>NC_046157.1:165160187-165468937 GCF_011064425.1 Rattus rattus | reverse complement strand
GAGGCTGTCTTTTTAGATATCTCAGTACTTTACTCTAATTCTCTGTGACTGGAGGCTGTCTTTAGGTATCTCAGTACTTTCCTTCTATTTCCTGTGAACGGGTGTTTGTATGCCCATCTGGGTCTGAAGCATACACAAGCCAAGGAGCAGGTCCCGTTCCCTGGGGCTGGAGCGACAGATGGCTGTGAGCCACCACGGAAGTGGAAATTAACCTGTCTCTGGAAGAGCAGCCAGTGAGTGCTCCTTAACACCCAACCATTTCACAGAGACGTTCCAGGGACTTTATGTTCCCCTGGTTTGTCTGGAACTCAGATTAGCCTGCCTCTGCCTTCCCAGCTAGCATTAAAGGCTTTTGCCACCAAGCCCAGCTCAGGGCTTTTTTGTTTTGTTTGTTTTGTTGCTGTTTTTTGTTAGGTTGGTTTTGGGTTTCTGAGACAGGGTTTCCCTGTGGCCCTGGCTGTCCTGGAACTCACTTTGTAGACCAGGTTGGCCTCAACCTCAGGGATCCGCCTGTCTCTGCCTCCTGAGTGCTGAGATTCTGCCCCTTACCTTTGTTTCTGTTTTTTGAGACAGAATCTCACACTGTAGCTGTGGCCAACCTGGTACTAACTTCAAATTTATGGCAATCCCCCTGCCTCAGCCCCTAAAGTACTGAGATTACATCACTATATCTAGTTTGTTTGCTTGTTTGCAAGGGTTCTAGCATGGTGCTGCATCAGACTTAGGGCATCGTAAATGGTAGCAAGTGCTCCACCGTGGAACAACATCCTCAGCCCCAATGATTCTTATAATCATTAAATGCCACTTTTGCTGCAATACTAACCTTCAGGTAATAGAAAAGTTATCCCCTCATATTGGCTCCTGAGCTTTAAAATAGCAAATTATGAACCAATGAAAACATACCTACCCTAGACATCCTGCCCTCTGAAGTTTGGAGAGCACCCAGTCTCTCCCTTTACTCTGTGAGTGAGAGGGTACACCTGTCAGCGCTGCAGCTGAAGGCATTTCTACACCACAGCTTAGCATATGGGACAAAGAACAGTGACACATAGCCTTCCTCCATGAGGTTCTGCAATAAAATTAAGGCTCTAAATTAGGATTCTCTAGAAATGAATCCAGATGTCAATGTTGATAACGAACTATATAACTCTTTCGATGAACTAAAACAAACCAAGATTTTCCTAGATCTGAAAGCCAGCTGAAGTGGAAACCTCTGGTTGTTTGGAAAGTCAGTCAGTTCAAGTGATGCTTGGCTGGGCACACGGGTGAAAGAATGACTTGCTGAAGCAGACGAGGAAAAGAACGTTGTCATGAAGCAGACACAGGTGAAAGGATGCTGTGATACAGCAGACATGTGAAGGGATGCATGAAGTAGTGTACATATGACCCCACAGACAGTGGGAGCCTGAGCATTGGTGGTTTGCTCTGCCTCGCTATTCTTCGCTAATAACAAGCATGTGTTGGCTCGCCTTACATAGCATTGTTGAGCTCCACTTGTGGTGAGCCTGTCATTGAGAGAAATCCTTTAAAAAAAAAAACAAAACTGATTGTGAGGTTCCTGTGGCAGCTTGCTGCTTTCAAGGCCTTCGGCCGATTGGTGAACCTTGCAGTTTCTTCAGGATTGAACTACAGCTGCTGGTTCGTGTATGGTGTTTGTCTGCTGAGAGGACTGGACAATAGCTGCTGATTCATATTTGGTGTTTGCTAAAGGACTGAATTGTGGGCAAAGAAGAATGAGCTCAAAGAACTATTGCTAAACACTTTCCTCATAGCCCAGTAACTTTTCTCTTCCACTACCTCTGGTGATTGATGGGCAAGAGAAAAGGTTCAACATTCCTTAAAGTAGGCTGCAAAAAAAAGTATGCCTACAACCAGCCACTGACCAGCCTTTGGACAACAGATAAGAGCTAAAAGTCTATTAAAATAAGGATAATAACTGAAGCCTCCACCCACACACAGGGCACCCCAGCCCACAGCTACCGTAAGCATTCCCTCCTTCCTCTCCTCCACCACTACGGGAAGTGCCGTCTTAAACCGCATCGCAGTTCCTGTGAGGAGCCATGAGGTGGATCTTACTTCACTTAGTATCTTATAGAATCCTGGTAACTAAGTTTATTTCTATAAATGATGTCTAAGGGTGGGAGGATCAAAAGCCAACTCTGCTAAAATGGACTGCTGATGTATCTGTGAAGTGTGAGTGGATCAAGCTGCTGCTGCTGACCTGTGAACTAAACTGCCCATTTCCGAACTGGATTTGCTACAAAAAAACCTTTCTAAACAGGTCCACTTCCCTCTATCCTTTTTTTTACCACTACCTCTGGTTGGGGTGGTAGGCTACAAAGGAGGATAAAATGTTTAAGAACCACCATTAAAAATAGATTTAAAAAAAATTAAAGTTACAGCTGAGTTTTAAAGTAAACTTAAGGCTGGATGTGGTGGCACATACCTTTGATCCCAGCAGGCAGAGACAGAGAGACTGAGAGGCAGAGAGGCAGAGGCATCTCTGAGTTTATGGCCAGCCTGGTCTACAGAGCTACTTACAGGACAGCCAGGGCTACACAGAAACCCTGTCTCCAAAAAAAAAAGATAAAATAAATTTTAAAAATTTAAAATGAATAAATAAAATAAATTTAAGGCTCGAAACTAAGACTCTTTAGAGTGGAGGTCGACTTCAGTGTTTAAAATTATATATCTCATTCAATTAACTGAGATAAATGAGTCTTCCAGATCAGAAAAGCAGCCACTGACTGATCTTAGACGACCAAATACCACATACATAAGTGTCAAGAATGACTATGTATGTTACAAATACTATGTATACTTTTACATATTATACATGTATATCTTAAGTATAATAATGAGGAGAAAAGGGATATTTGGAGGAGGTTCAGGGGAAGCCACCTAAAGGAAGTGACATTTTAGCAGAGCTTTAGCTACAGAGGGATGTGTGAGCTTATTAGCTTACTGCTAAAACAACATGGCCAAAAGCGCTTGGGGAGGGAAGGGTCTACTACACCTTACAGCTTTAGTCCGTCTATCACCCAGAAGCCAGGGCAAGAACTCCAGGCAGAAATGGAAGCGAAGGCAATGAAGGAGCACTGCTTACGAGCGTTCTCCTCATGGTTTGCTCAGCCTGTATAAACCACTCAGGACCTTCTCCTCAGGGTTGCCACTATCCACAATGGCATGGGTCTAGCCTCGTCAATCATTAATCAAGAAAATGTACCACAGGCTTGCTCACAGGCCAACCTTGTGGTGGCATTCTCTCACCCAAGGTTCCCTCTTCTCAGATGACTCGAGCTTGTTCAGGTTGACAAAGACTAGCCAGTGCAGTGAGGCATGAAAGGCTGGGGATTCCAAGATGTGCTGCTGCCTGTGTTTAGAGGGTAGTAAGTGAGAGATACAATACAAATTCCAAGAGCAGCTTGGAGGTGGTGGCACACGCCTTTAGTCCCTATACTTAGGAGGCAGAAGCAGGCAGATCTCTGAGAGTTCCAGGACATGGTTACACAGAGAAACCCCATCTCAAAAAACTAAAAAATAACAAAAAAGTACAACCAACAACAAAACAAAACCCCAAATCCCAAGAGGAGGGCACTCTGAGGACAGGCAGCTTCACAAGCTATGTTAGGAAATCCATATTATATTCCACATGCAAGAAACCAAGAAGGAGCCGTTGAAAGGCTGTGACCAGATAAATGGTGTGATGGCAAAAGACTGAGAAGGGAACAGGCAGAAAGCCTGACTTAAAGCTGCAACCTCTAGCTCTTGGAGAGAGGTTGGTTATAAGGGCAGCAACAAAGGGTCAGCTAAAACTAGCATGGGTCCTCCTGACAGGTGACTGGTTGCAAAAACTCTGACCAGCAAAGCATGGCTGGATCTAAACAGCAACTGTGCATGAGGGAAATGAGAAAACTAAATCAGTTACCCCAGCCTAGATGACTAACCAGTTACTAACCAAATACCAAAACTAGGCCAAAGCATTATAAGAAATCCACAGGGCAAGTACTCCCTCGAGAGCTTTGTGAAAACTCTCCTAGAAGACTGATAATAGATCCATCCATATAGGTGAGAGATAAAATATTGATTTAATACTTAAACACTGTGCAATATAATTCATAATATCAACAGAATAAAAAAAAAAGTAAATGACCAGGCTGCAGGGATGCATGACTTTTGTCCCAGCACTCAGGAAGCAGGCAGGCCTCTGAGTTCAAGGCCAACCTGGCCTATACAGTGAGTTCTAGGCCAGCTAGAGTTATGTAGTGAGACCATGTCTTAAAACAGAAAGCAATAAAAACAAGGGATCATTTCAATTAATGTAGAAGTTTGGTAAGTTTAACATGGTTTTAAAGAGGAGAGAACTCTCACTTAACCTGGAAGGATGGCAACTTCTTATCATGTTAAAGGTATTTATAAAAACCAACAGCAAACAATACATTTAAGGATGAAATTGTAAGTGTTTTGCCTTGAGATTAAGAACAAGACAATAGTGTCTTCTTCACTCAATGTGTGTTTAGCACAGCATTGGAAGTTAAAACCAATGTAATTTCTACAACAAAAGGCACAGTGATTAAAAAAGAAGAAAAATGATTTTTTCACAGATAATTTGATCATGTTTGTTGAAATATTAAGAATGCAAAAAGCCAACAAGAATAAGAAAGTGTTTCGGGGAGTTTTGTCAATCATAGACCCTGTCATGGAGGATTCATTCAATGCTCTCTCTACCTGAGGGGCAGAAACCACATTATGAGTCTTCTAAGACACTGCCTCTGAGAGGCACTTTGTAAGCTTTGCTGTGATATCATTTTTAGTATTTGGTATTCATAGTCCACTGGATTCTGAGAAGATTTGAGTGTGGGTGCTCTAGCTCCCCACAGTCACTTCGGCTGTATTTAATGTTGGGGGGACTCCCAAACGAAATGGGCGCTTGGCGTTCCATGGCACTCTCCATGGCTCTTGCTGAGCTTAACTCAGGGTTCTAGGTTCTAGATCTCCACAGCCACCAAAGTGTCCCTGACCAAGTGGGCTTCATGGTCTCAAGCCCAAGAAGTGTATGGGCATTTGGACAAGAATACAAAATGTCAATTTATTAAGAAAAAAGAAGAAAGAACTCTGAAGAGAAGGAGTGGCTATAATGGAGGAATGATATTTTCTTTTTAGTCTCACTCTGTAGATCAGGCTGGTCTCCAACTTGTGGCACTTCTACCTCAGCCTCCTGAGAGCTGGGCACAGGTCACACTGCATGTCTACTGATGTATTAAATAATTACTTAATATCATACTTGAGTTTGAGGCTAGCCTGGACTGTACATGCAGTGAGTTCTATGCCAACCTGGGCTACAGAATACAACTATGACTCAAAACCAAATAAGAAACAGGCAGACAAACAGACAGCACCACAAGGGTCAATATAGTTCTCTCTTCTACAAACCTGCATAATGTCTCTAGATGAAACTAGGATGGTTTAAAATCATCCAAATAAGCTTTTGTCCTTGTCCAGTGCCACCTCTCTTCAGGGTTTTTACAGCCAGAAGCAGCAGCACACTGGTTTCTGTTTTCGCTGTTTTCCTAGCTCCTCATGCTCTTGCACTGTGGAGGCCTTTCTGCTTGTGCTGACTCAGGCCAGAGTCAGGGCTCACCCTCACTGACTCACTGTATCCTTGCACTCTGCCTCAGGAGCAATTTCCTAAATGCCACACCCACTATGATGGCTGGAAATGAAAGTTCAAAGAAGAATGTGGAGAAATCAGAACCCTTTAACACTGCTGATGGCAACAAAAAAGTAGTCCTACGGCTTTTGAAAGCAGACTGGTGAGTCCTCACATGACTAAACGTTAGGGATTTAGCAGATGATGATGTAATTTGGCTTCCTTGTCCATTGCCAAAGAACTTAAAACATATGCTCACACAAAATCTTTTACATAAATAGTCATAAGTCACATTATTTAGAGCCAAATGGTAGTATATACTGACAGAATATTTTTAGTTACAAATTATTCCTAGTTATATAGAGTTCAAGGCCAGTCTGGGTAACAAGATCCTGCTTCTAAACAAAAACATTATTGTTAACCTGAACAAGTTCTGCACTAACAATGTAAATTCTCTCTCAGTGTTAGAACTCACTGTGCACCTCACAATACCAGGCCTTACTATACACCAGTTTTTGACATTACCCTCTCTACTGCACACTAGCTACCAATGTATCCAAGTGTCACACTGCCTCAGATGCCGGGCCCACTCTATCTATCCATCTTAATCTTTGCTATACACTGATTCCCAGTGTAAGGTTTTATTGTATACTACCTTTCAGCCTGAGGCCCTCGCTGTACACTACATACTGACGTCACCTCTGACTGTGAAACACCTCATCCACATGCTTTTTTCCTAGTGCTTATTCAGTACTTGTACCAGCACCCTGATCAGAGAGGACCAGTTCTCTGCTCAGACAGGCGTGCTGACACACCTTGAGACCACACGGCATCTTTTAAGGGGCCACCAGACCTCTAGGTGGTAGAATGTAGAAGGTAAGAGTCAAAGCAGTCTAGTCACAGTCTGTATCTTTCAGCCATCCTCTTAAAACTAAGAATGGGGCTAAGTGATTGCTGTACACGCCTTTAATCCTGGCACTGCAGAGGCAGAGGCAGAGGCAGGCGGATCTCTTTTTGAGTCTGAGGCCAGCCTGATCTACAGAGCTAGATCCAGGACAGCCAGGGCTTCCTCAGACAGAGAAACCCTGTTTTGAAAATCCAAAAGACTGAAACACGAACAAACAGAATAGAAACAGTGGATCCTATCAGAATTTTAGTTGAAAGTTAACTTAGATTTACAATTTCCAAAGACTTTGTGGACAGTCATCAAAGCAATTCTTGGTTACTTGAATAAATAAACAACGCAACCTCTTAAAGATTCTGGTACAGAATTATTTCACTGTAGGAGGAATTATACCTTAAAAAACCACACTGCTTACCTCAATGTCAAATATTTCCACAGTACTGTCCAGCAGCTTCACTCTGATGTGCATGTGCTTCTCCTGCATCCTGGGAGAGAGGGCCTGCTCTGGTTCCAGGGTACTCACTCCAATGGCGGTCTGGCCACCCAAGCGTGTCCCTGAAGTTGGTAAAGCTCTGTATGTTCCTTCTATCTCCCCCATTCTTCATTAGTTGAAACTGAAGGAAACACTAAAACAAAAACACACTAGATAACTATATTATTTAGATATTAAGACAACTTTTAGATGGTTAAAAAATCATTGGGTTCATAGGAACCCACAATATCATGTATTTAATAAATTTCTGTGAGTCTTAAATTATAATAAAATAAGGAACATAAGTTTTTTTCTCCTATACATACTGTTGTAGCACAAGATGAATAAAACCCTAATATTTCCAAGGTGCTCTGAGCCAGGCACAGAGATTAACTCCCTGAGTCTATGAGAAACATGCAGGAGTGACATCATTACCACTCCCCTGGGAGAAGGAAGAAACCTATGGCTATCTCTTGTCCTAGTGCTGCTCAATGCCCAGCACGTCTCCCTCCTTCAGCCCAGTCATGTGTGCTACCCACTTGGTCCAAGTGCTAGACAGTGTCCTTTCTAGTAAAGTAATAGGAGAGCATCAGCATGGGTCTGGCATCGTCAGTAATCTGAAGCATCCATGGACCTGTCTTTTACATTGGCTCAGTGTGGGAAGAGCGCTACTAGGAATGAACTAAAGTACAAGAAAACAGCCAGACCTGTCTCTACCAGCTTTGTGCTCCTTGCATTTTCTAGGGCAGGTCACTTTCCACAGGTCATTCAGGAGGAAATCTGTGGGATGGCACCAAATGACAGCCCAGAGAAGGACCTGGGGAATGCAGACGCCTGCTCCACACTATTCTCAAATCATGTCCCACCTCAAAAGTACCACTGTCTCTGTGTAGACCATTTAGCAGATGACTCTAAAGATCCTAGAGGGTCAGGGTAGTTTTCATCCTCCTTACTGCACTAAAGGAAAAGCCTGGTGTAAAGCTATTAACTCTAATAGGTAATTTCTTCACTGCTTTTAACGAAGACCAAGCTAAGAACCAACTAGAATCTCATAATGTCTCTGTACGAAGGGACTTACTACTTATGGAAATTTTCCTTAAGAACATTATTTATGTTAAAAAAAATCAAATGAAAGAAGATGAAGGAGTAGGGTTGTGGCTCCATTATTACAGTGCAGGCCGGGCATGAACAAAGTCCTGAATACAATCTCAGCATCACATAGAGCAGGTGGGAGTACACACCTGATTCTAGCACTCAGGCAAAGAGCAGGAGGATGGGTCTAAGCTCAAGGTCACACCTGGCTACAGAGTTCTAACCAGCTTGGTCTACATGGAGTCTTCTCTAAAACAACAACAAATACCAACAAAAACAACTCTAAACAAGCCAGGTGGGAAACGCAGGAGGCAGAGGCGCTGTGAGTTTGAGGCCAGCCTGGTTCTCACAGTGAGAACTTGCTTTAAAAAAGAAACAAAATAAAACAAGAAAAATAGTTAACAGTAAAACACTATATAACAGAAGATACAGGGCAAACACTATATAACAAAATAACAGTAAAACACTATATAACAGAAGGTACAGGGCAAAGCAGTGGAAGTGAGACGTAGACACCAGGTGTTTAACCAACAAGAGATGTAATCTGCAAAAACAGACTCATGTCTCTTAAGTCACTTTGCAAATATCTTCTGCTAACCCCAGTAACCTTGGGCTGGGGCTGGGGCTTAGTGGTGGAACAGAGTTAAGTCCTCAGCACTCAATTCCCAGCCCATTCCCTCCTATGCCAACCATTGCTGAGGGTCCTTTCCTGTCTTCATGCACATCTCATTATCAAGACAAACCACATAAAGGATCTTGTAGCCTTTGAATTACATTTGAAAAGTGTCTTCATGACTCACTGCCACCAACTCCTGCTTAAGCCCCATCCCACAACGGTCTTGGTGAGATGTGCTCGGTGCACCCAGTTGATTAAAGGTGGCTTAAATCTTCTGGCAAAGCGCAACATGCGGGCCTGTGAGAAGGCTCAGCAAGTAAAGGCACTTTGCCCAGCCTGACGACCTGAGTTCCATCCCAGGACTCACAAAAGGTGGAAGGACAGAACCAACTCCAGAAAGCTGTTCTCTGACCTCCGTAAGTGTGCCATGGTGCATGTGCATCTACATATCAGCACAGAAAAAAGATACTAAAATAAAACAAAGTATAATGATTGAAGGAGCAAAATAATGAAGTGGCGCATAATGGTACCAAGTTAATTTCCCATCTCAATTCCTGTATAAAGCCAGTTCAAAACAATGAACAAACCAGCTACTCACATGTGAAGCTCAGCTGTGACCTACCATTCCTTGGAAGCTCTCTAGTCTGGATGCTCCTTGAGGGCAGGCTAGATTGCACTGTGTCTGCCAGCTAAGTAGTTACTTAGTATCCGTGGCATTATAGCATTTGCACTCTCATTGAGCCACAGTGCACCGTATACACTACAGTATGGAAGACTGAAGACTAGGACAACAGGCCAATACTTAAGAGATTTAGTTCCCACACCGTTAACACTAATATGAGTCTATGAATTGCTGCCTTAGGGCCTACTTGAAGGACATAGGTTAGTGTCTCTCTGCCTCTGCTGAGGTCAGCTACTTTACCATAATCTCCCTGCCATGATGTTCTGTTTCATTACAAATGGACCCAAAAGCAATGGGGAAGTGACTATGGCCTAAAACCTGAAAGTGATACAAAATAAAGGCTTCTTCCCTGCAGTTGTTTTCTCAGGAAGTCTGTTATAGTGACAGGAAAACTGATTAGTTGAAGTTAGTTCTTCTGAAACAAGGTGTGTATTTTATTCTGGTCATCACCACCAACCTCCCCTTAATAAGGCTACAACTTTAAAAATATGTAAAGTCAAATACATGTAGAGGCTATTTGTCTTTTTTATTTTTCTATATAGTTTTCACTTCTTTTTATATGATTTACACAGGGTATTGTTACATCCCTGGCTATGGTTCAGTCCATCTCAAGTTTGGGCAATGGGAACATGACATGGACTCAGTTTAGAGGGAAAGTTTTCTATTGTATTTTTATAAAATAGTTGCATCTAACCATGCAGTTCTAAGACAATGAGCAAGGACAACCACGGGGCCTAGAAGTACACACTAAGATGCAAAAAAATGTAAAAGAAGTCATTACTAGCTCCCTCAGTCAGACAGGAGTTCCTCTCACTAAGCAGGGCACACAGTAATTCATTTTATACTTACTACATTAAGCCACACAATGTGGTGGTGCACACATGGGATATGCAGCATCTAGGAGGCTAAGGCAGGTGATCACAAGGCCAGCCAAGGCTATGTAGTAAGACTGTGCCTCTAACAAGTGCTCTCAATCACTAAGCTATCTCTCTGGCCCAGTCCCTACCTTATACTTACTTTTTTTTTTTCTTTCTTTTTTTCGGAGCTGGGGACCAAACCCAGGGCCTTGCACTTGTTAGGCAAGCGCTCTACCACTGAGCTAAATCCCCAACCTTTATACTTACTTTTTATGTGTATGTTTTGCCTGCATGTAAATATGAGCATCATAAAGGGGCATAAAAGAGCAGCAGATCTCCTGGAACTTGAATGAGGGACAGCTGTGAGCCACCATATGGGTATTGGGACCTAAATGGGGGTCTTTTCAAAAAATATTTATTTAACGTGTGTGTGCATGCACGTGCGTGTATGTCTATGGGAGTCTGGGGGTCAAAAGAAAGCACTGGATCCTGTGGTACCGAAGTTACAGATAGTTGTGAACCACCATGGGGGTGCTGGGAACCAAACCCGGGTCCTTTTGCAAGAGCAGCAAGCTTGCCTTCCTCTTTTCTCTCCTTTCTTTTTTAAATATATACTTGGTATATGAGTGTTTTCCTTGCATGTATGGCTATGGACCATGCCCGGTTCCTGAAGAGGTCAGAGGAGGGCACTGACTCCCTGAACTAAGTTATGGACAGTTGTGAGCTGCCATGTGGGTGCAAGCAATCAAACCAGGTCCTCTGCACACAGAAATGCTCTTAACCACTCTGTCTCAAAACAAAACAAATGGAGCTGGAGAGAGGGCTCAGTGGTTGTGAGTATTCGCTGACCTTGCAGAGTGCTGGGCTCAGTTCCTATCACTCACATCAGGAAGCTTACAACCACCTGGAACTCCAAAGGCACCTGTGTAAGCATGTGACACATATATAAAACAAATCTTTAGAAAACCTTACAAAATTAAGCCATAAGTTCATGTTACATATGTATATTTACTTAATAGCTTAGCTCTCTCCCAGATGTAACTTTTCATTTAACATTAATGAGTTCATCACAAGAACAAGACACAGAAGAACTTGAGAGCTAGCTATTTAAGCTCTCCTGAAACTGTGTGTCTCACTAGGGACACCTCTGCAATCTCACACACCTTCTGAACACTGACCTTTGCCTTTCTTTCATTTGACTCAAAGTAAGACATTCACAGAGCAGTAGCCGAGATCCAGAGTCCTGAGACACTCTTACTCACACTGGTTTGGATAAGGAATGACCTGGAGGCACTCTGCTGCAGTTCCAAAGACAAATCTGTTTGCTGCTCAACAACAGGAATGCGGCACGAACTACCCACTTAACAAGTGCTCAGCCTCAAGATGAGACAGACACTTAAAGCTAAGACTGTAAGGCTTGGTATGTTACTAGGTGTAGGAGAGATTAAAAGAAAAGAACTTGATAGAAACCAAGAGATAATCCCGGTGTTGTGAACACCAGTCAGCCTTCATCTCTGATCTCTCAACTGCTTCAGAAGCAGCAGGCAGCTGGGCTCTCGCTGCAGAATCGCAGGCTGCTCACTCAGCACCGTTTGGTCTTACCTGACATGGGCAACAGTGGGGAGGGAATGCTTCGAATCCACCTTAGGTAAGATATGACCCAACAGGACTGAACTTTGTTTTGCTTTGTGTGCTTACACATAAATATTAAGGCTAGGAGAAACACAGCAAGACCACAGCAGCTCTGGGAGCCTATGGTCAGCTTCTGCTCTATCTGGGTACCTGCTGGAACACCAACCCAGAAGTCCACAGAAAGGCAGTGAGAGAACCAGCAACCTATAGGGAACTCAAACAATTTTCTTGTTTGTTTTTCTTTCCATGTGAATGGAATGCTTTGGAGTCTGCACTCCTAAAAATATCTCTGGTAGCTGGAAACAATTTCCACCATTTTGTGAATTTTGTACCATTCACTACAAGTCTGGTTCCTTTGGTTATGTTCCCATTTTAAAATAATAATTTTAAAAACCCTATGACATGTCCTTTCCTACAGCTGGGAAATTCAGCTTAAAAGTTGGCAAAGGCTTTGGGGATGGTGGTGATATAACGGATATCAGCTAAGGGCTGCTGACAGTGGGGGGCACGTAGAGAATGGATGTGTATGGGAAGGCTGTGCTGACAGTGGGAGGATGTATAGAATGGGTGTAGGGGGAAATCTGTGCTGAGAGTGGGGGGATGTATAGAAGGGGTGTGTGTGGGAAATCTCTGCACTAAAACTGCTCTAAGAAAGTAAATAAACAAAAAGGGGGCTGTCAAGGAACATTTAACTCAGAAGCAACAGAGTCCGCGTCAAACCTCCATCTGATTGTCAAGATTCTAGTTCTCTCTGAACAAAGGCAGTCTACTGTCCACAGTGAGAAGGAGACTAAAATGCTGTTGGTCAGTGAACATCTGCCATCCTTGAAACTCTCGGTCCATAGGGGGGAATTAAGAGGCAAACTTCTTTGCTGCCTAACCAAACAGGACAGAATATGATACTTTCATATTCATGAAATTCGTCCAACAGGTCTGAACTCTACTCAATGTTATGAACTTGAAAACATTTATGTTTGTGTATGAGTACATGTGTGGCTCAGCATCTGTGACACAGCATGTATGTGGAGGTCATAGGACGACTTGTGAGAGCAGCTTCTATCATTCTTCTATGTGAGTCCCAAGGATGGAGCTCAAGTCAACAAGTGCCTTTATGGGCTCAGCCAAATCACTGGAATTAATTTTCATAACTGATGATAATGAACTCCTACCCAGCCCCTCACCTATACTACTGCTGTGTTGCAAGAGGTGGGTTCCTCATTCTATAAGTACAACTAGTTAAAAAAAAGTAACTAAGCAAGTTAATCAATACGTGGAAGCTGAAAAACAAAGTCAGGTTTTATATTACAGGGCAAGGTTCAAAGAACTTAGGAGAAACAGCCAGGTAAGCAGATGGGCAGGCGTGAACATCCACACCCCTCCTATACAGCTCCTCTCTAGACACAGTTGCACTGCCAGAGGGAAGCTGACACGGCCTCAACATCAGAGGAACCACGGCTGGAGTCATCCCCTGCACAAATGCAGACACGTGAGCCTACCAGCAAACACTAGCACCTCAGAAATCTCAAGGACAGTTGTGCAGAACTTCTCATGCTGGTAGATTGGGACTTTAAGAGGCCACAGAGGAGCTGGGGAGATGGCGCAGTTGGAAAGGTGCTTGCTGTTCCAGCATAAGGGCTTGAGTTCGGATCCCCAGGACCCACATACACTGGTTGTGCCTGTACCATCAGCACCACGGCTGATGTGGGCAGAGCCTTGGAGTTTTCTGGCTTACCAGTCTTGTTTAATTTGTGAGCTCTAGGTTTAGTTTCTAAGTCATTTTTCTACTATGATTAAAAACAAAAACAAAAACAAAAAAGACACCATGCCCAAGGCAACTTACAAAAGAATTTGGGGCTTACAGTTTCAGAGAGTTAGAATCCATGATGGCAGAACAAAGGCATTGGGACCGGGCCAGCCGAGAGCTTTTGTCTTGACCTGGATGCAGAAAGAGCAAGAAACACTGGGAATAGCAAGAGTCGTCTGAAATCTCAAACCCACCCCAAGTGGCACACCCCTTCCAAAATCCCACTATACCTCCTAAGAGTCCACTAACCAGGGACTAAGTATTCAAATACATGGGCTTTGGGGCCTTTCTCACTCAAACCACCACATTTAATAAGAGACACTATTTTGAAAAATAAAGTGGAAAGTGGAGACTCCTGAAGTAAACATATATCCACACACATGTGCATGCGTGCCCATGGTATGCACACACACCATATCACCAAGAGCCAGAGTGAGGCAGACATCTGTTGGAATGTGGACAGCAGATGCCTGGAGGTAAATTTTAGAAGCATCACATAGGATCTAGTTCCAACTCTGCCACTGACCCAAAACTGTTATAAGCAGTTCAACTGGAAAAGAAACTGAAAGTTGATATGCTTTCGAAGCCAACTAATTTATATAGTACTTATCAGTCCAAAATAAAATATAAAGCTGGGGTTGAGGATTTAGCTCAGTGGTAGAGCGCTTGCCTAGCAAGCACAAGGCCCTGGGTTCGGTCCCCGGCTCCGAAAAAAAGAAAAAGGAAAAAAAAAAAAATAAAGCTCTGTGATCACAGTCCCTTTACCTGGGCATGTCCAACAGTAGCTACAGAAAGGAGACACTCAGCCACCCACCACAGAAAGCACAAGACACTTCCTTGGACATAACTGGTATTTATCAACCTTACAGCTTTACCTTCACTCCCTTGTTTAAGTATATGACATCAAATAGATTTATTTTAATTGCTTCAATTGGTGCTTTAGACAACTGCTAGATGTTCTAATTTTATGTAAAACAAAATTCTATAATCAAAACCCAAAAAAGCTCCTCTTTTTGTCGTGGGCCCCATAAGCACTAGGCAAGTACTGGGTACTAGGTACCAGGTCAGATTTGACCCTCACGTATACCGACAAGCCACCTGCATTCTGGGCTCCTTGTTCCTTCTAAGGGAGGAAGAACACACTGAAAACCCATGTTTCTAATCCTCTCTTCTGGTATCATCTGGAGAAAGATCCCTGCAGAATTCTAATGACCTGGGTGGGCGGCCTGAACAATTCAGCAAGCCTCACCATCTCAGTGTTAGCTGATTAGTTAATACTCTTAATTACATCTACAATGAGGCTTCACTATGTAACACAGTTCCAGGATGAACGCCACAGGAAGAATTAACAGCCACAGAGGCCACAATCTTGACGTAGGCTTTTTATTGCTGCATTAAAACACCATAACCAAAAAGCAGGTTGAGGAGAAAGGGATTATTTGGCTTAAACTTCCATATTGCTGTTCATCATTGAAGGAAGTAAGAACAGGAATTCAAAACAGGGCAGGATCCCGGAGGCAGGAGCTGATGTAGAGGCCATCGAGAAGTGCAGCTTACTGGCTTGCTCAGTTTGTTTTCATATAGAACCCAGGACCACCAGCTCAGGAACAACACCACCCACAATGGGCTGGGCCCTCCCTCATCAATCATTAATGAAGAAAATGCCTTATGGCTGGATCTTATGGAAGCATTTCCTCAACTGAGATACCCTCCTTTCAAATAAATGTAGTTTGTGTGTGAAGTTGACATAAGACTAGCCAGTACACTGACATTAACAAAATTCTCAGGTCAGTTCAATATTTACATCACTTCAGTTTTAGTCTGTCTTTTTCGTGTGGGCATTTCCCTGGGGGTTCAGATCTGGGTATCTCTGGAGTATATCCTAGACTTTTAGAACACTGTGCTGTTGGGAGTGTGGGTCTTATTTAAGTCCTGTGGAGCATTTGGTATTTCTGATAAGCAGACACAGGACTGGCTGGATTCAGGATGCCAGTCTGATCCAGTCTTCGGTGGAATACGATGTCAGTGCAAACTGACCTTCAGAGGCCCTGATACTCTCCAGTAAAACCCTTCATGTGTCTGACCTAGCTGCAGAGGCCAGAAGAAAGCACTGGATGTCTAGGAACTGGAGTTGAAGATGGTTGTCAGCTGCTATGTGGGGTCCTCTGGAAGAGCAGACAGGGCTCTCTCACCTCTGTACTCTCTCCAGCTCCTGGGCTCTCAGTTTTTGACCCACACATGCTCAGGGTTGCACCTCTAACTCCAGAAGCTCTCCCAGGCACCTTCCCCAAGCTTTCTGTGCTCTCTCTGCTGTACATCCTGTTCATAAGGATCCCTTTTTAGTTCTTTAGCTGGAAGTTTGGGGCTTTCGCAGCCTTGCTGGCCCAGGAATGTCTTACCTTGTACTTTGCCTGGGAAGAAAACTCCAGGAGGGAAGAGAGGGGGAAGTAACTGTTACAGGGATGACTGAGGCAAAGAGGAGAAACACTGGACTTTCCCTCTCTCCTCTAGATCCCAAACCAGGAAGCGTCTCTGTAGTTCTCCCACCTCCAGGTTCTGAACATCTGAACAGGCCAGGGGAGTGGAGGGAAAGCAGGAAGCTCTCTGTTGATGGAGTGGCTTTTCAAATTCTGGCCTTCATCTCCACTGCCCATTACCTTTTGCCTTCAGAGTTCCACAGCTGCATCATTCACACATCCAGATGTTCCAGGCAATGAGTGGGAAGGCCAGGATGGAGTGTGTATCCTACAATGCCCAGAAACTAAGTTCCACCATCACGCATTTTAAACCACGAACCAAAATGAACCCTTCTTCCCTTAAAAACACTGGGGCTCTTACTGGGAGAGGGTAAAGCACTAATTTCTTTCTTTTTCATTAACTTATTTATTCACTTTATATTCCAGTATCTGCCCCCTCCTCCTAATATCCCCTCATACAGATCCTCCCTCCCCCTTCCTTCTCTCCTTTCTCAGCTGTTTACACTGACGAACGTATGCTACCTTTGAAAATCAGTGTCCTGAAAACACCTGTAATAGCCTTCGTCAAGGCTCTATTGATAGCTGCCAACCTTCCAGAGAAAGAATAACTGTTGTCTCTCATCTAAGAGTTAGAATTGTTCTTGTTTTGTTTTTCTAAAACAGTTCAATTAATAAATACTTTTAGTTGGATGTGGTAGTGCATGTCTCTAATCCAAGCACTTGGGCGGCAGAGGCATGTGGATCTCCGTGTTCAAGACCAGCCTGAACTACACAGTGAGTTCCAGGACAGCCAGGCTACACAGAGAAACCCTGTCTCAAAAAGCTAAACTAACCAACTAAATACCTTTAACACTGGGATTGATTCATTATTCAGATACTGTGGTCTGCACTCCATAACAACTAAAAAAACCTGCAACTTTTATAGAAATAGACAAAATATTTAGTAAAGCCTTGTAAATTCATTTCCAACATCACTTCCTCCTTCCCAAACAAATCCCCATTGGACAATGAGAATACATTTAGGACCTTCACTCCAAACCCTACTAGTTTATTTGACATGGAGTAAATGCCCAAAGTAATCTGATGATAAAAAAAGAAGCTGGCTCAGGTTTCTAGGTCTCCCACGTGGGCCTGGTACTGGTAAAACCCCAAGCAAAGTGTTCCTATGGTCATATGTTTCTGTAAAATTTACCAAAAAGTTACTTTGATTGTAATCACTTTTTTTTTTTTCCCGGACCTGGGGAGTGAACCCAGGGCCTTGCGCTTGCTAGGCAAGCGCTCCACCACTGAGCTAAATCCCCAACCCCGATTGTAACCACTTATGATTGTTGAATCTTTCCAACAACTTTGGCTGTGCCATTCTCTCCTCAGAAAGGAATGTGGGGGAGCAGTTGGCATTTCTAGGAGCTACTAAGGTAGACGTACATTCAAGTTTCTTGTCATTAGTTTCATGTCCATCAAAATGCACTCCTGGAATGCTGTTCACAGCCTGTGTTGCCCTAGTGCTATATGACAACGTCCTAAGGCCACCCAAGTGGGTCCACTGGTGTCTGAGGGTCCATTGGTATCTGGCGTGGAAGGTGCAGGGGCAATGGGAAAGAGACAAGGTTAAAATACAAGGAGCCAGAAGGTCTTTTTTAAGGAAATTCTCAACAGATGTTAAAACTAGGCAGAGTTCAGTTCTCAGAAGACAAAATGAAAGTCCTTACCTATCAGGAAAACAGGGCAATAGTTTAGAACTCTGACTGTAAATACACTCTGGATGTGTATTTTCTTCCTTATTAAATATAATTGTACAAAATAGAACAAAACTCTTGGGCACAAAGTTGTTTGTGCACTCTTAGGAAATACGCCTACATGTAAAATCAGAAATTATGTATCCTATCAATAGAAGTGCATCAGCTCTTCTGGAGGAATGAATGAACTCTATTTTCTTTTTTTTTTTTTTTTGGTTCTTTTTTTCGGAGCTGGGGACCGAACCCAGGGCCTTGCGCTTCCTAGGTAAGCGCTCTACCACTGAGCTAAATCCCCAGCCCCTGAACTCTATTTTCTAACTGCCATTAAAAGGAAGTCAAAAATACATAGCTAAGAAAAAAGGACTACATGTAAAGTAATTCATGTTCCCTTCCCTTTTTTTCCAAACATGGTCTCATGTATCCCAGGCTGTGTTTGATGACCTTGACTTCTCATTTTCCTGCTTCTACCAGCGTCTTCTCCTGAGATTACAGGGATGTGGCACTGTGTAAGGTTTAAGTGGCCCTGAGGATCAAACTCAGGGCTTCATGCATGCTAGGAAAACACTCACTCTTCATCAACTCGGCTACATACCTAGCTTCTTCATCTCATACTGGACAAATGCTTACTTAATAAATTAACTTTTACTTGTAACCTGACTTCTTTTAAGAGATTTATATTTATTATCTTAAATTGTGTGTGGGGGCATGTGCATTTGAAGTGCAGGTGCCCACAGAGACCAAAGGTGTCTCATCCCTCTGGAGATGGAATTATAGGTGTCGTGAGCTGTCTACCTTTTTCTAATTATATATGCTTCGTGTTCCACAAAACCTGGCATCAGACTTTGCCCCCCTCCCACACACACTTTATCATAATATTCAAATATTTATTGATTACTTATTCTGATTATATAGCGACTCTAAACGCTTAAGGAAATAGGACCTACTAAGGGAGAAGACCTACTAAGGGAGAAGAATCCCTTTATTACAGTGCGGATGTTACATGGTGGCAAACATTACAGACAAAGTGAGAATGGCAGAGGAGGAAGAGCAGTTGGGATGAAGTGGAAGGACTAACCAAAAAGCCTAATCAATCCTCACACAAAGGACAGTAGCCACCGCGTCCCAAATACCCACCACTGCCAGGAAGTCCAGACCAAGCCCTTTGCTTACACTGTGACAGGTGGCAGTGCTCCCACGCTATAGCTCAAGAACTCCAGCTCACAGAGGTGAATGACTTAGCAGTTCCTCACCTCTGCAGATGGCCTCAACTCCACCCTTACTCTAAGGTGTGCATGAGGAGGAGTTAATGAGGAAAGGAAACAATTATATAAGCACACAAGACCACTTGTCCACTGCAGTCATCAGAGAGGGAAAGAAATTACTGCAGTGGCCTCTCAGGTTCAGTGGAATGGGGTGTCACAGGAATCGAGAGATCGGGTGGGGCATAGTGGCACACCCTTTATTCCCAGCACTCCCAAGGAAGAGGCATGTGATCTACAGTTCCAGGACAGTCAAGGCTACATGGCCAGACCCTGTCTCAATCAGGTGATGTGGGCACATTACCTGTGTGTGAACAGAGGTAGTGGGAAGGCAGAGTACAGACAGTTCGAGACAACAGAGGAGAGAAGAGGAAGCTGCCTGGAGTTGGGCTGTCAGGGCTCTAGTAGTTCAACTAGATGGAAGTCCACACACAAGCTGGGGTGGGATGCGGTTGGGATGGGCTGGAGAGGAGAGATGAGCCAAAGCAGGTCTCATTGCTATATCCTGTCACATTATAATGCCTTTCTCCATGGTTTTTAATCACATTTATTTGTGTATGTGTGTGCACAGATGTTTGACACTATTCACATAAAGAGATCAGAACACAATTTTGGGGAAATAGTTTCTCTCTTTCTATCACATTTGTCCCTGGATCCGATGCAGGTCACAAGGCTTTGGCATAACCGTTCTCAGATTTTTTTTTAAGGTAGCAATAAACTAAAATACCAGGCTTGGTGGAAAATAATCCTACAAATCTAAAACAAAGTCACTTCCACCATTCTGCCCTCCGACTCTGTTCATGTCCTCACATATACCTTTTAACACTTTAATTTTTATGTGCACATTCATTTCATTGTTAAGGTTAAAAGACTATGGCTCAGTGGTTAAGAGTTCAATTCCCAGCAACCACATGGTGCCTCACATGGTGAGATCCCATCTTTAGTGGGATCTGATCCACTCTTCTGGTGTGTCTGAAGACAGCTACAGTGTACTCATATAAATAAAATAAATCTTTAAAACAAACTACTTAAAGCATATTTCCCGGGATCAAAATGGTTCAAAGAGGGACAGGAATGAGCTTGCCAAAGAATGTTTACTAGCCAAAAGTACTTAACCACCTGATTGATACAAGCTTTGCTTATCAGATTAATTTTTTTAAGTAGTATTTCAAAAATCAAAGTATCACATATTGGTAGTTGCTTTCCAAAAATAGTGGACCACAATCATCGCCCACATAAACACTCCTGAGGAAGTCCTAACACCAGACTTGAACATACTACTGTACCGTGAGAGTCTCAGCTTTTCAACTCTCATTGATAAAACCCCTACCTCAACAGATACATAGAGAAAAAGGAACAGACTGGCGTCACCCAGCTCTTCAGTGCGTTCTGGCTGCACACCGAGCAGGGCAGGGCATGTACAGAGTTCATGAAGGGGAAACAAGGAAAAGGAAACTGTGGATGTAACCGAAATGATTGGCAGGATTTAGAGAAATCTGTTAATGTCTGAATTCAGAAGGGGTTCACATGACTAGAAGCAGGGATATTTGGAAAGGAGGAAACTGATAAACAGACGTAATGGCGCCCCTCAGGATTACCCATGGATTGATTAATCTCTGCTTAGGCAATGCAATCTATATCCTCCCCTCCAAGTAGGATAACTCTGTGGAATCACCAATTCCCTAACTCTTCTTACAAATACGCACTGACGTTGACTCAGGTCACTCTTTCCCTTGACAGTAACGGTTACTGACGTAAGCATTTATTGGCAGGGCATCTGAGCAGCTTTGAAAAACTGTTTCTTAGTCACCGCAACTCCATCTGAGGTAAGTACATTCTAAACCCACTCTATGGATGAGGCTCCTAAGGCGTGGGGCAGATGAGAGTTATACCTGAGCTCCTCTCTGTCAATGGCTGGTTTTACACACATCCCAGGGAGGCATCCACAACCCCACCAGTCAACGTCTTTCTCTGCTTTATTTAAAATGTACTCGCAGCATTCAGACACCTGACAGAGGAGGATGGGGAGTTGGAGGCCAGCTGGGGCTATGGAAACTATCTCAACAAAAAACAGTGGGGGCTAGGGGTACGGGGAGGCTGTGCAACTTGGCCTTCTCCTTTGAAGACTTTTTTTTTCTTTTTTTCCGGAGCTGGGGACTGAACCCAGGGCCTTGCGCTTGTGAGGCAAGCGCTCTACCGCTGAGCTAAATCCCCAACCCCTCCTTTGTAGACTTTAGAACTGACAACGCGATAGCCACAAAGTGCTTTGCAAATGCCTTCCCGTGTCCCAAAACTCACAAAACTTTTATTTGGTCTACAAGTAAAGATTACTTTATACCTCCCCGTTTCAAAAGGATTTCAAAGAGAATCCGTGCTGCTGATTATAATACTGTCTCCACAAGACTGACTCTAATTCAGCGTTACCCACTAATTACCAAACATTTTCACAGTGGCCCAGTCAAAAACACCTCATGGAAACAGAACAAAGCTAGGGAGAAAGGCCACCCCTTTAAAGATTCTGCCTGGAATCTTAAGTCTCTCCATTCTTTCTCAGCACGGTGTAGCGACATTATTTCCTTCAAGAATGCCTTTTCGTATCTATTTTTCACCACCATTAACTGGGGCACGAAACAGCTTAACAAATCACTGCCACGTGTGTAAATGGCAAAGGCGCTTACAACCTGAGATGAGGAAAACGCAATGGGCCAGTACTGCTTCTAGATCCTAGTAGCGTAAGAACATTAACACCCGAGTTCTTGCAGGAAAGGCTGAGAAGAAAAAAAGAATGACCTTCTGGGCTTTCATTTGTGGCTCCTGAGGCTGCTTCTCAAGGCTTCTGCTTCGTTGAGCACTGGCCTGGGAGTGGGGGTGGTCTTCAGCAGGGCATTCTTGTGGCCCTTAGCCCTCTACAGGACACTCAATGTCCACGAGTGACGCTCAGACTCTGATCACCCCCCTTCCTCGACAGCTGGTCTCCACGTGTGATGTTCCTGCCCTCGGACCCTGCTGACAGCCTGGCTCCACGGAACCCTGCAGCTCTCAGCCCTCCCCAGACTGCCCATTTACTCAAGCAACACTCCAGTCAGTCCTCAGCGGACATCCAGTCTGGACCCGAGACTCTCCCTCCCTTCGCCCTCCACCGTCAGGCCATTCACAGACGTGTGTTGTCAAACGCGGATTCTGTGAGGAGCTGGCGCGCCTCACGAAGGCCTCAGAGCCGGGCGTGGACTTTCTCTGGTGGACGGCCAGCCTCAGGCCTGGTCCGGCTCGGGTTCCGCTGAGGTCCGGTTAACGAAGGAAACCCAAGCCCGACCCACCGCCCCCGAGCCACTTGTCCCCCTCCCCCGCTCACGGCCACCACGTCCTCACCGTGCCACACCGGCCTGCGACGCCGCCAGCCAGGCCTCCTCCACGTCCTGCGCCCGCGCCGCCCGATCCCGACAGCTAGCTGCTTCCCCGCCCCCGCCGCGCGTCCGCCGCAGCCCCGCCCCCCCGCGGACGCACCGCCGATTGGCCTGCGGGTGGGTCCTCCCGACCGGCGCCTGCGAGCGCAGCACCTAGTGCTGATTGGTCATCACATGGGGCAGGGCGGGGCGAGTGAGCGCCAGAAAGTCAGAAGCAAAGCTCTGCAGCTCCTCCGCGGGTGCAACAGGGCTCGACAAGCTGGGCGGGTCCTCGGCCCCTCGGCCGTCGGAAGGGCTTTAGGACCTGAGAACTCTGTGGTGGGTGGGACTTAGGAAAGCCGCGAGTTCTCCGTCTTAGTGTTCGCTTTGGCACGGCGGGGAGGGTTCCGTCTTGGACGCAGCTTTGGAACAAGGGAGGACTACCCCAGACTTGGACTCTGGAACGCGAGTGGGCCCTACGTAGGCATTGGGCGGGATTTTAGCATACGGGCTGGTCTCAGCCTACATTCCGGCTTTGGCAAGCAGGGCGGCCTGGGTTCTGGGTGGGGCCTTGGACTTCAAGCTCGCGGGCCTATGCTGGCATTCATATCTTTGGTCAGGCACCCCCTAACTGCCAGCTCCTTTCCTATCTCCCATCCGTCGTGCCCAACCTGAGAATAGAGAAAACACCTGATGTTCCTCAAGGGTCGCTTTTGAGGAAGGCTACTCTAAGAGTCCTCGAAGCCATCTCTGTTCCCTTTTGGATTTGAAGCTTTCTAGAAATCAAAATGGTGAGACTGCATCTTGGTCCTTCCACTTCGGTGACTTGCAGCATCCTCACTTCCTTCTTTCATTGGTTACTTGAATGGCCCTGTAGGGAGCCAGCCCTCTGAACCAACCGCTGTCTAGGCTCAATAAATCCATACAGCCCCCAAGTCATTTCATACAGAGCACTACTAGCCTTTGGTGTGAAGTCCCTATGACAAACAGGGAGGGCCTTTACATCCCAAAGGCAACCTAGAAGTACAGGCTGACTAGGTCAGCAATGTTAGTAGGCTTCCCAACTTTCTCCTCCGCCTTGGCTATCCCTTTCTTGTAACCAGCCACTGCCACTGCCACCACCACCGAGTGTGATGTCAATCATTAGAAAAGGAGCTAGACTGGACAAGGCAAGAATGAGGTTAGATATAAGCAACCTAATGACTTAGATAGCAGGAGCCTCAGTGCCTAGGATCAGTGCGCTGCTGAGAAAGCAAAAGGATGAAGGCTCCAATGGTACTGGGTGGTCAATTCAGGAGTCAGGCTGACAAACAGGTGTGAAGCATCCACTCAGACTAGGATAATCCCATCCAGATTAGGATAGTTTCAGGTTATGTGGGTTGTTATTGCGGGTCTTTAGAAAACGTGTGTATGCACACACACACACACACCTACGCACGCGCAGTTCTTCCTCCTCGAGTCTTGGGATCAAACTCAGGTTTGGTCAGCTTCTGTGGCAAGTACTCCTAGCCACTGGGCCATCCCATCAGATTTTTTTTAAGTCGCTTTCCTGGGCTGGGGGTACAGTTTAGCGGTTAGGAGCACTGGCTGCTCTTTCAAAACACACAAATTCAGTTCCTGGCACCCATATGGCTGCTCACAACTGTCTGTTAATTCCAGTTCCTGGGGATGTGACACCCTCTTCTAGCCTCCTTGGGCGACTGGCATGCACATGGTACAAAGATATACATGCAAGCAAAATACTCATACACATACAATAAAAAGGTAGAAACCCTTAAAATTCTGAGCATGGTGGTATACACCTTTAGTTTCAGCAACCCAGAGGTAGAGGCAGGAAATTTGAATTGGGAGAGCTGCCTGATCTCCAGAGTTCCAGGCTAGCCAGGTTACAGTGAGTGTCTCAAACACAAAAAACTCTACCCAATAAATTAGTAAACTATTAAAAAATTTAAAAACTGTTTCTCTAATTTATCTCTCTTACAAATATAAAGAATTAGAAACCTATTTTGGTCACTTTTACTTCACACTATGTTTAACAGTTGTTGCTTCATTTTCTAATTAGTAAACTTACCTATGAAGTCTTAGTGTCCATTTTTTATCAAATAATCTGCAGACAGTGTGATAACCTGTACACAGTTTGTACAGCTATAGCATCTCTTCTGGAGTATCTTGGTTATCTCTGATAAAAACATGCAGTATTCCTACTACTGATACAAGTACCATCCCGCAGATACACACAGTTGCAACTGGGGTCCTGAATCTTCCCAATGGACCTCACACCTTACTCAAAAAGAGGACAACTCATTTAATATCTAAACAATAGTGCTTTATTGAAAAAAGGTTATTTTAAATGGATACAAAGTTGAAGTGTGAAATGTTTTCAAAATACATTTCTACAAGTACAAGTTACTTCTTAGTGAAAGAGCAAGTATTTGTTAGCAAAAGCAGTAAAACTGAAGGGCATTAGAATTGTGGCTACAAGACCTCACATGTATACTGCCATCCTTGGATGTCAGCTGGTCCTAAGTGGCACCCTTAACTCACAAACGGGACTCACACTGAATGCTTGGGAATTCCTTCCTTTTTGTTGGTTTTTGTTTTTAAATCTTTCTCCAACAAAACTAATATCAAAATAAGCCAAACAAAGGACTGCATGGGTCCACTTTAAGGTCACTGACACTTTTCCTTGTAGGAACTTCACACAATGAACTTCCCTGACTGCTCACAGTGATGCGACGTGAAGAGGCACAGTGAGCAAATGCATTTCCTTTGTAATTGATAAATAACCATTCTTAAGCTTCACTTTATTCGTGCTATTGATTTTTGGCCTGAATTAAATGTAAATCCCTGCCTCATCATCAATCAAGCACTTCCTCCTGCAGCAAATGGAAACACACAGCTAGCACCGGCTCTGCTTCTCCACACCCTGCCTCCTTCACCTGCCTCTTCCTTTCTCAGACCACTGACTGACATGAGAAGACACAGTAGAAGGGAAGTGCCGGAGTGTAAACCAGGCCTGACTCTGCTCACCTGCTTGGGGCACAGATCTGAAAAGCCTTTCAATCATGTCATGAAGACATTTATACTACACAAACTGAAGAAAATGACAGTGCTGGAAAACAGATGAGACAGTCTGCACATTAAAAAACAAAACAAAACAAAAACCAACCCAGCGCTGTTATTTCCCTTTCAATAGGAGAATCACTGAAAAGGGGAAGAGTTAGAGGAAAACCTGGCAGGCATTTGGGCTTCAAGTGGCTTTTTGTGCAAGAGCACACCCAATCACAAGCCTGGGTTTGTGCAAGAGCACACCCAATCACAAGCCTGGGTTTGGACCCACGCCAGCCGAAGACTATGATTTCCACTGCCATGGCTGATCTTTTGCACCTAGTTATAGAAAGTACATTAAAGTGCAGTATAAAATATAAAAATTTTGGTTTCTTTAAAAAAAGTATTGCCTTTTTAGCTGAGTAAAAAGTTTACTGACTCTTCCTTATAGAGAGTCTTGTTACAACTGAAGCTGGAGCTCATAGCTGCTTTGGTTCTCTCCACAGCACAGCACAATCACCACCCACAGTATAAAAAGTCCTTGTAGTGAGTTTTCTCTACAGAGGTTTGAAAATGATCTGGCACTAGAATCCAGAGCTCTTAAAATTCTACCCTGAAATCCTGCTTTTTAAAAGCTATTTAAGTATAAACATGTATCTCATTAGATAACGCTCTTCTGGTCTACTGGTTAACAGATAATGGTGCAGATGAATTAACCGGATGAACTACAGCAGCAAAATTGGTTTTAGGTGTTCTGTACAAATATAAAGTTAACAGTGTGACTTCATTCTAATAAGCAAACATCTTGCCACCAAGTATGCACAGCCACTTCTGTCACAGGTACAGCATGTCCACCACACAGGGACATTCTGAGCAAACAAAAATGGCTGGATAGAAATCAAGAGTACTTGTCAGTAATTAGTCAGGCCAGCTATATCGAAGAAATTCACTATTAAGAGTATACATGTTGACAGATTCTTAGAAATAAATTCTAACATTAGTGGTTCAGGAGGAATAAAGTATCAGTTTTCCTCACAAAATTTAAAATGTAACATAGCAATGAAATATAAATGTTAAAGGTACTTCATACCAAAGGGAGTTGGGGGTTGGAGGGAGAAAGAAGGAAAAGAAAAAACCAAAAATCAAATGTTAAAAAACCAAAACACAACAAAACAACTGAAATCCTCAGACACAGGCACTTCAATGTAGATGGGTACCCTTCCACAGGGCTAAGAAACTTGATGCTGTAGCACTTATCAGGAAGACTTTCTTTTTATCCAAAGTGTTTCCTGGAAAGTAAAAATAAAACAATTTAAATGGAAGTGATGTGCTTGTTACTTTGAGCACTACAATACAACCTCTGCGTAACAAAGGGCACAAGCTGAACCCTTGACTAAATCAAGAGGCCATTTATGAGATTCATGGAAGCCACCAGGGATTACAGAACTGAAAAGTGCTCAGAATTACATCAAATCACAAATCTAAGTGACATGTCAATTATCAATGGTCACAGCAGTTTCCTGAAAGGTCTGGAGGTCAGTGTCTGCAGCAAGCGACCCTTATCTAACTGGCACTAGTTCCTCTTTCTGGCGCCTTTATTTTTCATCTGCAGATTTTAATAAATTAAGAAAGTTCTTTTTAAAGATGTTTCCAATATTAAGGAGTTTCCAACACTATTATAACAAATAAAAGTTTTAAATTTTTTCTTTACATAAATTATACTTATACCACTAGAAAATAGAACAACCTTCACTAGACAGCAGGTGGCAGCAGAGAATAGTTTCTGCTTTTCAATGAAAGGTTAGTAATACAACTAATAGCAGATTTAAAAATGCAAAACACTATTAAGACTTAAGACAGAAGAACCCATCATATTTGAGGTTAGCAGATAATGAGATCACCCTATTCCCCCTACTTACCAACATTGAAGCTGGACCTCACACGTGGTGCCCAAGAGTGCTGCTGTCAGTGTCGCCGCCCTGCATCTGCATCTGCATCTGCGCCTGCATCCTTGCAATCATCTCTTGCATGCGGCGGAGCTAGCGACAGACAGAGCACGTCAGATGCGAGGTTGGGGTGGGGACTCATAATTAGCTTTGATTGCTTTTCTCAAGCACAATATATTCAAATAAACCTTATGAACCAATATAAAAGAATAATTTACAAAAAAAATAGGTAAATGACAAAATTTGTGATTTAAGTGAGACAGAAATTACCAATAAACAGAAGCACTAGTTACAAAGACTAGTAAGACAATGAGGCGAGAAAAAGGCCTGCTATTACCCTTTGGGGAACACAAAGGGAAGGGGAATGGGGATGAAATCATCTTTTCTGCTCAGCAACAAGGTCTTAGCTATGAAAACAATACTTTGTCTACTGCTACCCTTTATCAATGTTTTGTTATTTTTGAGACATATTATCATTAGCCCAGGCTAGACTCAAACTCCCTATGTAGCCGAGGATTAGCTCTGAACTCCTAATCTTGCTGTTTCTACTTCCCAAATGCTGGGATTATAGGCAAGAGCCATCACGTCTAGTTTATGCTGTGCTGAGACTGAACCCAGGGTTTCCTGAATACTGGAGAAGCACTACCCTGACCCACATCCACTGTTAAGACTCCACAATCCCTGCCACTGAGCTGTGTCTGTGTTCAGAGAGGCTGCAGGCAAGTACTCCAAAATATTTCCTCACGTGTTCTTCAGGTGGCTTTGTGGTTAGTACAGGTCTCTTATCCACGTAGAATTCATTTGTTCAAAGAAATTATTTCTTTTCCTTTAGAAAAGTCTGTCCCCAGGTGACCCCATCAGCTGCACATTTCCACTAGTACTGCTCTAGAGTTTGGCCAATTTCTAGCCGGTTATTTGAGTATCAACTGCTCTGGAGTCCAGTGTTCAATGCGCTCCCTGTGCATCACATGCTTACTTATGCGTCAAACATTACACTTACATTACAAACACTCCTTAGGAAAGACAGGAGTAAATACCCCTTTGCTAGGGTATTTTTCAGAAGGTCTAAGTTTAGAGGTTTAGAGGACTGAATTCTTACACTGGACTTGTCCTATCCACAATGTTGTTTATTTTAACATTCACTATCTTATTAACAGCAAGCTCTCATTGCTTCTTCCATTAAGTCCTATATATTTCTACCCCATTTTTGGTAATGAATGTGATGGCAGCTTCATTATGCTTCCCAATTGGTTATTGTCTATGTATAGGGAAAAAGACCATTGAACAGTTAATAATAATAATAATAATAATAATAATAATAATAATAATAAAAAATCACTCTTATTTATTACCTTTTGTTAGCTAAACTGCTACTTGAGACTGAGGTGATGGTTTTAAAATATGTGTACTATGTATTTACATATATTTTAAAGACTAGAGAATAACGCTTCAAAAAGGTAAAAAAGAAAAACTATAATAAACTATGAAATTTTTGGACATAAACCAGCTATAGATGCCAGAATACATACAACCGTTCTACTTTACCTCAGCCTCCTTTTCAAGCAAAATCTGGTCTTTATTCATGTCCTCATTCTCTACTTTCCTAAGGGTAAAAAGAAAATAATAATTACAATTGTTATACTGTATTTCTGAATAGATACAGAAACCCTTCAGCTTTCTGAAGAACTCTGCTTTCTGACTGCATGCGTACTAAAGGAGCTCTGGCCAGCTGCAGCACAGCAAGCATGGCTCTGGGGTCCTTGCCCTTCCCTCTCCTGCCCACTGTGAACCGGATTAAATCCCCAAAGCTCTTCATCGAGGACTACTCCCTTACTCAGACACACTTTCTCATGCCAGACTCATTCCGAAAGCTGACTACTAACGTCCAGCTATCAAAGTACTAAAGCCCAGCCATGAAAAGCCTTTTTGTTTCACGTAATTAATATACCAATCAAAACATACCACTGCAGGGTTGGGGATTTAGCTCAGTGGTAGAGCACTTGCCTAGGAAGCGCAAGGCCCTGGGTTCGGTCCCCAGCTCCGAAAAAAAGAACCAAAAAAAACAAAAAAAAAACAAAAAAAAAACACTGCATCCGAGCCCATTCTCACAGACTTCTCCTTAAAATTTTTTTGCTCTTAAAAATTGAACCCGCACAGTCATTTGCTGCTGTTTTCCTACTGAAGTCAGATAGCAGACATTTTTATTTTTCTTTTCAGCTTAACCTGAGAAAACAGGTGTTTGGGTGTGGTTTGTGCCTAACTCAGGGTATGAGGGGAGCCCCCCACTGTGTGTGTGTGTGGGGTCCTCTTCACTTAAGGCTTTTTAAATTAAAGACATGATAATTAAGAGAACACAATGAAGAAAAAAATGATAAAACATGAAACTGCAAATTCAGAAGACTTGTTTCTGTAAGCTGAAAAAAATGATCTGACTTTCTCTTACAGTCAAAAAGTAGCAGGTCTAACCCAAAGAAGGTTCTTGATTTAGGTTCGTTCCCCTTTATGACTATACACCTGGAGAGGACAGGAGCAAACTGAACACAGCCTGGCAGACAGAACTGAGGAAAGCTCACTGACAACACCTATAGGCATGCTAGTAAAAACCTTTAATGTCTGGTTTACATATTTTAAAATTAACATGATATTTCAAAAACTACTTTATTCCTATTTATGTGTTTATGTATCTATATATGAATATGTACATATGAATGCTGGTGCCCTCAGAGGTTAGTGATGTTGGATCCCTTGGAGCTGAAGTTATAGGCACTTGTAAGCTTCCTAGAGACATGGTTTTTCAGATGCAGTTGGGTCACAAAGCACACATTTCATATATGATGGTTTGTATATGCTTAGCCCAAGGAGTAGCACTATTAGGAGGTGTGGCTTTGTTGGAGTAGGTGTGTCACTGTGGGTGTGGGCTTAAGACCCTCATCCTAGCTGCTTGGAAGTGAGTATTCTGCTAGCAGTCCTCAGATGAAGATGTAGAACTATCAGCTCCTCCCTCACCATGCCTGTCTGGATGCCACCATGTTCCCACCTTGATGATAATGGACTAAACCTCTGAACCTGTAAGCCAGCCCAAATTAATTGTTGTCCTTATAAAAGCTGCTTTGGTCATGATGTCTGTTCACAAAAGTAAAACTCTAAGACAGCATACAAATGCACTAGGACAGCACAAAGGAAAAAGTGAATGGATATGGCCACACAGAATCTGTAGAAAATAGAGTTGTTACTCCTCTGACACCTATGGCAAGCTTACCCCCCATAACTCTCAGCGGCAAGCAAGCCTATCATTCACTTATAAACACAGCAATACTTCTACAGAAGTACCAACACAAGGCTCTGGCTTTTCCATGTTTAGAAGAAATGTTTATTGTTATTTACATGTGTGTTTTGCCTGCCATGTATACCCATGTACCACATGCATGCCTGGTACTCAAAAATGCCAGAAAGCAGCATTAAACACCCTGGAACTGGGAGTTGCAGAAGTTGCGAGCTGCCATGAGGATACTGGGAATTGAAGCCAGTTCCTTTGCAAGAGGACCAAGTGTTCTTGCCTCCAGAGTCAACTCTCTAGCCTCTAAACTTGTTCTTGATGTACACATTATGAATGTCTCTTTCTCATCCCCACCTCCACTTGACTGAATTGGCAATATTCTTTTAACAGATAGGAAGCACATGTTGTTTTATGATTAAGAAGTCTGAGCTATACACATTAAAGGCAGGAGAATGCGACTCAGGGAACATGATAATGGGAAGACAGTGTGACAACCTGCCGCCTCTCTTCAGCCTCTCAGAACGGAAGTTTTCATAGTGAAGGTCTTGGGTCACTTCCTGTAGGTCCTGCATGTGGGTGCTAAAAGAGAGAGGAATGTAACAGGGGCTTAAGGATACAGCAGTCTCATGGGAAAAACAACATCCTAATCAGGAACACATAGAAAAAAGCCAGTAGTGAGAGCCCTGATAATTAGGTGGTAAACCTCACAGTTTGCTGGAATCTCAGGTAAGATAGGAACTGTGGGAATGCCTATGTGAGGTAAACTCCTTTGCAACCACAATAAGCTACAACACAAAGACCTTGACAGAACATTTTCTCCTTGACGCTGCCATGGGCACTACCAGACACACTACAAAGCCATTACCACTGGAGAGAGATAGACACACAAGAGATTTTAGGAGATTTTTTGATAAATAACTGAAATAAAACACACTTTAGTTTTCTAAAAAATTTTATGAAAAATATATAATTCTAATAGGTCTCTGACTAGCTCTTACTTTTTCAAATATTACATATATGAAAATGTGTAAAGAACATTACAACACATCCCTGTTTACTCAGGATCTAGGGAAATAGTATGAATGTGGATAGAAAGGTAGTTGGATCTTCTTTGAGAAAGGCACAACTTGCATAACAGGAATATCACACCTACTGTGCCACACTAACATCCCATGAAGGACAGGCTAGAACGGCCATCAGCTCAGCAGTACACACAAGCATGTCTTAACCACTCTCAGAACTATCATGCTACATTTGTAATAACTTAAGATGGCAACATCATACTGGTTCTCATTCAGTAAGCAGTTAGCCTAAGTAAGTGGTAATTTAAATAATCAAAGTATTAATTTATTCAGATTACTTCTCTCTAAACTTTTTTCATTAAAAGAAGTATATTTCATGGAGAAGTACAAGAGTAAAGCTTGAAAGCGTCCCAAAGAAGTGATGGAGAGAAAGAAATTGTTTAGTATGTACAATATATGGGTGTCAAATATATTATACCCGAAATATACATAATCACATGCTCATAAAATAAAATAGGTTATCTATTGTCTCACCATGTGATGCCCTCTGATTCATTTTACCATAGTGAGAAGAATCTCACCAGATGCTAATATTCTAAAAAAGAGACAAATGGGCTTCCATATTTATAAGACAACAGTGAGAACTAGACCAAGACAGTCTTAAGCTAACTTGACAGCTGTGACATTCACAGTTTACTAGGCTAGCGCTGAAGCAGAAGTGTTGACTTACAGACTGTAGCATTAACAGACACTGGGGCTCGCGCTGTTTGCTGGGCAATAGCTATGATACCACAGGTTCTGGTTTCCTCTAGTGACAAACCTGCTATCAGTGAGATAGGGCTAACCTGAGGTGTTCCATGTCTAACTGACACTGTCATCTAGAATGTCTTTCCATGTGTGTTCAGGTGCTTGCACTATCCAGAAGAGGGTATCCGTCACCTGGAACTGTTGTCACAGGTGGTTTCTGAGTACCTGACATGGGAGCAGCGGCAGTAAGCACTTTTAACTGCTGACCCATATCTCAAGCCCATTTCATTCTTCTCTTAAAACTTTGAGTTCAATACACTATATCCTTTTTTCCCATACTGTTATCAAAAGTCATTACTCTTAAAAAACTATTCAAGAAGGGAAGACATACTTAAAAAAGGAAAGGGGTGTGTTTTTTTTTCTTTTCTTTTTTTGTTTCATGTTTTTTCTGAGACAGGGTTTCTCTGTGTAGCCCTGGTTGTTCTGGAACTTGGAACGCATTCTGTTGTCTAAGCTGGCCTCAAACTCAAGAGATCTGCTTGCTTCTGCCTCCTGAGCGCTGGGAATAAAGGTGTGTACCACTACCACCTAATCCTCTTTTTAAAAAGTTTACATTTGGGGTTGGGGATTTAGCTCAGCGGTAGAGTGCTTGCCTAGCAAGCGCAGGCCCTGGGTTCGGTCCCCAGCTCCGAAAAAAAAGGAAAAAAAAAAAAAAAGTTTACATTTATTTAAAGGGAGGACAGCAAGAAGGGCAAGTACTATACAAGTCCTAGGACAAAGAGATTCAGAGCCCCAATAAAGAACCTCAGTTCCAAACTGCAATGATCTTATGAGTCTGCGATAGAGGTGTACCCAGTCCTGCATGCCCTCTCTTCGTGTTAAGCGTGCCATACACCAAATTACTTACATGAGCATTGTTCTCAGCTTCAGAAAGTCATTGTGTTCTGGGTTCTCCACCTCGACAACGCCCCACGGGTAGAGACGGCCTCTAACCTTCTTGCCCTTGGCTTCAATCAACTGGTTGGAGCCAACCACAGAGAACGGGATACTGGCCTACAAAGAAACACAAGGTAGTAGAGAATATCAATGTTTACTGTAAGCCAAGAATGGACACAGAAATGACTCACTGCTAATTACACCAACTCACAATGATCATCTACCTCTGCATCTCCTAGCATCTCCAGTGCTGATATTAAATGGGTGTGCCATTATGCCTGGCCTCAACTAAATCTGACTGTGTGCTAAATGGATACACATTTTACTTACACATTCCAGTTATTTTTCACACTAACAGAGTTTAAACAAACCAAATCTGCAATGGCATTTTCTTATCTTTTTGTGTGTGTGTGAAAATATTTACTTTATGTGCATTGGTGTAATGTGTCAAATCCTTTGGAACTGGCATTGCAGATAGTTATGAACTATCATGTGGGTGCTGGGAATTAAACCAAGGTCCTTTAGAAGAGCAGACAGTGCTCTTAACCCCTGAGTCATCTCCCCACCTGTGATGACATTTTCAATCCTTAAATTTTCATAAATATATTGACACCAAAATATATTACTGTAATATGATCTTCCCAATCTTCTGTCACTGAGCTTTCTTGGCCAAATGAGTCTTTTAAAATAAAATATGTATACAAGAAAGTAGGAAAAAGAAAAAAAAAAAGAAAGTAGGGAACAAGAATTTTTCATGCTGTCTGTCTGGGATTAGCTCTTACTTTGAGGAGTCTAGTCTGTTCCTTAAAGTCTTCATCTTCATCTGATTCTGCATCAGGTAAATGATAGATTTTAATGTTGTGCTCTTCAATTTCATCCAAAATCTGGAATAACAAAACTAGAATCAAATTTATTTAACTACACATTATTTTAGCCAGCTAACTCATATTAGAAATTCACAAGAATAATATTCAGAAAGCAGAGGCAGAAACAGACAGATATCTGTACCAGTTTGGTGCACATAGTAAGTTCCAGATAGGCCAAAGCTACATAGTGAGATCACCTTAAAAAATTAAAAATATCAAAAACAAAATCCAGCAAGAAATATTTGTATATCAATGGCCAATTAACTGATATTATTTTCAAGTATTTTTAGAAACAGCTAAAAAGGTTATTGTTTAAATTTTGAGTTTTTCTGTCTGTAAGAGTAACAATAATAGTAACAATCACACACTATCACTTTCAACATACAAAGCAGAAGGAATACTAGTAACAGTGAAGCTGAAAATACTCCCACAATCATCTACCAGGACAAGAGCCAGACAACAGGCATTAGACACTATAAGCACCTAAAGTTCATGGGCAATAGACAGGAGTGTCACACATAGTCACAGGATGGGAGGAGGAGCACATCATGCAGGCAAAAAGAATTATGAGTCATTCCAGTACTTGGTGGCAGAAGCTGGTGGATCTCTGAGTTCGAGGCCACTGTGAACTACACAGTGAGTTCCACAACAGCCAAGGCTACACAGAGAGACTGTCTCAAAATGTGAGAATTCACACACACACACACACACACACACACACACACACACACACACACACACACACACACACACATGTGTAGAGAGACAACCCTTCCATGTCTCATCACTCAACTTAGTATTTGTGGGAGCTCATTATACTCAGCCACTTCCTACTCAATGAGGCTATTTTTATTTAAGAGTGTTAACTATACAAATTTGATTCTTCTATGAGGATGAAAATAAAAACAACAAAAACCCTACAAATATTGAGCAATCTTTGAGTTCCAATACACAAAGAAATGAATTTTGTAGTCCTGCCTCTGGCAACTCGGTTGAAATCTTTCTTCCTCCTACTTCCTGGTCTATTGTCTCCAAGTCCCGCTGAGGAGGATGGGTGCCATCTTCCTTCTACTCACCCTTTTCTTTAGCCGCTCCCGCTCCTTCAGAGTGAGAGTGTCAGCTTTCGCAATGACAGGCACAATATTCACCTTATTGTGTATCGCTTTCATAAATGCAACATCTAAGGGCTTCAGTCTAAAAACAATGTTCAAATGCCAAACATTTAGGGAAAACATAAGAATATAACACACATTTTTTTTCTCAAAATCATCTCATTCTTATATTACAACATGCAGGAGGTTTCTGAGGTAAACAACGGACTCACCCATGTCCAAAAGGTGAAATGAAGTAGAAGCAACAATGTACCCTGTTATCAATGATGTGCCGCCTGTTCAGTCCACTCTCATCGTGTAGGTAGCGTTCAAACTGCTCATCAATGTAGGAGATAATTGTCTTGAAACTAAAGCACAAATTTCTATAGTAATCATGGGGTACTGAGACACAAGCAGTCCCTAACTCCAAAGGAAAACCCATTTCTCTGCCTTTCCCATATAATATGTACAACAACCCATAACAGAGGACTATCAATCTTAGGCAAGATGAAGGTCTGTGCTCTTGTTTTTAAACTGTGGCAAGTATTAAGTAGTTTAATGAAGCAATAGAGTCAATAACCCAAGTACAACAGATTATGAAGTACCTGATAGGTGGCCTAGGAAACTGGAAGGCTGCCAACCCTTTCAGACATACAACTGCTTTACAAGAGGCCAAGAAACGGCAATGTAGAGAGCATGCAGCCCAAGGCAGGATTATGTAAGATGCCAACAGGACAGCAAGTTCATGGGATGGTGAGAAGGCAGGCATTCTTAATGCAGAGGAATAAACAAGCACCCTGCCTTCCTTTTCTCACTTAGTGCTGCAAAGTCAATGCTTTATTTTGGCAGGGTTAGGACAAAGAAGCAGCAGGTACAAAAGTGAGATTTTTCTACATAATGATGGCAACAGAGAGCTCTCCCCTCTGAAGTTCCTTACTTGTGAGGAGTTGTTTACAGGTACTGTGACTCTGTAAGGGACAGACATAGGAAGAGCAACCTGTCCACTGACTGCAGTCTGTATCACAGTGCTTAGTTTATGTTAGCAGTTTTAGCTGGGAACTTTTCAATGTCAGGTCTCATTAAGAGAGTTCTTAGAAAAAAAACTAAATCTCAGGTTGGACACACTGGCTACCTGTCATCAAAATACTTAAGAAGGAAAAGCAAGAGAATTTTGAGTTCAAGGCCAGCCTGTATTATATAGTGAGACCCTGTTTCAAAAGAGGCAATATCTAAACTTTAAATGATTAAATCCAGCAACCTGAAGTGTTACTAACATTGTCTAAAATGTAAATACATTAAGTAAATGAAAACAAATGCACAGTACTTGACCCTTTGAGGGCTCTGCACCGTCTCTGAATTCATACCAATCCCTGGAGTTGATGGCATCCCCATAGCCAGGCGTGTCCACTACTGTAAGCCGCAGCTTGACACCCCGCTCTTCAATTTCAACTGTCGAAGCCTCTATCTGGACAGTTCTTTCGATTTTTTCTAGAAAAGAAACAAACATAGTAGAAAATGTACCTAAAAATCAAGGCAACATGCTCAGGGAGAGATATCCACTATTAAATTCTTATGAAAAATGACCTGGATGGTTCCAGAGATTAACATAAGGACTAGTAGAAAAGATCCAGAGTCAGCAAGGGAAATGTTGGTGATAAAAATGCTTTCTCAGGATCGTTAAAAATACCAACATTGAGGGGCTGGAGAGATGGCTCAGCAGTTAAGAATACTTGCTGCTTTTGCAGAAAACTCAGGTTCAGTCTCTGGCATCTACATGAGAGTTTACAACCACTTGGAACTCCAGTTCCAAGAGATCCAACCTCTAAGGGAACCAGGCAAATATATGGTAAACATACATACACTCAGGCAAAACACTCACAATTTAAAACCAAAAGTTCTTAAAATTAAGGAAAAAAATACCCATACAGGGACTAGCGAAATGGCTCCTGGATACAAGTGCCAGTTGCCAAGCCTGATGAGGACCTAAGCTCAGTCCTTGTAACCCAGATGGTACAAGCAGAGAACCGATTCCTGAATGTCATCTCCTGATTTCCATCATGCACATATGCACACATGAATGCACACAAATGTTAAGAAAAAATGTGAAACAAGGAAAGTAATTTCTGAATTAATCTAAAACAGAACATAAAAGTAATGGTGAAAAAGTTGCACATCTTTATTGTGGTTAACTTTATCCAGTCTAAACAACAAGTATGTATGTGGCTGCAGATGTAGCCCAGTAGCAGAGCATTTGACTGGCACTCAGAAGGCCCAAGGTGGAAAAGTACTGTAAAGCCAAGCAAACAGATTTGAGAACGCTAGTGTCTTATGCTGGGATAATCAGAAAACAGACAAACATACAGCCCTGTAGTAATTGTCTATGTATAATACTTTAATTATACTAGATATATTTAGAAAATACTGACGACTGAATCTCTGGCGTCCTGTGTGCTGGGAAGGGCTCTACCACAGAGCTATACTCTCACTCTTGTATACAGCTTCTTAAAGACATAAAATTCTTTCAGTTGAGCTTTTCATTCAGCATACAATATAGATAGAAAACTAGGACATATAATAGATAACAAATTGAAATAAAGGCCAGTTACACAGATAAGTATAGAACAAAGTCTACAACCAAGAGCTCGGGATCTCAGATAAAGCATACTTTCCCTTCTTTAGTGATAGTTTACAAAACACAAAGTAACAAAATAGCACACATCTAAGACTTAAGATATCAATTATATTCTAGGGATGTTCAGATAAAATACTTAACAATTATGTAGACATATTTACCTGCAGCTCCAGGAATAATTCTTTCTGGGTAGAGATCGGTCAAGAATAAGCTGTTTATGAGAGTTGATTTTCCAAGACCAGATTCACCTTAAATGAAAATGAAAACATTGTCATGACCTTTCCCATATAACTGTTAAATCTGGAATGTTTACCACTATGTGTGCATCACAAAAAGGAACAGAGATGCTCAAGGAAGGTGAACAACTTGCTCAAAGTCAAAGAACAAGAACTTAATTTGAATCTAAATCCATGGAATTGTAGAATTTGTTAGTGACATAATCATAAACAATTTTATCTCTTCAGAGGTATCAAGAATAAACAAACTTTGGAATTTTGTTGTTGCTGTCCTTTAGAATAACCTTGGTTTTTATTACGTAAGGAGCTTCATATTTTATTTAGCTTTCTGACTCTTCTTGTGTCTGCAACATTCTCCTAACAATTTTCTGCCCCTCAATAAGAAAGTCCAATAGATCCTGTCACGGACACATACATGAACTCACCTGGTGGGCCCTGCTGACATACTTCTTTATGTTGGATCATCCCATAAAGCTTTAAGTCTTAACAGCACACAGCACTGATTTTAGTGCTTCCCCAAACTTCTTGGTAGACAGGTAACCCATTACCAGGGGTTCGAGATGGCCTAGTTTTGTTTGAGACTGTATTGTAGAAAAGCTTATAATAGTATATTATAATAGCTTATAGGCTGTGTGCCTATAAGCACCATCCCTGGAAGAGCGATTTTGTTGTTTTGAGACGACAAGGTTTCACTATGTAACTCTGGTCCTCTGAGTGAGCAGTGTGCACTCTTAGTGGTTGAGCCATTTCTTCAGCTTCAAGGTAAATACTTTTTCTTTATAAAAACAAAGACAGATTTACATTAAATTATGTGTGTGTGGTTGGAGATGAGAGTTATACAAGTGAATACTAGCACCTGAGGAGACCAGAGGAGTCGATTTCCCCTAGGAGCTGGAGTTCAAGGCAGTCATGAGCTACAAGACAAAAGTGCTGGGAACTGAAGTCAGGTCCTGTGCAAGAACAGCAAGTTCTCATGATACCTGGCCATCCCTCTAACTACATAGAAAATATTTAATGAAGCATTTTTTTTCCTATTGCAGTAACCATTCTTCATGTCCTATGAAATGTTCTAGCTGTCATAATATTATGCTTATGTACCTTCCACTAAAAAATTTTTTACATTAGGTAAATATATCCTTATATTTCAAATTAATTTGCAAGTATAATGGGAAACACTAGTTGAAAATAGTTTTCCCCATACAATCATCCAGTTAACATTTTAAAAAAGATGAACTTTCTACTAGTGAATAATCCTGGTAAGTTAGTCAAAAGTAACCTTAGAACATGGATCTACTTCTGGGCTATTAGTCTCCGAGCTTTACCATATCGTCTTGATTCCTGCAGGTAAAGTCTTCAAATCTAATTACATTCTCCAACTTTGCTTTTTTTTTTTTTCCTAAACTATTTGTCCACTCTAGGTTCTCTAAATTTTCATTTAAACTTTAGAATTAGATTTTTAATATTTATTTTTTAAAAGCCTAGTAAATTTTTTGATTTGGGAACAAAGTGACTCTGTGTACAATTTGAAGGAGAAACAACATCATCTATGATGGTTTGAATTAGAAATGTCCTCCTAGGCTCAGGCATTTGAATACTTGTTCATCAGTTGGTGGCCTTGTTGAAGGAATTACATGGGGCGGGGGTGGTGGTGGTGGTGGTGGTGGTGGTGGTGAGAGAGTTATATCCTTACCCTGCATCTAGTTTGTTCTCTCTGCTTATGTGCTTGCCTTTGATGTAAGTTCTTAGCTTCACGATCCTGCTTGCTGCTTGCTGCTGTGCCTCCCCACCATGTGGTCTCATCCCTCTAGAACAGTAAGCAAAAATAAACTATCTCTTCTTTAAGTCTTTAAGTTGCCTTGGTCATGGTTATTTCAAAGCAACAAAAAAAGAGACTGACAAATCTTAACTGGTTCCAAACAGAGCAGATTTCACAACTTACTTACAGTGTCTTTAACCTCTCCCAGTATTTTTCAATGCACAGTTCTCACTTTCGCCAGAGTTATCACTAAGCACTATACTTTATGTTCAGTAATAATGTTGTCAGGTTTTGTCTCTTCTTTCTTGTCCTCCATCTTTTTATTTGTTTTTTCAGATGGTCTCATGTGGCCAAGGCTGGCCTCAAACTCCCTAGGTAGCTAAGGGTTGCCCTGAATTCTTAATGTTCCTCCCTCTTGAATGCTGGGATTACAGGTATGTATCACCATTCCTGGCTTAGTTCTGTCCTTAAAACTGTTTATTTACAATTCATGGGTATAAGTGTTTTGCCTGCATGTATTTAAATGTACCACATGTGTGCACACAGAAGTCAGAAGAGAGCATTAGATCCTCTGGAACTTGAATTTCAACTCTAAGCTGCCATGTGGTAGCTGGGAATTGAACCTGGGACCTTTACAAAAGCAAAGAGTGTGCTTAACTTTTGAATTATCTCTTCAACCCTTGGTTCTATCTTTTTAAAGCTCGTTTTAAAATTATTTGCTGTTAATTTTCACATCACAGTAGAAAACACTAACTTTAAAATGTTTAACCATTTGTTACGATGCCAAGATCCATTTATTTAGTCAGCTCTCTTATAACTAGCATGTTTAAAATTAAGAATGTTGAAAGGAATTACCATATTAGGGAACTATATTTATATAATACACATTTCGCATTTGCTTACATTTATGAAATGTTCATTGGGCAGAAACCAGAACACAAAAATCTACCTCCAATGAACACACAGCAAACATCTATCAGCTTCATCAAATGTTTTTTTTCTCAACAACACATAGATCATACTACAGAAACGCTGATTACATTGTTAGTCTTCTAAAATCTTGCTATAAACAGTAGCCTATACTTGTCTTGTGATTTATAATGGAATGAAGCTTGCCTAATGAAATGAATATGGGAGCTGGGCACTACTGCTAGTACGTATGTGGCAATCAGGAGTTTATGACCACCCTTAGTTATATAACCACTTTGAGGTTTGCCTGAGCAACATGAAACCGTGTCTCAAAACCCCAAAAGTTGGGGTAGTGTTTCCCATTTGTCTAAAGTTTATATATGATTTTTAACTTCCACCACAAATGGCTGTATGGTTTAGTGAGTCAAGAGAATTAACTATCTCATCCAAGTTGTTCACCAGCAAAAATTCTTCACACCATCACCCATTATCTGTTCAGTGACTGTAGGGCTAAAGTGATAACCTTTCCAAGCTTGATATTAGTAGTTTTGAGTCTACATTTGTTTGCTCAAGCAAAAGAAACTTTTAGTTCCATTTTCTGTATCACTTGTTTTCTCATACAATGTTCCTGCCTTTTATTTTCTTACTTCTTAGCTTAGTCTGTTCTCCCCTTTCTAGATACGATAAAAAAAAAAAATTGACTCATTGATAAGTGGCTATTAGCCCAAATGCTTGAATTACCCTAGATGCCTAGAACAAATGAAACTCAAGACGGATGATCAAAATGTGAATGCTTCACTCCTTTAAAGGGGAACAAGAATACCCTTGGCAGGGAAGAGAGAGGCAAAGATTAAAACAGAGACTGAAGGACACCCATTCAGAGCCTGCCCCACATGTGGCCCATATATATACAGCCACCCAATTAGACAAGATGGATGAAGCAAAGAAGTGCAGAAGTGCAGATCGCTCCTGAGAGACACAGCCAGAATACAGCAAATACAGAGGCGAATGCCAGCAGCAAACCACTGAACTGAGAATAGGACCCCCGTTGAAGGAATCAGAGAAAGAACTGGAAGAGCTTGAAGGCCTCGAGACCCCATATGTACAACAATGCCAAGCAACCAGAGCTTCCAGGGACTAAGCCACTACCTAAAAGACTATACATGGACTGACCCTGGACTCTGACCTCATAGGTAGCAATGAATATCCTAGTAAGAGCACCAGTGGAAGGGGAAGCCCTGGGTCCTGCTAAGACTGAACCCCCCAGTGAACTAGACTGTTGGGGGGAGGGCGGCAATGGGGGAGGGGTGGGGAGGGGAACACCCATAAGGAAGGGGGAGGGGGGGGGATGTTTGCCCGAAACCGGAAAGGGAATAACACTCGAAATGTATATAAGAAATATTCAAGTTAATAAAAAAAAAAAATTGACTAACGTTAACTTTGAATTTTAAAATATTTATGTTTGCTTGTGCATGTGTGCCATGGTTCTATGGGTTCTTTGTGAAGCTCAAAGGCTAATTCTTGGGATTTAGTTCTCCCCTGCCACCTTCTGGGATTACAGGTCAGGTCTGCCCACAAGCACCTCTACCCAGAGATGAGGTGGTGGGAAGAAGAGGAAGAGGAGATGAAAGGATACATGCAAATTAGCAGTAGGATAAAGCAGAATCTCTTAAGCCCTGCATCAATGATGTAATTCCCCCCAGAAAGGCCCCACTTCTTCAAGGTCCCATAACCTTCCCAAAGAGCACTATCACCAGGGACCAAATGTTCAAAGACATTAGCCTATGGGGGAACAGTTTCCATTCAAAACATCCCAACTGTATAATTTTGCTTTTGGATACTCGGTTTAAAAAAATAAATAAATAAAAAATCCTGTTTTAATTTTTGTCTTAACAGTATATTGGACAGTATGAACATAACACTGTAATGGCTGAATTTCTCTTCTTCATTCTGTGTCAGTCTCATTATGCAGCCCAAGCTGTCTCCAACTTGGATCCCTCTTCCACCAGCTTCCCAAGCACTGGGCTTATGGACATGCATGACCACACTTATGGAGGTCTTTAATAAGGATGTTACTGACTTAGTAAGTAGTTATTTGTTTGATTCTCCAAGGCTTGTTTATAACTTTTTAGGGACAAATAACAGCATGTTTTATGTATACTTTAGCTCTGTAGACCCTACTAAGTGCCCTGAGTGTTTAATGAGTTCTCTTTGAATTCAAATGTTTCCAACCACACAAGAGCTTTCTAGCCCTGTGTAGTCTCCAGTTCAGTTCACTGATAATGACATTTTTACATGGCTTCAGGGATCTACACACACAGATTTAGTGTTATTTGGCCAATACCTCAGAGGGATCCCCAGGGATTCCAGATTCTGGAATTCTTTTGCTTTTTGACATTTCTGCCTAGTTACCTCAGGTTCTAGCTCTGAGACATTGTTGTATTCTTGATTTCTCTCTGGTAAAAGGTAGAACAATGTAGTAACTTGACAGGTTCATGCTTTCCTTCTCTAAAGGACTAAATTCCTACATCACCTACTGTCCAGGGTTAAAATAAGAAACACCACCACCACCCCAAATACACAGTAATAGTCAGTCTTCTAATTCTTCACTACAGGGGAGCTTACTTATTTCAGGAGCTGATAAACTTCAAGCATCAACTCCAACCCAGTCTGCTGCCCTCTCTATAGATGAAGCATTACTGGAACATGATTATGCCTATTTGTTTATGTGCTGACTATGTCTCCTTTCTCTCTATAAGGTTAGAGCTGAATATTATGACCAAACAATATGGCTCAGAAAGGTCTCATGCTAATGTCTCCCTTTTAGAAAGCTTACTGGCCCCTGAATTATATATACTCAGTGTGAAGATCTGGATTGTTTTTTAGTGCTAAGTATCAGATAATAATGTGACAGAGTACACTGGTCTTTTCTACCAAGAACTTAAACTCATTTTTATTATGAAAATATACTCCAAATTACGTTGACACCTATTTTCATTTAGATCTGCAAATTATTCTAAGGAATAATCAAGTCTTACTTGGTCATAACCACCATAAAGCTTTTCAAATGCTTCATCAAGTTTGAAATTTAGCAACTACAAAAAACTAACTAAAATGTGATATGGCTAGCAGAGTAACAAACAGTTCATCATTAGAGCCAGGTGTGGTGGCTCAAGCACTGAACAACACACAAGGTAGTGTGTATCTCTGTGTGTATGCAGATCTCTCTAAGTTTAAGGGCAGCCTAGTCTATAGCTGGCTCTAGGTCAGCAGGGCAACATAGTGAAACCCTATTTAAAACAAACAAACAGTAACAAAAACAACAAAAAACTCTACCACAGTTCATCACTAAGCTTCTACTGGCATGTTAAACCCCAATACACAGTGGGATCCATAACACATTATGCCAGCATCCATAGCTGATGCAACAGAAATACATTCAAGCAACTACTCAGTTTCAAAGTACTTCCACTATAATTTTATAAATTACTAATTGTTAAGTGAAGAATTAAACAAAACTAATTAAATGATTACAGAGTCATCTATAATATACAACAATTCTGTAAATTTACCTTTAACAATACCTTACAAATTTGGGTTGTCACTAAAATTGATAGTGTCTATTTTTGTTGTTGTTGTTTTGAGACAGGGTCTATATAGTCCTGGTTGTCCCAGAGATCACTATGTAGGCCAGGCTGGCTTCAAATTCACTGAGATCTTCCTGCCTCTGCCTCCTAAGTGCTGATATTAAAGGTACTCACCATCATGCCCAGCCTTGGACAGTGTCGTAAAGATCCTTGATTTGGTGTCTCTCGTAAGATAGTGGCTATTATCAGCAGGGATGGCAGACGTGCCCAGGAAGCCTAACTGGAACTGGAGGATGTTCTGAAGTAGGTCGTCTACAAGGCTAATGGCAGACTAATTCCTTGCCTTTATAAAGTCATGACAGCTAGCTTCCTCTAGTACCTTTCATGACCTAATCTTGGAAGTCACATCATTTCTGTAACATCCATCTACAACTATTTAAGAGATAGGGGTGAGGGACAACAAGATGATTCAGAAAGTAAAGGCACTTGCTGCTCGAGCCTTGTGACCTGAGTTCTATCCTTAAACACATATAAAGATGGAAGGAGAGAACCACCTCTACACAAGGGTGCCTCTGTGCACATTAAATACATGCACACACACAAATAATAAAAGTAAGAAACAACAACAACAAAAAGCCCAAAGAAATCCTGGTATGGGTTGTGAATATTAGGGGGTAAATATCACTGGTGACTATTTTAAAAGTTAATCATCACAAAGAAACTTTCATTGTATATGAATAAAGAAATTACATAAAAATCGTATTTTCCTCTTGAACAAAATTTCCAGAATATGTGTGTGCATATATATGAAATCTTGGCCAAATAAATATTTTTAAGTACCAGAGTTGATTTTGTGAAGAAAGAAATTTTCTCACTTATATTACAGGTAAGGCCAGTGTATTTCATAGGCTCAGAAAGGGGACATTTTGTAAGATAACTTCTTACCGACCACCATCAGAGTGAACTCGAACCCCTTCTTCACTGATTTTCGGTGAACTTGATTGGGAAGATTTGCAAATCCAACATAGCCAGGAGTTTCTGGATTTATAAACTGGGTTGGTTGTTGCTAAAATAAGATTTAAAAATATAAAATAAAGCTAATAAACACCTTATTGTTTGCTTTTATGACATTATCAGACCTGTGAAAAATATAGGTAATCAGTAGTTGTTGGTAGCCGCCCGTACCAGCTGTTGTCTGTTAGTAGCTGCCCGTACCGCTCCCAACGTGGGGCCGATTTCCTGTGAGTGAGTCAACAGGGCACAGCTATTGTCCACCCCTAAGGACGCAGTGCGCATGAGCCAAGCACGTCACAGCCCACTCTCGGGGCATGCAAATTGGGCATTGGGGCTTGCACCAATCGGGTAGCGACACGAGTCTCCTAAGCATATATAAGCAGTGCCTTTTCCTCCCTCGGGGTCCCCTGTCCCTGTTCAAGAGAGCTGTACAATAAAGGCTTGTTCACAGAAGAATCCTGTTGCCGCACGTCGTTCTTGCTGGCGAGACGTTGGGCACGCGACAAGTAGTTCTCACAAATTAAAAAAAACAAAAATACTCCACAACTCACCACTTTCAAAACTTATACTTTTACCAGAAAATTGTGCACTTAAGTGGGTTAAAGAAAACACAGTCTGCGGCTGGTGAGGTGGCTCAATAGCTATGAGCACTGGCTGCTCTTCCTGAGGACAGCTCACAACGTCTCCAGCTCCAGGGGATTCAACACCCTAATACAGTCATACATGACCCAATACAGTCATACACGACCTAATACAGTCATACACGACCTAATACAGTCATACATGACCCAATACAATCATACATGACCTAATATAGTCATACATACCTAATACAGTCATACATGACTTAATACAGTCATACACGCAGGCAAAACACCATACACAGAAAATAAAAACATTTAATCATTAAAACACACACATACATATACACAAGCTAATCTAATTCCTTACTTATATGCTGACTCATAATTAATATTTTGATAGCCAATTTCTGCTTAGCAAAACTACGTAAAATACTAGTGTTAAGCTCAACACTAGCTTATCTCAACGAGATAAAGAGAGCTACAGAAAACTGGGTCCTCTCACTGAACACTTAGCTAAAGACTCTCCTAGAACCAGGTATCAGGAACGATACTCTGTGAAAACATTGGGGAATAAGACATTTCTTGCAATCCTTCCTCTTATGGCAGTTTATCTAGACAGAGGCAGGGAATCTAGGAGTGGATTGCTGAGATTTCAGGTTCAAAAACTAAGCCCACAGCGACTACCCTGGAACATCCAGTTGTTTTCCACAGGCTCACTACATGTTCCTGGCTGGTCTGGAGCTTGCAGTCCTGTTTCAGCCTCGTTATGCCTGGCGACATCGATACTCTTGATGGAACAATACCTGGTATGACTAAGATAATGGAAGATGTGGTGACCACAGTCTAGGAGAGGAGAAGACAGAGAACTTGCCTTGCAACTCTGACAAGCTGAAGCCATTCACTAGAAAGCAAATTAAAAGCAAAACCAAAAAACTGGACATGGTGGTAAGCCTTCGTGATTTTAGCCTGGGACAAGTAAAGACAGGTGGGTAGTTGATGCTCCAGGCTAGTAAGAGATCTGTCTGTCTGTCTGTCTCTCTCCCTCCTCCTTGACACACATAGAAAGAGAGGAGGGAGGACAAACTAACCAACCACAAACAAAACACTGATGGACAGTGAGGAATGGTACTCAAGGCTGAACTCTAGCTTCTGCAGCATGCCCGCACTCACACAGCCTCCCCCACCCCTCAAATCCTACAATTTAAACAATAGCATACCAAAAATGAAAAACATGTTAATGTATTATTTGAACTAAAAAAGTCCTTAAAATAGCATTTCTTTTACAATTACATTTGTAACTGTCCATTCACATGTACATATATGCAAAAATAACTAAAACTTTCATAGTGATTATTTCTGAGTGGTAGAATGATGGCTCTTTTATTTAATCGCTGTTCCACATTTTTGTATAAAAAAACAGTAACTGATATATGGCTTTTCATTGGATAGTAATAAACACCCATAGACTCAAAAATAAAAGACAAAGCAAAATGATAACCTTCAGTTTTAACTACAAGTTCCACTTTCTCAGCTTATGTCATTTAGAACTAATATATCTCAGGGTTCTGGAACAATTTATAAGGGCTAATCTAAACCAATGTAGCATGTCTAAGAGCCCCATTAATTTAATTATATGAATTATTAGAATTTTTAATTGCTCTTTGATTGATATAGAAAAAACTAAGATGGTCAAAAGGATTCATATTGACATATTAAATTTAAATATTTGGTAAAGACGGCAACTCAAAACTTTAGAATACAAAATCAGAAATTTATCTCTAGAAATCTTTTCTAGTGATCTGAAAATTTAAAATAAATTCTCTTTACAGCAGATACATCAACTATGCCCTTACCTTAGACATCTTTCTTGATTTTTCGGTCTATCTGTTAAAAGAGAGAGAGAGACAGAAGTCTGAATTTGTATATGCATATTTAACAGCATGAACTGACCCATGAAGATAGGTATGTGACATCAGTTTGTTTCTTTAGCTTCTCAGTAACCTCAAACATTGCCCTAGATTATTCAATATAAAGAAAAAATTAAGCAAGCTGATGAAAGTATCTGGACATACATCTCTGTATTTGCAAACATATATACTTTTCTTTCAGTACTGATTATATTCTAGACACCAGGGATGGAATCAGAGCAGAAGACCATCTACTTCACATGTCTAACTTAACTGACGCTGGCAAGGAGGAAATGACACCACACAGTCCTGTATTCTCAGTGTGTGTCATCTCTTACTGAAAGATCACTTGGGAACTAAATCTTGGCACTTGGGCACAAGGCACAACATGAAGCACATTTACGAGTAAAGAGGACAGATTGAACTTTTTGATGTTTATGTGCCTGTCTGGTACCTCTGAGGTCAGAAGGTGTTGGATCCCCTGGAACTGGAATTGTAGATGGCTGTGAGCCACCATGTAGATGCCAGAAGCCAAATCTGGGTCGTCCAAAAGAACAGTAAGTGCCCTAACCACTGAGACCATCTCTCCAGCCTAGAGCTACATTTTTACATATACTTTACGACCCTGAAGCTTTGGGAAACAGGAATGTGTTGCCTTTGACTTTCACTGAAACTCAGAAATTAGCAGAAAGTTTCTTTGATGTTTTCTAAACTTTAACCTATATGATCACCGTAGACCCCAAGTTTCTCTCTCCAGTGGAAATGTTTCAAGCACCTAAGACAAAATGATGTTCCTGCACTTCACTGTACCTGAGCAGGCACACTGAGCCGCATGCAAAAGAACTCATGGGCCTTTAACTGAGTGTTATGACGTTTCATGGGGAGCTGAGTCTTGGTTATCCTTTTCCATTGGTTTTAATTTAGGACACCAACATAAAGAATTTTCAGAGTGTCCAGATCAGGGAAGAACATATAGAGGCAAAGAAAACAAACAAACAAAATAAAAAAACCCAAACGAACAAACAAAAACATCTGTCAAATACCAGTATATACATTAGCCAGCTATCTGGAACTGTGTAACAGAAGAGTGAATTAAGTAAGGTCCATTAGATAGAAAGGACATCCTTAGAAAATGCTATTAACAGACAATAACTAAGTAGATTAAACTATCTCAGCGAAGTTGAACAGTTAGGAGCAAGAGTGAAAATAAAGAAGTAAAACCTTCTAAAGAAGAGAAAAATAGGTCAGATAGAATATAGATTTGCCAAAAACTATATATACCCTGACTGCCAAGAATAGTCCAGTTAGGAGATAATAGGAAAGGTAACCACTAACCAGGGAAAAAGTAGTAATGCCAAATCAATACAAAAATGTAAAACTATATATATATGGTGGTCCATTCTTGTAACCCCAACATGGGAAGTCTGAGGTAAGAGGAAAGTGAATTCAAGGTCACCCCTGGATAGTTTTCTTGATTTTGTGGGTCTTTTTGTTTTTAAATAGGATCTCTCTACTATGCATCCGTAGCTGGCCTTAAAAGTGTGAGCCACATACTGGGCCAATATTTGTCTTGTTAATGTCTTAAAAAAACCAAAACAATAAAATATCAACTTAATCAAATCAGAATACACAGCAAAAGGAAACTATCAATAACAATGTTCAAGCAAGACAAAAAAAAAAAGGTGAAATTTTAAAAAATGTGGAGAAAAAAAAGGATCCTCCTTAAAAGACAGATTGGGATAAAACAAACAGACCAGGCCAACATAATTTGGTTATACTGAATATGGCCAGTGTCAACAGAGGCAAGTGGATAGTTTCTGTTGTTTTAAGTCATAGAAGAGTACGTGACAAGAGAAAATGTTAACAATATACTTCTATGTGAAACATGTAGGATAGACAACAGTATATACAGTTTAATACCATCTTATGGAAAGAAAAATAGCCATTTGTATAAAATCATGCATAAAATGAATGTATACACCTCAGGCTTATGGTCATTTCTTATAGTGGAACCAAGCGTGATTACAACTTCCCCAATATATCTGCTTAATCTGATCTTCTGAAATAATTTTCTTCCAAAAGCTTGACCCACGGTACACAAAACATCTCCTCCATGCAACTACTGCTATTCTCATGAAAAAGTAGATAGTACATGCTTTTATATACTAGCATGTAGAGGACATTTTTAACTAACATAATAAAAAGAATGACAGCAGACACCTGGCTATTGAAAGTGATATGGAGAACGAGAATTCTCTACATGATTTCCTCTATTTAATACGGAAAAAATGTTACCATTAGCTGTTTGCATTCATGGTGTAGTTTGAAATATGCAATACAAAGGAGCTAGAACTGAAGAATCTGGAGTTTCACCTCCTACCAGCCTCCTATGGCCTGCAGTGAAAACTAAGGATTTCATTTCCACAAAATGTGGCTATTAATCTTGTAAAATGTAAATTTATAATTTTAAGTAAAGGAAAAATAAGAACATATTTTTTAAAATGTTTTGTCTTCAATAAAGAGTCAATATAAATGTTAAGCAAAAACATCAAGAAATTCAAAGTTACTGTAGCAAGAAATCTAACTCCTTCTTCCATGCCCACCCCAACGCTGCCTGGAGCATCAAATTCTTACTGTTTTTATCATCTTCCATGGGTCAGGAAGGTCAAAATCGTTTTGACTTTAATAAGTAACATCTAGAGTGCAGGTGGGGGTGGGAAAAAAAATAAGTAACATCTAAGTTCTTTATCAATACATGGAATATACTTGGGATTTCATGGAAACACAGTTGTGTTTCAAATATACATGTATAGGTCATCATATTAACTCTTGATAACTTATATTAAATAACATTGAAAATAAGATATTCGTAAAGCTATTCAGTGGATTCTAATTTAAAACACTAAGTGAGCATGTGGATAAACAGCTGCCTGTCTTCAAATGCTTTCCATTTTGCCCTCTCAGCCAAGGCGTATTTAACCAATAAATAGGCAGCTGTCCCTAGTTATTTACTTGTTAACATCACCTGCAAGCAATGTGTCCATCTGGGGCCATCTATATCATTGGTAACTTTAATACAAAACATTTTGGCACAGCCATTAATGACAGACCATTCCTTGTCAAAAATGGAAGACTCGTTGTTTCCTGAGGGATCCTGAGAGATTAGCTGCAGAGGGACAGAAGTCTATCACCATCATGATGGGGAAGCAGGCGTAACACTGGAGTAGCAGCTGGAAACTCACATCCCTATACATCTTGACATTCATTAATACCAACCAAGTGGAAGTCAAGGTAAAGAATAAAACAGGAGCGATAGCATCAAGAAATAATCATTTAAAATTTCTGTAAGGAAGATATACGTACCAATAAAACATTAAAGTTTTAATTAACTTTTTAGGGTTTTGTTTTAGAGATAGTGTCTCAAGGACCTGAAAGTTGCTATGAAAACCAGAATGGTCTTAAACTCACAGAGAACTGCCTGCCTCTATCTCCAGAATGATGGGATTAAAGGTATGGACCACTATGTCCAGCCCAAAAGCTTTTTGTAATCAACACTCCCAACACATGATCTATTTAAAGTAAAAATGAAAAGAAACAAACTCTCAAAGAGCTGGAACAATCTTGAACTCCTGGATTAAGGAAATCCCCAAAGCAAAAACCACAGGTTGTCTCTAGGAATCAATTGAATTGGGGCAGGGAAGATGCAGATGTCCACATTTACAACACAAACTTTATGACAAACATGACAAACATGAATTTTACATATTTTTAATTGGTAACTTCAAATACAGACATTTTCTCCCACTACCCTGGGCTCATAGGGGCTCAGAGACCAGACCAAGTATCAGGGAACCTGTATGGATCTGACCGAGATCCTGTGCATGTATGTATGGATCTGACCGAGATCCTGTGCATGTATGTATGGTGTATAGCTTGCTATTCTTATGGCACTCCTAATAGTGGACGCGGGAGCGGTCTCTGATCCTTTTCCTCATACTGAGTTGCCTCATTTAGCCTTAATATGAGGGAGGAACCTAGTCTTATCGCAACTTGATATGCTATGCTTGCTTGATATCCCAGAGAGAAGTGGATTTGGGGGAGAGAAGTGGGAGGGAGAAACTGGGAAGAGAGAAAGAAGTGGAAACTGCAGTCTGGATGTAATAAATGAAAGAAGTTTTGTCCCTAAAAATATCCACAAATGATTTAAAAAATCTAAAGAAATTAATAAAGAGAAAAAGGAATTATTCTAAATATAGAAGGACAAGTAAGTTCAAAAGCTCAATCTTTGAAATAAATTCTTGTTTTTGAGGCAGGGTCTCACTGTGTACCTCTGGCTGTCCCGGAACTCACTATGTAGACTGAACTGGCTCCTAACTCACAGAAATCTACTAGCCTCTACCTCCCCAGTGCTTTGAGTTAAAAGAATGTACCACCATGCCTGACAAAAACAAATTTTTCCTATGACTCCAACTAAAGAAATGAGAACAGACATAGAAGAAGGCACAATTACAGACACAGGCTATAAAAAAGGCCACAATTATATATTACACTATACATTACCCAAACAGAACAAAAACTAGAACTGATGCCACTAAATAGCCCATTAAAATCCAGCAATAGGGCCAGTTAGATGGCTCATAGTTATAAGGCTCTTGCCTCTAAGCCTGAATACCAGAGTTAGATCTCAGGGATCCACATGGTAAAGGAAAAAGAATAGGCTCCAGCGAGCTGCCCACTAATCTTAGCACACAAGGAGCATATGCCCCATTTCTCCCAAATACATACATAAATATAAAAAATTCTAGAAATAAAAGAAAGCAAAGTGCCTTGCACACACACACACACACACACACACACACACACACACACACACACACACACACTCACACCCTAAACTAGAAATGTAAGGGTCAACACCAGATGGAATTAGAGCAAAATAGCATGGAACTCTGAAGAGACAATAAAGTCATTTAACTATTCCAAGCCTCTGCAGAAAAAAGGAAAGTGCTCTGGTTTATTTGTAAACATAATTTCAAGAACAATCCAGATGGGAAAGAAAGGCCCCAAAGTAAGGAAAGAACAAACATCATCAAATTAGCTTCATTAATGGATATAAATACAAAATTTAAAAATATTTGCTGGCAATTAGATTCTAGTAATGTGTCAAAAGTACCAATGTAACAAATGAAGAGAAAACCATATATAAACAGATACTTATGAGGTATTTAATTAAATGCAGCAATCAATCTGCATGAAAACACTAAGGAAACTGCTTATATATAATTCAGGGTTATTTCCCAATAGCAAATATGATTCCTTTAAACAATGGGATTCCTTAAACTAGGGGATGAGGCGATGGTTCCTAGGTTAAAAGCACTTGCTGCTCTTCCACAGGACCCAGGTTTGATCCCAGCAAGGACATGCAACTCACATCTGTCTGTAACTCGAGTTCCAGGGGACCTGATGTCCTCTTCTGGGCACCAGGCATGTGATACACAGATGTACAAAACACTCATATACATAAAAGATAATGTTTTTAAAAGGGAATATTAAATCTATTTGAAATACAATATTAGATAAAAAGTCCATTATTCTTTTTTTTTTTTTCCGGAGCTGGGGACCGAACCCAGGGCCTTGCGCTTGCTATGCTAGCTAACTCTCCAACCAAAGTCCATTATTCTTACAGTTACTTTAAAACACTAAAGAAAAACTTTGAGCACACCCAAAAGTATCACAATAAAATAAGTCCTCAGATACCACCTTTTATTCAATTTCAATAATTAACACTCAAGTCCAATATTTTATTTCTAGCTTGCCCGGATTACAGTGAAGCAAATCTTAGAACAACACTTCATTCATAATTTAGTATGCACAAGGCTCCAAACAATGGTAAGCTATTATTTCTATGAAAAATTAATTAGTTGTTTAATATAACCAAATAGCCAACTATCTCATTTTTTTTCACTACAATAAAAATGAAGTATCTACATATTGCAATTTTATTATGATTATTTAATTATTAAGATTAGTGCATCAAAAAATCATGAAACAAAACTACCTTGCTAACAGGGCTGAATATGCAAACCCCACAATATTTGAATATAAAAACAAACAACAAAAAACAACAGTAGCCAGATTTGATAGATCACATCTCACTTGGGAGGCTAAGGCAGGTGAAGCTCTCTGGGTTTGAGGCCAGCCTAGTGTACATCGTGAATTCCAGGTCAGCAAAAGCTACTTAATAAAGAAACCAAGTCTAAAAAAGAAAGACAGGGGCTGGCAAGATGGCTCAGCAGTTAAGCTCAACCATATATAATGAGATTTGAGGTCCTTTTCTGGCAGGCAGGTGTACATACAGACAGTGCACTCATATACATTCAGTAAATAAATCTTAAAAAAAAAAAAAAAAAAAAGGTTTGAGCTACCAAGCCATAGCTAACTCATTTAAAAAAAAAAAAAAAAAGTCCAACAGTAAATCAGGCTAAGAGGAGTATAGGCCTTCTATCTCTGAGAGACTGTCACAAGAAGATTATGAGTACAGATGTTCCAGATTGTGCTGGAACAAAAGAAAAAGAAAAAGAATTTTACAATATGATAATTTATTTGGTAAGGTGCTAAAAAAGGAGAGATGGTAAGTCAAGTCTTTCTAGCTGGCTGTGGTGGTGTGCCACTGTAATCTTAGCACTTAAAAGACAGGAGGATTGCAAACTGGAGGCCAGCTTGGACTACACAGGGAGACCATGTCTCAAAAACTGAAAGTTTCTTTCTGAATTGTGATTGTGTGTACTGTGTGTGTGTCTGGTACTTAGAGGAATAAGCCCCAGATTTCATGTACACTAGATAAGTGTTCTACAAATGAGTTCAAAGTTTTTCCTATTCCACTTAGGAATGGAAATAGGGGAAACACTTAGTAAGAATAAATTAAAAGGCAAACCAGAAAAAAAAAAAAAAAAAAAAAAAAAAAGGCAAACCAGGTGTGGTAACAGCACTGGAGGCTGAGGTTCAAGGATTACAAATTTGAGGCCAACATTCTGGAATAGTCTAGGCAACAAAGAAACCACGTCTCAAAACACAACAAAACTAAAATGCACAGAAACACATTTTAGGTTCTTTTTCTTGTTTGGTTTGAGACAGTCCTTACAATAAAAGCTCAACTTAAACTAGCAATCTTTTTTTTTTTTTTCTTTTTTCTTTTTTTTTTTTCGGAGCTGGGGACCGAACCCAGGGCCTTGCGCTTGCTAGGCAAGCACTCTACCACTGAGCTAAATCCCCAACCCCTTAAACTAGCAATCTTATTTCAGCCTCCTGAATGCTGAGATTACAGGGACGCAGCACTATATTTGGCTAGGAACAGATATAGAATTTAAAAAACAAACCCAAAACTATCAAGTCATTTTGTTTCTCCCAAATTGGTATAACTGATTCAATTCTAAACTGAAATCGCCATGGCATGTCTCCTTTCTTCAAGCACTGAGTAAAATAGCAGAAGGATAAATACTTGAGAATAGAAATGTGGATACTTGCCTTTACTACTATTTATATGTCATTTATTTCTAACCACCAGATACGGGAAACGTCATGGGTATCTTTCTACATCTCTGTATCTCCTTAGCTTACTGACCCAAGTCTGCAGCCATTTTGAGGTCCTAGGTCAGTTCAGACCAAAGAAGAGTAACTTCTATTAGCAGTTTGCTGTAAAGAGCACTGACTGCTCTTCCAGAGGTTCTGAGTTCAACTCCCAGCAACCATGTAAGTGGCTCACAACCATCTGTAATGGGATCCAATGCCCTCTTCTGGTGTGTCTGAAGGCAGTTTCGGTGTACTCATATACATAAAATAATAAATAAGTATCCTGATGCACAACACAAGCACAGAAGTGGAGAATACATACAATGATTCTTCAATACAGAGAAGGCCAGGCTATGAACTTGTTACCCTATACCCAAACACAACTTGTATTCACAATTTTGGTTTTAACCTAAAATTTACATTAAAGCATAACAAAAAAAATGAAAGCTGAAAGGGGAATACTGAATTTCTGAAGCACTTGGTTGGTTTTTAGTGAGAAAACCTTGATCCATTAACATACTGCTAGGTACAGATGGCAGATCAGTTAGATCCCCCACATCTAAGATATAAGGTCAAACTAAAATTTTATTCTCTCACCCTGCATTTTTCAGATGCCACAAGTTATTAGAAGTTCCTTACCCTTGACCCACAACTTCTTTATTTCAGAGAGTAACACTATCGCTCCAATTAAGAGACAAAAGATGACTAGATGAACAAAACTTATTTTTCCAAGTGGCATTTATAATAATGGAATACTCATAAATAGGAACCATCATTCATGTACACAAAATGTTGTATTTGTATACATTACCCCTAATCTCCAAAGACTTCTCAGTGTAGGATCCTGAAGAGCTTTTATCCAAAGTGCTGGGACTCTCCTTTGATTTGAGGACTGTACAAGCACTGGGACTCTCCTTTGATTTGAGGACTGTACAAGCACATTATGAAAGACAACCCTTTTAAAGGAGCTTGGGGCAGCAAGCCACAGTCAAAGGGAGCTGAATTACACTCATGAATGACAATAGAGGAAGGCCCCACCTCCTTTCCCTAGGTTACCCAACTAGTCCACAGTGAGAATCTCATCTCATTTTAAAAGCTCTTCTTCTTTACTGGGCTGTGGTGCTCTGAAGGGAAAAAAACTTCTAGATGGAAAAAATTGAAAAAAGGCAGGACAGCCCTTACAACTAAGAAAATCATCACCAAAATTAGATATAAAACCACACACTGACAGTTTGTATGGGTATTACAAAGAATTCCTGAATGGCACCTACCAAAAAAGCATCGTGAAGAAACAGCTTTTATGACCCCTACAAAACCCTGTTTTCCTTATGTTTACAAGACAGATTTAAAAATGTATCTGAGATACTAAAACAATTTTCGCTACGAAGGAAATACTTGAGGACCTAAGACTTAAATCCCTTGCTAGGCAGTAGGGACCCCAATACTTGACGCCAGAGAAACACCTAATCCGTCTAAAGGATATTGAATCCAGAGTCCTGAATAACAAGCAGCAATTAGGAAGGAACTACACAACAGATAAGGAGAAGACAGAGAATGTGCGAGTTTAACTACGCTCCAGACACGAGGAGTAAACTGGATTAAGGCCAGTCATAGAGGCCATAGTGGTTTGAACTAGAAGTTCTATGTGTTAAGAGTCTGGTAAGGTAGTACAGGACCAGGCAAGGCGCCACTAACAAATGAGGCCGGAAGATACAAAAGGGTCAGTCAGGCGTGGTCTGGGCCTACGGTCCGCTTCAGAGTTAGACTTCATCGCTTCTCCTTCAACGGCCTCCACTACACGTTCCCTTTCCCCGGTCACTTACACTGCTGCAGCCCTTTGTCTACCTCGGGGAAGGCCACAGCAGACAAGACCACTCTCTTCAATGAGCCTATCACTACCTCCAGTTGGAGAACTTCATTAACATCCCAGGATGACTAGTCTTTCACATCCTCAGGACGAAATGGCACCGTTAAGTGAGAAGATGACCACACAAGCACAAGTGCTTCGTAGATAGGAATCTAACACTGCCTCACCCAACTCCATTGGCCAACGTTAAACGCCCGACTCTCCACTACAGTATCTAGACTGTGCGCGGTAACTTCATAGGGGCCAGCCACGCCCGCCCCGACGTCCTGAACCTGGCCAGTAGAATCACCCAGATGGGGGCCGCCTGTCCAGTTGTCCTCAAAGTGACGACGCCGGCCAGGCATCCATCGCTGGAGCCACGGACTAAGGGCGCGGCCGCCCCTCCCCCACGCGCTCCACTTCCGTACCCGTTATCACCGCCTGAGCGGCCGGGGCGAGGAGAGAACTCTAGCACTTCCTCTGGACCGCCAGCCCGACTCGAGCCCGCGCGACAGTGGGTTCACATTTCTCCACACTTACCCGCTAACACGCCGGAGAATGCCCGTCAGACAACAGCACGGACCTGCCCCGCCCAGCAGCGCGCGCGAACAGATTGCGTCATCGCGCCGTCCCGCCCCTTGCCAACTCCTTCCTGGGCCCCGAGTAGTCCCCTCCCCCGCGGTTGCTAGCAGAGCGCAAGCGTGGACAGGATCCTCTCGTCCGCCTCTGCGCAGGCGCTGTGCCCCTCCCACGGCGGTTGGCCATATAGAGGCTGGGGGCGGGGGGAGGTCAAGCGTAGCCTCTTCTCCTTTACCAAGATGGCGTCTTGTTCCTGTTTCGCCACAGTTCCTACCTTATGAGCTTGGATTCCTCACGCTAATAAAAGAGGAGCAGGTAATGAGATTATCCGCTTTGTGGGAAACTAGAGTTGGGGAAAGGATATTTATTAGGAAGGAATGAGGTGTCCACTGAGAGCGAGAGACAACCGGGGGCGGGCAGGTGGAAGCGTGAGTGCGGAGCAATGAAGGGGAGGGAGCCCTTTGCCTCTGCCCTTTCCTCCAGGAAGATGGCGGCAGCACCGAGCTAGGAGCACCGAGCGGGGATAGGCAGGCGCCTCTGACTTGCCGGCGGGCATCTCTAGCCGCCTCCCGGGCCGTCTCTATGGCAGGCTGTCATCCCGGTATTGGCTACGTGCTGGTCACGTGGGTTTGACCCCACCACCACGCACACCATAGAGTGGTGCTTGTCCCTGGGGACGTGGCCTTCCTGTGTGGTCGTGAGCCCGTGCCCCGCGGGGGAGGGCGGAGCCGGCACGGCCCCCTACCCTCTTTCAGTCTGGGGCGGGCGGTGAGATCTGCGGCATTCCCTGCTCGCTGCGACCGGCTTGAAGCTAGCTGGGAAGGTGCAGTACTGGGCTGCGGCCTGGCTCGGTTGTCCTTCCCTCTATCCCAGGAGGTCCCCTAGCTGGTCAGCGATCGTAAACTCCTACCTAGGCCTTGCAGCAAGGCCTTTCTATAGGAAAACACCCTAGAGTACCTCGCCTGAGAAGAGAGCCATCGCGCGACCCTAGTGGGTGATGCGTACAGTATCGGTATTCCAAGCTGTTTTGACACATGCCTTGTTGTGAGGAGGTGTTTTTTGTGCGTTATTACTTTGAAAAGTATTCCGGTGCTCGAGGCTACACTGTATATCCTGTCTGAATTAGAAGGTTGAAGGTTCGACTGGGCATGGTGTTTGCATACGGTAGAACTGTGAACCGAAAGAGGCTGACTTGGGTTTTATTATGCTTACAGACAAGGATAAAATCTGGGGAAAACTGGAGGGTTATAATCTTCATTTATAACTTGGCTCGCCCTTCAGCTTTGGGTTTTGCTCCATAGTCACCTTAAGCCCTCAAGCAATGACTTCACATATTTTTTGGTGTCCGTTTAAAGAGTCACTTTTTTAGCAAGTAACTTTCCGAAACCCTGTTAAGTCAGTCACAGAATTTTGTTTGAGGCTAGTAGTAGCCATACTCTACAAGCTAAATTTTTATTATGGAAACAGATGTGAATATGGAAACACTGGGTGAAACCTATTGCTTATGCTTAGGTTTTGAACATTTAAAGTACCCATAGGCTAAAATATTAATTATGTTAGATACTGGGATACTTAAAAGCAGTTCTTTAATGTAGCTGAAAGGGGCTTTGGGTTTTTGTTTTGTTTTGAAGTGAATTACTACTTATGGATTCAAAACAACTCTTAACCTATTATGACAGCTTTAAATTTAGAGAAAATGGAACCTATCTTTCCCGTTTCAGGAATAGTATTTGAAAGCCACAGTTAAGCAATTTCCAATGGCGCCCAAGCTTTATTGGGAGCATTGGTTATGAGTCCTGCACTGCTTAGAGCCTTGCTTCATCTTGAGAAAGCTGAAAGAGCTCAGCTGAGAATAGACAGGGACACACACAAGCAGATCCTTATCTTTTCCTCTTTTGTGGGCAGGCTGGCTTCTCAGTGACCAAATGGACTTTCCAGTACATTTCTTTTAGTTTTATTTTGATCTTCTAAATTTCTAATGTCAGCCTAATAACCTCATTTCTTTAAAATTTTTCATTAAAAAATAGGGTGCCACACACAGGGATTCTGGGAATAGATAGAAAAAAATCATTTTTCCTTTTGTCTAGCTCTTTATGGTTTACTGCAGAAGATACACTTGTGAAAGAAAGCTGATTTTGCAGGCTGATTTGTGCCATAATGGAAATAATTAAAAGAAATAGAAAATAGACTATGATTACTTATTGGAAAGCCCATTGTGGAAATGTGTAAAAGAGATAGGAAGTAGATTATGATTGCTTGTTGAAAAGCCTTCATAAAGAATGTGAGTAAATCAGTACACCTGTGACCCAGCACTTTGGATTTGAAGACAGAAAGATCAGGAGGTCAGCATCAGCCTCTTTTTTTTTTTTTTTTTTTTTTTTCCCCCGGGGCTGGGGACCGAACCCATGGCCTTTCGCTTGCTTGGTGAGGGCTCTACCGCTGACCTAAATCCCCAACCCCGGCATCAGCCTCTTCTACATAGTGAGTTTAAGGTCTGCTTGTCCTACAGGATACCCTGCCTCACCCCTGTCCTCCCAAAAAAAGATTATGGTCCTTGAACTGGGGTTTAAAGAATGGTTAAAGAGCATTTTCAGGCGAGTCGGCAGGATGGAGTGTTGTAAACAGAAAGAGTAGGATAGGGAAAGCGTAACGCTATAGCCAGTGGCACACAGCAAACCGTTGAGGATTGGACAAACATATGGCCAATTTCTTGAATGGCAGAGGGCTTAGCTGAGATTATATGAGAACATCGTCATGTCATATATTCAGTACCTTCTCAATCTGACAGATTGGACAGGATAATGACCATTGGGATGACCTATGATATTTTGTAAGATAGATTCTTCATTATTGCCTTCTATGTGAAAGATATTTACCCTAGTGTCTTGAGCAGAGAACATGCTTTTTTTTGTTTTTAATTTTTTGACAACTTCTCACATAAATATTATTTATCTTGATTATATCTGCCACTTTTCACTCTTCGTGAATAACCCCCCTCTTTTTTAAGTAACCCACTGAGTTCAGTTAGTGCTTTTTGTATGAACATGGAGAACCTACTAGCAACCACAACCAGGAAATAAAATTGACACCACCGCTATCCTCCAGTGGGCATCTATTGCCCATAACTCCTTAGCTGTGTGGACTTTCATGACTCCCCTATCCCATCCATACTGAAATTGACTGGCTTAATGTTGTGCGGGTAACGTGTGCTGCTCTGAGTTTGGGATTGTAAAGGCCATGTCCCATCCAGCAGGCAGTACTTCACAGTACTCCTCTCCACCTTCTGACTCATTATTTCTGACTCCCTTTTTGCAATGTTCCCTGAGTCTCAACTGGGAAGGGGTGTTGATAGAGACACCCATTTAGGGCTAAGTATTCAACACGTTTTTTAAGCTCTCTTCTCATTTTGGATTTTAAAAAATCCTTTATCTTAGACTAACAAAAAAGTGACTGTTCTTTATGTCATTAAAGACTACACTTAAATAGTGTTCATCATGAAGATTTCAAAGATTGAGGGGTCTCTCATTTTTAGTTGTACAGATAAATACTATTTGAGGTGTATTTTAAAACTTTAACTAAATCCTTAAGAAGCTCATTCTTCTGAGAATAATATTTTAAAACCAGGAAATAAATGAAAAATGTAAAAAAAAAAATTTAAAAACCAAAGTGCACATTTGTTATCACTTGGTTTAAATGAACTAAAAGTCTTCCCTTAGGAAGGTAAATGTAAGTCCATTCTTCTCATTACACCTAACATGATATATCATAAATTTTAGATTTAGAAAACAGCTACAGGGCTGGAGAGAAAGCTCAGAGCATTTTCTGCTTTTACAGAGGACTTGGATTCAGTTTCCAGCACCCAGGTGGCTCTTCTCATCTGTCTGAAACTCCAGTTTCAAGGAATCTGACATCTTCTGGCTCTCAGGGTGCCAGGCAAAAACATGGAGTTACTATATGCAAGTCTTACGCACATAAAATAAAAAGAAATCTTTGAAAAGAAACAGCTACGAACCAGGAATGGTAGAAGATACATGTCTATAATTCTAGCACTTGGGAGGCTGATCAAGTAGATGAGAGATTCAAGGCCAGGCTAGCCCACAGAGCATGACTATGCCTTCTCATACTTGATTTCAGAAGCTCTGTTTGTGGGGACAGAAAAAGATGCAACACTCTTGATGAGTCGTAGCCACACTTAGTCAAGTTCTTGTCCTGAGTTCTTTTAGACAGCGAAGGTGCTATGACACTGGCAAGGTCTAGTCCCTATTGGCTTGGTTCCTATGTCATCCTCTCTGTTTTTCTTCATGGCTCTTGTGCTTTTCAGTGATAGCTTGTTGCCTGATTCATAATATACTGCAGTTAGATTTCCTTTCTGTGGCGCATTTACATGTAGCAAATGTTTTGAACCATTTCTGCTGAATTGAGAGACTCCTGTGTATTCAAAGTGGGCTGGCAAACTAATTTTCTCCCTCTGAATCTCTGTCTTTTGGTGTCACTGGTCCATGGGTGTTTTTGCTGACATAGGCCATCTCCATATATTCATTCAACCCAGGGTACATATGTATACATGTGTGGGTAAACACAAGATAAAAAGGTGTAATCTCCCAGCATTTGGGCAGTTGGAGCAGGAGGATTAAGAGTTTAAGCCTTGTTACTCTTAGCTACATGCTGAATTCATGGATACGATGGACTTTTTAAAAGTTATAAATAATGCTTCAGTAAACAAAAGTCTCATAACTTAAGCAAGAGGCAAAATGGTTATTTTTACATGTTGTGTAATTAGTTAGTTGATAAATTAGTCAAAGCTGTTGGTAACAAATTTTTAAGTGAATATCTACAAATTTAGAGTTATTTCTTTTTTTTTTTTTTTTTTTTTTTTTTTGAGATAGTATCTCTGTGTCTCTGTGTACCCTGGCTGTCTTGAAACTCTCAATGTAAACTATGCTGGCCTGCTTCTGCCTCCTGAGTGCTGGGACCAAAGTCATGTGCCACTGTACCCGGCTGTCCTGGTACTTACACGGTAGACCAGGCTGATCTCAAACTCAGAGATCTGCTTGCCTCTGCCTCCTAGCATTAGTAGTTAGTTTAGCAAAGCAATAGAAGTAAGTTCCTCCCTAGAGCCTATGATTGTCAGCTTCTGACCACGTTTACTTTATCAGGTCTGAATTTTTTCAATGTATCCAGAAGTAATTGGTTGCCTATATAACTTATTTGCCAGTGAAGGACTATTGCATGTATCTTCCCTGGAAGATTGATATTATAGCATTCAGGGCTGGGTGCAAGGATACAATTGATGCATGTCCCCCACCCTACTCTCTGTGTAACACCCAGTACTATGAAAGCTAGTCAGCAGGAAGTTTTCAGATTGTTTCCAGCTTGGTTATATTATGTCCAGCATCCAAAATGTGAGAGCATAAATTTTTGATTTATATTTGTGATAGCCCCTTGAGTATGCATTCTTCCCATTATCCAAGTGGTGATTGGCAAGTGTTTGCCTTATCAGTTAAGCTATAACAGGCTCTGAAAGAAATCTGTCAGGCCTCTGTTTTCTCAGTTGCTAAGTGGTAGCAATACTTTGTCTAAGATAAATGGAAAGATTTAATCAAGTTTATTTAAAAAAAAAACAAAAAACAGAGAACCACAAACAATCCCTTAGATTGTAAAATCACAGCAGTTTGTATTTGGAAACCAAGAAAATGAAACTTTTTTATGTCTATAACATTTTAAGAAATGGTTACATGTTATTTTGAGCTAAAGCAGAATTTATTTTTTCTAATTTCTAGAATAATAAATATTTTAATGATGGGATCTCATTTGGATTGTTATTCCAGACTTGTTGAAGTTTTCTGTGTACCGTTAGTGGTAAACAAGGTGAGAAGACAAGTTGGGTATCTTGACCTTACAGAGCTTGATTCTTACATAGCATTACACTGACCATAACTACTTTCCCTTACTACTTTATTTTATTTTATTTTTTATATTTCATTACATCCATTCATACACATCTGAGTGTATTGAGAGAGAGAGAGCACATGTGCATGCATGCATGTATGTGTACATGCCACAGTGTACATTTGGAGGTCAAGATGACTTGCGAGAGTTCTTTCCTTCCAGCACATAGATCCCGGTCCCAGGTCATCAGGCTAGGTGGCTAGACGCCCGCTGAGTAGCTGAGATGATGTCTCACTCTGTAGCCCAGGCCACTGTGGTGCTCACTGTGTAATTCTAGCCTCCCAGTCGCAGGGATTCGAGGTGTGTATAGCCACTTTCCCTTACTAATTTTTCTTGGTACTGGTAGGAATTTTAAAATTAAAATTTTATTCAAAATCAAGTTTATATCTTCATGTAGTTTAAAGTTAAATCCTAGAAAGGCCAAAGATACCAATATTCTTCCCCCCGCTTACAGTTCCAATCTCGTGTAGAGGGCTCACTTAGTAGTTTCTTCATTTTCCAATTTGGAAGAGCTGTCTGACTTCTAACTAACCACCATGATTCCTATATCGTGTCTTCACTTAGCTGAGAGTAAGTGAGAAGTTTCTAGCACACACACACCCCCAGTTCTGTCATTTTTATGCAGAAAGATTGGTAGCTACTTAGACTGGGTTTATCCATAATTTGATTAGTTCAGTATTTATTTAATGTTTATATTTTACTGCCTAGTACAATTTATAGCTAGGCCAAATGGTATAAAGTTAGGTTATTATACATCTAGTTTGCTGAACTTTTTCAGTTTTCTTGTCTCTAAAATCCAATTCCACATTCTCCCCCAGTTCTTGAATTATGTTAATAATTAATAAACATAATTCCTTTTATCTAATGAAATGGTGTTCTGCTTATTTCATTTAGAAGATTTATTATCATTTTACACATATGAGTGTGTGCCTGCTTATGTGTATGTATATATACCACATGTGTGTGGTGCCTATGGCGTCTAGAAAAAAACATCTGATACTTTGAAACTGGAGTTACAAAGGATTGTGAGTGGTCATGTGGATGCTAGGAACCAAACCTGGATCCTTTGCAAGAGCAACAAGTGCTCTTAACCTCTGAACCATCTCTCCATGCCATCCTACCTTGTTTCATTTTTAATCAATCTATTCTAGTGCCTGTGACTTTGCCTGTTCTTGGCATCTTCCTATGGCTCTTGATACCTTCTGTGATGGCAGCTTGGTTTTCAGGAACCCAAGTCCACTCCTTTCTGTGTTTTACTTAAATTTGGTGAGGGGCATCCTCTGGTAGTTGTCATATAGTAGTTGTAAGAGCTTGAGCATCTGAAAGTCTTTTTTCTGCCTTATTTTCTATATGAGATTTGGGGCATGTTTTCCTCTGAGCTTCAGAACAGCACTCCTGTGGGGCTGTTTTCATCCTGTCTCTTGTGTCGGTCCTCTTCACTCTGAACGTCATGCTTTTTTCTGCTGGACTTTTTTCTTGGTTTATCACTTTGGATTCTTCCCATATACTTTATTGTTCTTTTGAGAATTCTCTTGGTACTTCCAAGTTAGCATTGCAACTTTTCTAGATTTTCTACTACCCCTAATTAAAAATTTAACTTGGTAGATCAGAATTCCATGTATGGGGGTACAAAATGAGGTTATGACTGATGAAAACAGTGTGCAGTAATAGAATATGGCTGATTAGCATTCAGCACTCAAGTACTTCATCATTTTGTGATTAAAAAGTATTCGACATTTACTCTCAAGAGTTTCAGAATGTATGCTATCTTATTTACTGAGTTTGTAATACAATACAATCTTTATTGACACTTTGTACCTTCAGCTTTCATGTCCTTCCTGGAAAATGTTCTCAAATTTATCTCGTAACCCTTTTGCTGAACTCTTTGAAGAGCTTTCTTTACTCTTTGTATTTCTATTTTAGAACTCTTCATATTTTGTCTCTTGGGTGCTGTACCTCTAGATATACTATAGATATTCTAAGTTTTCTTTACCTCAAAGTCACTGTTTGCTTCAGGCTACTTTATGTTTCTTTTGAGTTTGTTTGTTTTTACCTTTTCCAGAGCCTTTTCTGGACTTATCCAGTCTTGCTCTTTGCTGCCTACCAGTGTGTCAGAGAGCCTCTGATCCTGTGGTCCTGCCTTGCCTAGGGCAGTACTCACTATAGAGCAGTTGGCAGGACTGTCTCCTTTGAGCATCCTAACAGCTGATAACCCTCCTTTCAAAGGCTGTACTTCCCTGATTAGAGAAAACAGTGACAGCCTTTGGGGAGGACAGCTGTCTAGCTCTACAAAGTTCCATGTGACTCGAGGTCATGCTCAAGTTCTTAATTTTATATCCAACCCAGGATGCTGCTGCTCTTAGGCAGGTTGTGCTGTCTTCTGCATTACTGATGAAAGATTCAGCTCTTTCTGATCAAGTTTCCATGTCTAGCCTCTTAAATTTTGAAGTTCTTATTTCTATTCAGGCTTGGTGTTGTCATTTTAATAGTACTGCAGAAAGGAGTACTAGAAAATGTACTCCTGCCACATGCAACTGCTATAGGAGGAGGAATAAAACCAGGACAGTTCCCTTGTGCTGTCACAGAGGCCACATGTGAGTGTGTGGAGACAGGCATGTCAGTTACAGTCAAGAATGGGGGAGGGAATAATAGCGTCATAGGGTTAGAGCAGAAGACAATAACCATTGGACAGAAGCTACTTGGGGGAAGCTTGCTAATGGAGTGACACCTGTTTCAAGCCTGCAATGAGTGGATGAGCTGTGGACAGCCCTTTGAAAAGATTCTAAGTGTGATGAATAGGAATTACAAAAGCATGGGGTAGGAACGTGATTGGAGTGCTGGAGAAATACGGGACATGAGGTCCTAGAAGACAATACAGAGCACAGCCAAGTGTGTGGGTGAAGAGCTGTAGGTCAAGGAGTGAGGCAAGCAGACCTTGAGGCCCTTGGTAATGAATGCCTTCGAAGACCTGCTGCAGAGTCATTGGTGGTGGTGATAGTTTTCCCATCAGCCTAGGAGTCTGTGCTTTACTCTCTCCTTCTGAGGAGGCCCCAGGGTGAATGCAGTTGGTAAGGAACAGCATGGTCTATATCTTTGCCTTTCATTTCTTGCTCTGCCTAACCTGGCACTGTCTCACATTCTACCACCTACCCAAAGGCTGTGTGTCCTCCAAAACCATACCACTTGTGACTTCTCTTGCAACTAAAATCACCTTCTTGGAGATATGCCCCCTCTGCAAATAGGATGAGTTGATGTTTATAAATGCAGTAGAACTGGAACAGGCTGAGGCTTTTCAGATGGTCAGCCTAGGCTTCTCTTACTAGTTGGAAAAGTTGTGTTTTTCAGTAATATTTTCTTACAAGGTTTGCTTTGGTAGCCTTCAGCAATACTATTTTAAGCTTACAACTTGAATTTCACTTCAGATCATCATTCTTCTGTTTACTCCTGCTCTGTTGCCTGACTATGGGCATTGTGTCTTAAGAAATGTGTATTGCACCACTCTGATAGGAAGCCGGAGAGATTATATAATGTAGGCTTCATAGTTCAGAAATTCAGATGCAGCTGGAGAGGTGGCTTAGCAGTTAAGAGCTACATGGACTGCTTTTCTCTCTGTCTTGAATTCAGCTCCTACCATCCATGTCAAGCAATTCACAACTGCTTTTAATTCCAGTTTCTGGAGGACCCAAGCCCTCTGGCCTCGGTGAGCACCAGCATTCGTGTGTGCATATCTACACACCGATACATACCCCAAATTAAAATTAGCAAAAATAAATTAAAATTCAGATGGCAGACAAACTAAGTGAGATTTCAACCTAATAGTAAAAGAATTTCCGTAAAGTTGTATTTTGTACACATCAGACTGGGAAGAATGGACATAATCATCTTAGTTATTATCAAGGTGACAGGATGGTTCACAGATTGTAACTAGACATTTGAGCTCATTAGAAAGGCAGTTTTATTCTGGCAGTGCAAATTGATACATTGCCTTAAAAAAATGTATTTTTCAGGAATCTGACCTAAGGAGACTCTGGCCCAACTGAACAGAGACCTTCCTTTCTTTTTTTCCACTCCTTTCCCTTGGAAGAAGCTCACTGAGTAGCCCAGGCCAGACTCAAGTTCTTGTTTCTCCTGCCTTGGGCTCCCAAATGCTAAAATTAAAGCTATGAGCCACCACAGCCAGCTGAAGAATTTCCTCTTCAGCATTTTAGGTAGTTAACAGCAAGACAAACAACCCAAAAAATACAAGCTCACCAGGAGTGGCGGTGCACATCTTTAATTCCAGCACTTGGGAGGCAGAGGCAGGTGGACCTCTGAGCTCCAAGGCTAGCCAGAGCTATGTAATGTGACTCTGGATACAGAAAAAGTACAAGCTACTGAGGAGTTCCATCAGCAGGGAAGTTATTGTTATGTTTAGTCCATTTAACATGCAGTTGGTAAGAAGCGAGTTAGAGTTAGGCAAGTCCTAGAAAGGCAGTGTGACCTATTTATATATGGATATAGGTGTGGCAAATGGTAGGTGTATGTAATGAGATCTTGTTTTTATTTAGGCCATGTATTTGGAGATGTTTCTTAAAGCATATATAAGGAACCAGGTAGAGTGGCACATGCCTTTAATTCCAGCATTGGGAAGGAAGAGACAAGCAGATCTCAGTGAGTTTGAGGTCAGCCTAATCTACACAGTGAGTTCCAGGACAGCCAGAGCTACATAATGAGACCATGTCTCAGAAAACCAAAGAGCAAAAGAAAGGAAGGAAGACAGACAGGCAGACAAACCTGGGAGAGTGTCAGTTTTTACATAGCTCTGTTGAATTGTATTGCTTAATGATAAAAATTAAATTTCTTGATAGACTATTCTTACAGCATCAACACATCAATACCATTGTGCTACAAATTAATATCAATGCATTAATTCTACCAGTGTTAACCAAGCCAGTATTAATGTAGCCCCTCCTGTCCTATCTCAGGCCCTGCTATGGGCAGAAGACTCTCGGGATTGATAGGCTTTGCTGTGACAGCAGGCTACATCTAGAATGACTAAAGGTAGGATTACTGATGCAGAAGCCACATGCTTGTTCGTGACTGTGAGCAACCATTGTGAGTTCTTTTCAAATAAGTTTCTGAAAATTCTCTTAAGATTTGCCCTTTTTATACCCATGTGTCATTCACAGAAATACCTAAGGGTAGACACAACAGTATTTGGTTTCTTAGGTTAGATTCGGACTGCTAGACCTTGTTTCTTTATCCCTGACTGGATGAAGGTCTGAGGTATATTCCCTGAAGACCTGCGTTTAGCTTTGGACCTATTATTTTTTATTAGTTTTGAGAAAGGGGCTTGCTGTATATGCCATGTTGGCCTTCAGCTCACGGTAGCTCCAATCAGACTGGCCTTGAGCTCTCGAGTGATTCCCTCCTGATACAGCAGAGCACAGCTAAGTGCTGAGATTACAAGTGAGGGCTTCACTCTATACCCTTGGCTGGCCTGGAGCCTTCTGTGTAGACTAGGCTAGCTTTGAACTCAAGATCCTCCTGCCTCTGTTTCACAGTTGCTAGGACTGAAAGTGTTTATCACCATGTCCAGCTTCTGCTTTCTTGATACAGATTCTCTGTCTGAACCTGGATCTCACACATTTGCTGAAGTGGCTGGCCATGGAGCTCCTGGAATCAGCCTGCCTCGCCCTCCAAATCTGAGTGCTGGTGTTGTGAGTGCTGTGTGTGGCTTTCATGTGTGTGTTGGGGATCCACGCAAAGGTCCTCAAGTTTACATTTTAATAAATGGACCATCTCCCTAGTTTAAAAGTAAAGAAATGAGTCTCTGAGAGGGTTTATTTAAGCTCTGGGATCTCAGAATATTTGATTAACTCAATTCATTAGAAATTTAGCTTAAGGGGTTGGGGATTTAGCTCAGTTGTAGAGCGCTTGTCTAGGAAGCGCAAGGCCCTGGGTTCGGTCCCCAGCTCCGGAAAAAAAAAAAAAGAAATTTAGCTTAAGATTTATCATTTTAAGAGTGATACATTGACCTAATAATCACTTGTATAGTATTCAGCGTTGTGGTCCATTTCAAGAGCGAAGCCCGGCGTAGTGAATGCAGGTCCTAGTGCCTATGAAGCACAGGCAAGAGGATCTCTAGTGTGAGTTTAAGGCCAGCTTCATCTATGTGTGTAGTGAGTTCTAGGACAGCCAGGATGCATGAGTGAAACGAAAGCTTCACTTGCTAGACATGTGATGAACACCTGTAATCTCCCTATGCTTGAGAGTCTGAGATAGGAGATTGTGAGTTTGCAGCCAGCCTAAGCCACTTAGCAAAAGCTTATCTCAGAAATAAACAAAACAAGACCAAAGAAACACCTTACCTGTAAAACTTGTGTTTATTGCTTCTTTATTCTCAGTAACAGTTCTCAGCTAGGACAAATTGTCTACAGTGCTTGGAGACCTTTGGTAGTCATAACTAAATGGTGCTTCTAGACTCTCGTGGTGAAAATTGTAAATAGTTGATGTCCTACAATGCACAGGACAGCCCCACAAAGATTATCTGATCTAAATGCCAGTAGTGCTGTCATTGCGAAGCTCTGTCGCACAGGGTCAGTTGGTAAAATCTTGTCATCATCAGCTCTCTTTTTCACTCAGGGAAATAGAAAGAACCTGGTGGAGAGCAGCTGTGGTTTGGTGCTATGTCGCCTGCAGTATAGATGTTCTCAGGGATGATGTTGGTAACAGGACATCTGCACTGCTTACCTTTGCTGGGTTTGGGTTAAGCAATGTGTATAAACACACTTAATCCTCACAGTGACTCTAACAGGTACAGGAGAGGAGACAGGTATAGGGAATCAGGGAGTCAAGATTTGCAATTTTTTTTTCCCCTTTGGCTTGTTTTCATCCTCACTTTTTTCTTTTGTTTTGTTTTGTTTAGAGACAGGGTTTCTCTGTGTAGCCCTGGCTATCCTGCAGCTTGTTCTGTAGACCAGGCTGGCCTCAACTCAAGAGATCCTGCCTCTCAAGTGCTGGGAAGGTGTGTACCCCCTCTACCCTGCTTATACTCTACATTTAGAAGTTAACAAATTTAAATATTCAGTCACAGTTCCCTAATGAGTGTCTTCAGAGCCTCTCTAAAGTTTCAAGGTAATGTCCACACCATTGTTTTTCTAGTCCAGGAGTGAGGACAGTCAGGTCTTTGAATAAATATTCAGTTCCAAAATACCCATTGTAGAATTGTCTTGTGTCCCTCAGCCAGCAAACACTCATCTTTCACCAAGTATACATTCCTAGGTAGGTTTCTGGTAGGGAATGAGCACATCAAGAGTCTCAGTCCTAAGGCCATCATGTACTCAAAGCCTGTCTTTACAGTAACCTGCTGCTGCTTCACACTGGAAGCAAGACTTGTAGTCCAGACTACCAGCCACATTATTGTTTCTGTCATTCTCTTAGTGATCTAGCTGCAGTGATTCAAGCCACATCCTGTCAACCCCGCTCTAGATAAGGATAAGATATTGATGAACATTTTCTTGTCAGGAGCACCATGTCTTAACTGGGTAGCCAAATTATCAAGGATACTAGTATGTGTTTGAGGGGATAAACAGGATACTGTTAATTTGTATGTCTTCCAACTGACTTTTTGATGAATTAGAGTGGGCTTTTGGGCTCTGGATCTGAGTTCCAAGCTCTGGGAAAATGCTTGCTCTATATATGTAGACATACTCTAGTCCGAAGGCCATCAAGTGACGTCGGTGCACAGCTCTCTCAGGTTTATGTGTCCTAGGATTAATAAGTCTCTTGAAGTCCAGGTGTGCTTGTGAGTGCGTTCTGTGGCTGAACTCAGGTCCTCAGGGCAGTCTCCTTTGACACCATTCTTTGGTTGTTAGGAACTGTGTTGCTTGATGGTATGTGACTCTCTGTTCTGCAGCAAGGTTAGTCCTGCCTCTTCTCACTTCTTACCCCTTTCTATGCTAATCACCTTCATTAGCATAATTCCTTTGCCCTTCTGACATCCTTTTCCAGGGGTGGGGAGGCAAGGGGTACACACCTAAGTTGGCTGAGGCCAGGGAACAGTGGTTTGTGTGTCTGCCAGGTAAAAAAGGACACAGGTAAAAAAGGACACAGGTAAAAAAGGACATGCAGAATACTGAGCTTGCTGGTGGAGTTTCCGACCCTCTGAAGTTGTACTGGACAGGCTTTTCCTTTCACTGCTAATTGGACTAGCTGAACTCAGTGCTAATTCTGGTTTCTTTCTAGAGATGGGAAAGTGACTTCAACCAAATACAGATGATAACCCTTTACTACAGATACTGCTTGAGTATGTCTCAGGGATAGTCTCTAGGGTGTACTAACACTTTCGTCCAGCCTTCCCAGTACTGGGTTTCCCCACAGTTAGATTTGAGTTAGTGCAGAGTCGGAATGATCTTTAAGCAAAGACCCCCTCACCTGGAGTCAAGCAGTTAAGGACACATGCCTGGGTTCCTGGGGAAAGGGAAAGTGGTCCTCTGTGGATTCCTTGGCAGCAGCACTGCAGAGCAGTCCAACCAGTGGAGGTTTGAAACCTGGAGGGAGGCAGCTACTACAGTGGTTGCCATGCAGAGGCCTTGGGGAAGTGGTAGCTGGAGAAGAAAGTGCTCTGACCCACCAATAAGTAGAAGAAAGGAGAGAAAGAGACACAATAGTACAAGTGGAGAACTAGCAGAAAGTTTTAGAACAGGTTTGGTTGGTTTGGCTGTTTTTGAAATTAAGATAGAGGTGACTGACTTGCAGAGGTGTTCTCTCAGGGATCCCTTTCTTGTATAAAATGTATGGTTCTAAATCCCTACTTTACTTTATAATGTTTCAGGCTTGATAGAATGTATATGAGTAGAAACAGAATCATTTTGTAGTTTTGAGGATTTTTCTTGTTTGTTTTGTAATATTGAGAATTGAATCTGAAACTTCAAGCATGCAAGGTAAGCACTCTAGCACTTAACTATATCCCCAACTGTATTAGTCAGGGGTCTCTAGAATAACAAAACTTAGAGTATAAATCAATCTCTTTCTCTCATGTGGTGTGTATGTGTGTGTGTGTGTGCATGCATGCATATATATATATATGTATGTATGTATGTATATATATTTATATGTACATATAATAAACGTGTGCTTTATATATAATTATATATGATAAATGTTATATAACCACATATGTTATGTATATAATATAGAATGACTTACAAGCTGTGGTCCATCTAGTCCAAAAATGTCTGGCTATAAATGTTCAAGAATCCAGCAGTTTGCTTAGCCCATGAGGCTAGCTGTCTCAGCTGCTCTTCTGTATAGGCTGGAATCCTGAAGAAGTAGGCTCTGATGCCAGTGAAGTAATGGACTTGCAAGAGCAAGCAGGGAAGAGCAAAAGTTTTCTTTTTCCTTGTCTTCGTATAGGCTTATAGCAGAAGATGTAGTCCAGATTAGAGGTGGGTTTTCCCAACTCAAATGATCTGATTTAAAGGTGTGTCTTCCTACCTCAAAGATCCAGATTAGAAGTGGATTTTCCCATTTCAGAATAAGCAAAAATCTCAGAGGTGTGCCCTCCAATTTTTGGATTTTAGTTAATTACAGATGTAGTCAAGATAACAACCAAGATAGCCATCACACCAACCTTTTTCACTTTCCTTTCTTTGATTTGCTTTTAATCCTGTGTGTATATGCATGCATTTATTTATGTGTCTGCGGATAATCCTCCTAGATTCTTCTCTGAGGCAGGCAGGAGGATCTCTGTGAGATTGCCAGCCTAGTCTAGAGTGAGTCAGCTCCATAGTGAGACCCTGTCTCACACAGACAAACTGCACAAACCCTATCTCCCACACCCCCAGAACCCCTAAATCAGACAGTCTGTCTTACAGGCCCAGGCAGGATCCTCTTGCCTTAGCTTCTAAAGCAGCTGAGACTACAGGTGGTCCTCATCAGACCTGGCTGCTTTGTGCCCTTATTGTCAGATTTTGCTCTGAAGCCTGAGTATATCTCAGGGACTCTTCTGATTACTGCGAATGAAGTCAAGTGTGCTGCATTATCCTTGTGTGTGCATGTCTAGCTGTTATGTGATAGAATAAACAGTCAAATATTTGTAAGTATTTCAGGGCTAGAGGGATGGTGCAGTGATTAAGAGTACTAGCTGTTCTTGCAGAGGCTAGCATCTACATGGCAGCTCACGACCGGCTGTAACTCCTCTTCTAGGGCATCCAACACCTTTTTCTGGACTTTGCACATCAGGTAGGTGCATAGTACACATGCATACTTGCAAACACCTATACACATAAAATAAAACATAATATTCAGATGGAGTCATGGACTGTGTTCGCTCTTCGCTCTTCAGTTTTTAAAAATTAAAAAAGGTAATTCACTAGATGGTATTACAGCCTTGAATTAAATCTTAGGGAAACATCAATTTGAAGAACAGATTCTTTTCTTTTGAAGCAGGACTTCTATTTTGATTCATTAGTTTCTGCTGGGAGCTGACATGCCAACCCCAGGGGACCAAAGTTCCCATTACCTCCGTGGCCTCAAAGCACAGTGAACCCCATGGGATTGTAGGGTGGCCTCACACAGGAGGCCTACGCCTTTCTGGGCTTACCCTGGCAGTTCTGAGGACACCGTAGTACGAGCCAGAAAACTCAGGAGTCTCCTTGATTTACACAGATTCCAAAGATGCTTATCATATCACTCTGAGATTGGTAAGTGCAAGGGTGAAAAAAAGAGAATGTTGCTAAAGAAAATCAACAGGTCAGGTACAGTCTCGCTTGACTCTGTGAAACATTAAAGATGCTTTGTTTTAGAGTGATGTTTTCTGTGTACAGATGCTGCTATGGCTGTCCTCACCTACTTGTCTTTGGCTAGCTATAATTTGGCAGCTATATAGCTGCTTGATTAAGTGAGAAAGGATCCCTGAATGGGGGGAAGAGAGGAAGGAAATGTGTTCTTCCAAATGAAGACCTTTTCAAGCAAGCTATGCTGTTAATTTTACAGCCAGATCTATATGCAGACCATGGCTGTGAAGCAATGATGTGATAATAGGGATTTTTGTTGTGTTTTGTTTTTCTCCTTCAGCTCTCACTGATTAGCTTCTATAGTAAAGTCTGCTATTGAATTGGCTGAACTCTTTCTGGTTGTTTTAGCATACTGAAAACTTAGCTTGTTGTTCATTCATAAGTCTATAAAATGTTTGAAGTTCAAGGTGTAGCTTTACTTCCCTCTATTCACTAAGTCCCCCAGCCAGACTTGGTAAGGATGTGTTTGCAAGGGAGCATGTGTGTCTATGTTTCCCTCTTTTTGCCATTGCTGATTGACTGTAGCTCCCTTACCTTAGTCCTTGGCCCTTGTGTATGTCATGTGCTTACCAGTCTATAAGAAGATTGTTCAGCTTTTCGTCTTGCTGTCCTTCAGGACAGTCTGTATTTGGGTCCATAGCACTGGGGACAAGCGTCTCCTGGAGCACTGACTCCTGTCACTCCTCGGTGGATGGGTTTCCACATGGACCTTGAAGTTACCTGGTATATGTCTCTGTACATACCTGGATGAGTTCAATAGCCTCCTAATAATCAATCTCTCTCTCTCTCTCTCTCTCTCTCCCTCTCTCTCTCTCCCTCTCTCTCTCTCCCTCTCTCTCTCTGTAACTGCTTTCAGGAACTTTGACAAAGTGAGTAAAAGGCTTGAGTATCATTGCATCTTTTTTGAAGATGTATACATGAGTGTGCATGTGTGTGAGTATATATATACAAATAACCACACGTATATATAAAACATGTGTGTGGAGACTATTTCAAAATCTAGCAGGACTATACTCCTTTTCTGGGCTTTAGGGAAATGGCCGTACTTTGTCCCTTACATCTTCTTAGTGGATACCAGGTCTCCCCATTTCTACCTCTTGCTCCTTTTTCCTACTATTCTGCCTCTCTCACAAGGACACATATAATGGACTTGGAGAAGAGCAAGCATCTTTGTGATAAAATCTCCTGGACCAAAACTTGACATCATTTCCCTTATCCAGGTTTTCTTCCAACATAACACACACTATTGTGTATGCACAAACTTCAGTTTTGCCAGCAATTTGAAGTCTTCCCTTCAGTGTTCCTAGGACTTCAGAACAACAAAAGAGGTTTTTTTCTAGACTTGTCACTTGCAGATAGTGCTATTTGTCTTCTCCTTAGTTCTATCTCCTTAGATTGCTTGTTTGCCACTCTTTGATGATAATGTGTTGTAATTTTGTTGCTCTAGGTCTAATATAATTGTAACTTTTCACTAAATATAATATCTGCTAGTTCTGGGAAATAATATAAGTAATATATTATTTATTATATTAATAAATATATAATAATATATTTATTATTGTATTAATAAAAGAAAACTGTAGAAAGCAAGGAATCAATGTGAAATTTCCTCAGTCTCTGGATTTTCTTCTCTTTTTTTAATTGATCCTTTGTCAGTTTCTGTGTGTTCACACTCCTTTAAGCTATATAAACATTTATATAAATACAGACTTACTGGAATTAAACCATATCTACTAAGCTATAATGTTTTATTCTCTAAGTATTGTTATTGATTTGCTAGGCTAGTGTTATACTTAAATTTTTACATGTTTATGTATGGTTTGAATTGATAGTTTCTTTGTACATTCACTCCTTGTTTGGGGGTAGGGGGAGGCAGAACCATGTGTGCCCTGTTTTCCTCTAGGGAACCCTCCTTTCCACCAGGTAGAAACTGTGTGTTTTGGATAGAATGGCTCAGCTGTGTAGGTAGATGGTGCTTAGTTTGCCCTGGCCCCTTCACTGCGGTTATTGGTCCCTTAATGGGCTCAGAACCCAATTACTGCCAGTGAGATACCAAAATAATTAGTGAGGCCCCCATGAGGGAAGGAAGCACTTATTTCCTTAGGAGAAACCAGATGATATAATTACTGCTGTTTGTAACATTGTTCTTGTTTCTGTTCTCTGTCTCTGTGTGTGTGTGTCTCTCTCTCTGTGTCTCTGTGTCTCTGTCTCTCTCTCTCTCGTGTGTGTGTGTGTGTGTGTGTGTGTGTGTGTGTGTGTGTGTGTGTGTATCTTTGTCAAACTAGAATTACTGATTTTTTTTTTAGAGAAATTAACACTTGAGTTTTGTTTTTGGTTTTCTTTTTGTTTCATGGATGACTGGGATGGGGAGGGTTTGTTTGTTCATTTGTTTTGGCTTTTTGATGCAGGGTCTCACTATATAGTCAATCCTGACTGGTCTACAACTTCTGGCTCCAAAGCTACTAGACTTATAGACATATATGACCTCACCTTGGCCTGATTTGGTGACCTGAGTTTTGTTGTTGCTTTTGTTTTTATTTGACCAATTTTTTGTTTATTAATTCCTCTGGCTGTTGGTTTTCTCTGTCTTGCCTTGAGTACTTAATTCATTTACTTTCATTCTCCCTTATAATACTGGTGTGCTTTACCCACTGAGTACCACTTTAGTCGTGGACTTTGGTAAACAGTATTCTTTGCTCTTTTTCTTTTAAAAATATTTTTCTTGGAAAAAAACACCCCCCCCCCAAAAAAAACCAGAATATTTCAATACTTCCGTCCAACTTTTGTTAGCAGCATATTTTATCTCTCCTCTTCACATCTCTATGCATTGGTTTTTGCTTTTAATATTTTAAAGCAAATCTCAGACTTTCTATCATTTCTTTACTTTAATATGTTACCTTTAGTAGATATGAGGCTGAAACCATAGCCACTTTACCACTGTCCAATGTTACTAATATCATCTAATAAGTGTCTTGCAATTCAGTTTACCAGATGTCACAAAACAATACTTTTATACTTGGCTTACAGAAATCAAGGTCAAAGGTCCTCCTATTTGCCCTTAAGCTGACTCTTAGAAAATCTGTAAAAATATATATCCTTTTTATAAAAATTCCTTTATGAAAGTTTAGGGTATCTGTGCTGTAGGATTGTCAACATTTTATATTTGGTTTACTGTATTTTGTGTTCTTCAACATGATTTTGTCACCTTTGCATTACCTGTAAATTGGAAACTGGAGGAATTAAGAATATTTTGGGGGCTGGAGAGATGGCTCAGTGGTTCAGAGTAAGTACTACTTCCCCGAGGACTCCAGTTTGTTTCCTTGCACCTACATCAAGAGGTTCACAGTTGCTTCTGGCTCCTTCTCCAGAAAGACCAGAAACCTCCCACCTCTGTCACAGCATGCATGCACGCGCACACGCACACACGCGCACGCGCACACACACACACACACACAAATGAAGTAAATCTCTTTTATAAAACAATATTTATAGACATTGCTGAATGTTTACTGTGACAGATCAGGAGGCCCGATGTCTGACATAGGACAGTGCCGTTGGGATGCTTTGTGAATGAAGTTCTTTGTCAGCCAGTCATCTAATAGGCTAACAGCCATCTTGCTTGTTGCTTGGGCCCTGTTTCATTGGAATATTGGTTTCCTGTTGCAGCTGTTCAGATTGCCAGATTGCAGCTGAAATGGTTTTGCTGATCTAGTCAGAGGGTCGTTAGGATGGCTCTTTATGGTGGCTCCTGGGCTCCCTTGCCTTTTCTCTTGGTAAGAGCCATTATTTAGCCTGTAGGCCCCTTCTTCCTACAGGTATACCTTCAGTTACATAGATAGAAAATATACTCTTCCCCACCCCATGGCTTCTGTATATGCTAGACCAGCACTCTACCACTTGATCTTTCTGTTTGGTTGGTTAGTTTTGAAATATGAGTCTCATATCGCCTGGGCTGGCCGCTGGAATGTGGATGACCTTAAATTTCTGACCTTTCTGCCTTTGTGTCCAAGTGTTGAAATTACAGGAGTTGCTACCACACTAGTTTTACCCAGATGCTAGGCATCAAACCTGAACTTGTGGCTAAGAGACTGCCCAGTGGTTAAGAGCACTTACTCTTGCTGGGGATGCTGGCCCAATTCCCAGCACCCATTGGTGGCTTACAACCATCTATAACTCCAGGAGACCTAACACCCTATTCTGACTTCTGCTGACACCAGGCATCCTTGTGCTGCACATATGTACATGTAGGCAAAATATTTCTACACATAAAATAAATAAAATCTTTATTAAAAAATTACAATAACAACAACACACCTGGGCTGGTGCCTACTAAGCAAATCCTCTCCGAACTGAGCCATATCCCCGACCAGCTTTTGTAGAAAATAATTTATATGTGCGTACTATATTAGGGTTATGTGCATACAAGTGCAGGTGCCCATGGAGGGCATCCTGTCCCCTGGAACTGGAGTTAAAGGTGCTTATGAGCCACCAAATATAGTTGCTTGCAACCAAACTTAAGTCCTTTGCTAGAGAAGCAAGAACTCTATGGCTATAAACTATTGACCCAGCCCTGATATAGGATCTTATTATGCTGGCCAGGCTGCTCTTGAACTAAGAGAACTGTGTGTGTGTATGTGTGTGTGTGTGTGTGTGTGTGTGTGTGTGTACATACAAATGCTATAGTGCACATGTGGAGATCAGAAGACAACTCACAGAATTCTTTTCTCTTTCAACCATGTGAGTCCTAGGGATCAAACTCAGGTCCTCAGACTTGGCAGCAGGCAGCTTTATCCACTGAGCTGTATCTCTGGCTCTATTAGCTGTAGTTTGTACACACACGTTCCTGTGTCTTTTTTTTTTTTTTTTTTTTTTGTCTTGAAAGCCCTGAAGAAGAAAAGGTGATTTCTTATCAGTGTTGAAAACATATTGAAACTAGCAGCTTGCACAGGTGAAATGTGGGAGGTGTGGGGTGGAGCTTCTTATCTCTAGAATTTTTACTTGTAGGTGGTTGTATGTCAGTCACTGTAACAATTGTAAGAGGCTAGGTTGTCCATATTTACATCCCTGTCCCTTACTGCTTTAACTACTTCCTTTTTCTTTGTTGTTCTGTTGTTTTGGAGTTCTTTCTATCTGTAGGTTTTGCCTGTATGTATATAAATGCACCCAGTGTACGCGGTATCTACAGAATCCAGAAGAAGGTGTTGGGTCCCTTAGAATTGGAGTTAAAGATAGGTATAAACCAGCATTTGGATGCTGGGACTCAAACCCCGGTCCTCTTTAAAAAAAAAAAAAAAAATTTTGGTGCTAAACCATTTCTCCAGCCCTGTTTGTTGTGTTGCTTGCGTGCCTGTATGTGTTTATAGTATGCATATGTGGACACAAGTGGAAGCCTGGATTTGACAAGGGGTATCAGCCTTTGTTGCTCTCCAATTTTAGTGCAGTCTCTCAGTGAACCCAGAGGCTTGCCCCAGAGAACCCATCTCTGCTTCTTCAATGCTGGGGTTGTCACAACTGCCCCGCTTTGACATGAGTTCTAGGGATCCAAAGTCCTCACTCCTTTTGAGGTAAAATGTTTATATCCACTGAGCTATCTCCCAGGCCCCATGTCTCCTTGCTTTCTGTAACAACAGGATAACCAGTACTGCCTATATCAGTTTCAGGCCTACAGCCATTTCTCAATAACTCCTGGGCCAATGGAAATGGTGCTAACTGCCACTAGGTTACGTCTCATGCAAGCAAACATAGGAAGTATACCCCAGACCAGAATGAAAAGACATACGGATATATTCCCAGTTTAAATAATAACTTATGGGGGGTTTACCTTATTGTCTACCTTATTCTGAATATTTAGATTCTTAGGAATATAAATGTGATTACCAAGTTACATACACTATAATAAACATAACAGAAGACTGTACATCTTTAGTATATATAGCCAATCTCAGAATAAGGAAACAAGTTATGCTTTATAATCTACTTTACAGTTCTCTGATTTGTATGGATCTAAAAGTAAAGCTTTGAATCAGTGTATTCAGATGTACTTGACTAGGTTTCTACTTCTGATCCCCCTCCTGTTGTCCCTTTTCCGTTGTTTCTCCTTCCCACCCCAATGGCTAGGAAAATAAAAAGAACTACTTGGGTCTTGGGTGTGCTACCTGTCTGCCTTATATTTTTAAAAATATAATAGACTTTGCAGTTTTGCTTTCTTGCAAAAGAGATAGTCTCAGATGCACCACTATATTTGAGACTGGACTGTTGTGGGCCCCGGCTATATAATAAGGTGCATATACAGAACTTGCCAAGAAATCACATTCTCTTTGACTGTGTGTCTTGGAAATGCTACTGTGCACCATAGCCAGAGACTTGCCCCTGCCTTCTACTCTGTGTGTTGCCTCTTTATGGACTCAGGTTTATTCTTTCTTCTGAAAGTTGTGTTTCCAGACTTTGAGGCTGTTTCTCACCGCCTCTGCTCCTGTCCTCACACATCATTCTTCACTTCTGGTTAGATCGCCTCCCACGTGATGCCTAAGGTCTGCTTGCAGCTGCAGTACAGGACACTCCTTACCCTTTGTTACTGATGTGCTGTTCTGCTTGGCTCCCTCTGGTTCCGAGTCATGGATTGTCTATCTTCTTTCTCTCTTTGTGAGCTTCTGGTTTACCAGTTGGTGCTCTCAGGAGGTGGCTCAGTTAATAAAGTGTTTGCTTCAGAAGCATGAGGATCTGAGTTTGATCCTACATTTAAAAGCTAGATTTAACCAGGTTTTGTAACTTAGGCATTTTATCCCAGTTCTCAAGAAGCGGAGGTTGGCGTATATCTACAAGTTCAAGGCCAGTCTGTTCTTTACAGTGAGTTCCACACCAGCCAGGAATACATAGTGAGCCCTTGTTTCTCAGTTACCCTCTGAAGAAACCAGACATAGTTTTTCACTCTTATAATCCCAGAGCACTGGGGAGACAGAAACAAATAGAAATCCTTGAGGCTCACTGGCCAGCTAAACCTAACTGAAGGTTGTTTTCTGTCCTTCATACCAAGAGTGTACACACACACAAATTATACTTTGTCGTTTGCAACAGCATTCTCACGAGACAACTGAAATGTTGAAGTTCTTGGTCCCCACAAGGGAGTCAGTCTTTCTCTTAAATTGTGGCATCCTAATCTTAAAGTCAATGTTTTGGCTATCTAATTCAAAATAGAGGAAAATGACTTTGCTCTTATATAGACATAATAATATCAGTGCAGTTTAACATTGAATTCATCCTTCACACAAGACAGAAATTGTTCTCAGAACATCTTTAAATCAAAGTGAGATTTAATTCCTAAGAGGTGATACCATAGAGACATCCTACTGAGAAAAGGAGGCCGTCCTATTAGCTCATTTGTCAGATGAGGAAAAGGCCAAGGGGGGGGTGGGAATGTCCAATGTCACCAAGCAGGGAACACCCTCTTGAGTGCCTTGGGCTGTGTTCTTTGGAAAAGTAGAGAACCCATTTAGTTTTCTGGTGTTTGTTTCTTTTGTAGAAAACTCATTGCTATTTGGATAGAACTCATGTTTTAAGCTTAATCTTGCAAACTTTTTTGTTTTTGAGACAATCTCGAGAATCCCAAGCTGGCCTTATCTATTTAGCTGAGAGTGTCCTTGAGTGTCCTTATCTTTCAAATTCTTAAGTATTTGCATCCATTTCTTTAGCCAGCTTTGTATCCATAACAAAGCTTTTTACAAAAGTGAGCTTAATCTAGTTTGTGGACCGTGTAAGAAAGTTAAAAAACATTGGAATAAAATCCTCAAGTTATAACTTGATGCCCCTGGTCAGTTGTTAAACTGTTTTGTTTCTGACAGCCCAGTGGGATTTATCAGAGAATATTAACAATAGTAACCAAGGAAGAGACATTTCTCCCCCTCCACCCTCCCTCCCTCTCTCCCCCTCCCCCCCTCCTCCTCCCAGAATACGACTCATTGTTGAGACTCTATTACTGTGGGCCTCAGGTCATGTAGAGCTAGAGCTTTTCTGAATGAAGCCTCTCTCTGTTGGCCAAGAGAAAGCAGAAGCAGGCAGATGCCTGTGAGTTTGAGGCTAGTCTGGTCTACAAAGTGAGTTCCAGGACAGCCAGGGCTACATAGTTGACTGTGTTTTGAAGAAGAAGAAGGAAAAAAAAAAGAAAAAGCAGAAAAAGAAGCCCCTGAGGAACCATGCAAGTCAAGTGATCTTCATGGGTGAAGATGCAGGAAAATTATTTATAAAGTCACTTTCAAGGCCTGTTTCTTGTGGGATTTTTATTGGTTGGTTGGTTGGTTGGTTGGTTGGTTGGTTGGTTGGTTGGTTGGTTGGAGGGGTGAGGTAGGGGATGGGCATAAGTAGACATATACTGCCAGGTTACTCCTAATTGACAGAACTTGGCTGGTACTGCTCTCCAAGTTCTCCTCCGAGCAGCTCTATATTGTTTTCCCAAAGTGCACAGGTTCATGTCTTGGTTTTGGTATTTTGTGATGCTAGGAATTGAACTTACTTGCTGGCACAGTAGCCAGTTCTAACATTTTTCCTTCCCCAACTGGAAGGTTCTCCATTGAAAGTAAAGGGTACCACATTTGTAAGTAAGCCCCTTGTTGAGCAGTGTATAAATACTACTGCTTTTCGTGTGCTGCCCTCCCAACGTTAATTGCTTTGTCTTGCTCCATGAAGCACTTCCTTTACCAATTGGTTGGCATTTATGTAACTCAGGATTTGTCTGTGCCCTCTGAGTCTCCTCTCCTTTATCCTCTCCTCTCCTCTGCTCTCCCCCTCCCCTTCTCTCTCCTTTCTTTCTTTTTCTATTCTCTATGACTTAGTGTCCATCCAGTGAGATACTACACATACACAACCTTTCTTTTTTTTTTTTTTTTTTTTTTTTTTTTTTTAGAGCTGGGGACTGAACCCAGATATACAACCTTTCTAAAACACAGAGTTAGTGGTCTTTTTCTGTTCTGTGGCACTGGGTGTAGTTGAGATCCTCTTACAAGACTATATAGTCAAGGCTTTGATGTCTGCCATTTACTGAATGTTGGTTAGAATGCTGAGACCTGGGTCCTCCTGCTTGAAATAAGTCTGCTGCTAGGTTCCACTTACTTTGTTAGGTAAATCAGACTTATGTATACAGCTTCTAGAATTTTCTATGACTTTTTAAAAAGTAGATTCAGTGGGGCTGGAGAGATGGCTCAGCAGTTACGAGCACTAACTGCTCTTCCAGAGGTCCTGAGTTCAAATCCCAGCAACAACATGGCGGTTCACAACCATCTGTAATGGGATCCGACACCCTCTTCTGGTGTGCATGAAGACAGCTACAGTGCACTCATAAACATAAAATAAATAAATCTTTTTAAAAAAAAGTAGATCCAGAACTTAAGAAACTTAAAAGCCAATAAAATATCGTATTGAGATTATATAGTTTTCCCTTATTGACATAATTTTAAAGCTGAATTTCATTATAATAAACAATGTTTAGAAACATTTCATTCTTGCTTTATTATTTATACCATTTTACACTTGGTTACATTAACAACCAACTTGAGAGTAAGCCCAATGGAGTCTCCCTAATCTATATCATCCCTGATGGAAGCCCTAACTCAGGGCAGCCAGAATACAGACCGTTAGCAGGACCTGACACTATCTGACTTTTCATTGGGATAGAGGTTTGGTCTATTAGGTCTGAAGAATTGTCTGCTTCATTTCTGTAGAAATCTATTCACTTATTGTTTTTTTCTACTTAGTGAAACCATCTAGAAAAAAAATTACATATATGTATGTGTATATATATATAGTTTATTTACCTAACATACACTTTTTAAAAAATATATTTGTTAGCTGTATGCATATGTGATGATTATTTTAATATTTATTAAATTAGTATAGAGTTTCACAAAATACTAAATATATTCATTTAGTGGACTATGCTCATTGCTAGCATTCTAAACAGCAAAATACCTACTCTAAGCTAAGTTCTTGTTCTTGTAGATGACATCACAACTTACAGAAAATGCTCTCCAATTGCTATCCACCCAGATTTACAAATATGACAGGTAAAAGTTGAGTTCATGACAACTTAACCAAGGTGACCCGAATCATAGCTGAGCAAGATTCTAAACTTAGGAATTACGGCAGCACCTTTGATGCTTTCGTACAGTCCACTCATTTTGTTTGTACTTGCCAATGATGAACAAAAATATAAATACATATCTGCACATTACCAAGAAATTCATGCCCCCTAAGAAATAAGCCAGAATACCAGCCATTGAAGGAAAAATTGATACCCTTTCTGTCACTTCCTGAAGAGAACCTGACAGAATTAGAGGAGGAAAAAGAAGCTGTTAGAGCTGAGATGCCCAAGTGGATACAAAATGGACCCTCAGCAAGGAATAAGGTGAGAACAAAAGCCCTCGAGTTGTCCTGACTTCCATATGTATCATGTGGCATGTGCATGCCTGAGCTCACATACAGATACACACACCTTCAATAAAATAGTTTTGTTTCAAGACAGGGTTTCTCTGTGTAGCCCTGACTGTCCTGGAGTTCACTCTGTCGAGCAGGCTGCCCCAAACTCAGAGAGGTCCTCCTGCCTCTACCTCCCCAGCACTGAAATTAAAGACATGCACTGCCACTGCCACCAGCAGGCATAATTGTTTTTAATTAAGCAAAAAAAGCTGTCAAGATGTCTCAGTATGGGTAAAGGTGTTCGACCCAGTTCTAATGACCGGAGCTCCTTTAGACCCTGGAACTGATATGGTGGAAGGAGAACTCACTGCTGTGGCTGCCGTTGCAAGCTGTGGCATACATGCATCCCACCACACACCTAATAAATAAGAATTTTGGTTTTAGGAAAAATGTTGAACATTCACTTAAAAAAATAAAGACAATGTAAAAGAAACCATGGACGGACTAAAGAGAGCTGCTTGTTTCCACCCTGGACTTGGACTATTTTATCTTAAGCTACTGAACTGTATGTATGATAATAAACATCTGTGAAAGAAAATTCAATTTTGAGATAGTCATTATTAGAATGTTGTTGCAGGTTTACTTAGACATAGTCATAGAAGGGGTTTACATTAACAAAAGTATAATCTGTGCCATATATATTTACAGACCTGGTCACCAGTCTCAGTATGAATGATCTAACTACTAGCAGAAACATCCCTTGTCACTAATCAGTGTAGCATGTCTTGTGGAGATCAATTTAAGCTAATTTTTAGGTAGAAAGTGTCATTCTAGAAACAGTGGGAGTTGGGAGAAGGGAGTCCATAAATGAGACAGACTAAACTCTCATGCAATAGCCAACTCTATTCAGAGCATCAGACATTTCTACTCATAGGGTTAAGAGTCACACGAATAAAGTGTACAGTCACAAGGACAAGCTGCACATGGCAAAACCAGAGAGTCATGTAAAGGATAGTTTAAGCATTTAATTCAATAACATCAGCAAGCAGTAATGAATAATCTGAAGTAAATTCACTCTGCTACACCCTGAGGAACACAAAACACAGTCCAAGAAAAATTCTGCATTCTGAAGAAACTGTGGCCATAAGACTTTCCTTGGAGTCTTCTCAAAGCACTCACAAGACTCTATTCTTAGACCATGTTCCTGCAACAGAGGAGGGGGCATGTATCCTTCCTCCTAGAGTATTTTCCCATTTCTTGTTTTTTTGTGTTCGTTTGCTTTATGAATGGTAGTGGAATAAGTTAGACTGTCCTATCCTCTACTCCATGATTCATTTTGTAAGTTATTTTGGTGGGACCAGGAGTCAAACCTAGGAGCTGGCACGTGATAGGCAAGTAGTCAACTACTGAGCTACATCATCAGCTCTGAAATTCCATTCCATGATTCTTAACCATCTTTCTGTTGTTGTTGTTGTTGTTTTTTTTTTTTTTGGTTCTTTTTTTTGAGCTGGGGACCCGAACCCAGGGCCTTGCGCTTCCTAGGCAAGCGCTCTACCACTGAGCTAAATCCCCAACCCTTCTGTTGTTCATTCTTATGTTTGTTTTATTTAATGTCATGTTTGTGAGTTATTTATTTCATGCTTTTTAATAATTATATCATTTCAGGTTCTTGAGTCTATCCCATATAATTTAATTTTTGATTTTTTTCAATTGTAGTTTTACAATTTTTATGGCATCAGGGAGCAAAGCCAGGGTTTATGAATGCTCTGTGCTCTAACCACTGGACCACACACTTTGTCTCTTTTTTTGTTTTTTTAAGGTTTATGTGTATGTGTCTTTTGCCTGCATTTATGCCTGTGTATCACATGATACCTGGTGCCTAGGGAAAACCAAAGGAGAACACCAGATACCCTGAAACTGGAGTTATACTTGTGAGCTTACATGTGGGTGCTAGGGATCAAAATGGGGTCCTTGACAAGAACAGCAAAGGCTTTTAACCACTAAGCCATGTCTCCACCCCCTTTTTAAAAAAGAGGTGTATATGCACTCTACAGATGTTTATATGGATGCCTAGTTTGTTCCTTGGGTGCTGGGATCCAAATTGCAGTCTTCATGATCGCAAAGTAAGTGCTCTTAACTGCTGAGCTATCTCTTCAACCCCCCTCCATCTTACTCTTTGAACTTTGGACTTTCAGCTTCTATTCTGTAATTGATCTGTCAATATCTTTTTTTATCCTGTTATGAAATGTATTCCTTCTTGAGTATGCCTACTTTCTGTCACTTTTTTAAAAGGATGATGGGGATTTAAGGGACTTGAAGTCCCTTGTCTCTAAGCACTCCCCAGAGATGCTTTTGTCTCCCAGCCCAGGCCAGTGAGAGCCTCGAGTTGTTGCTATGTTGCTGGTCTTCTCCTTTTCTCCTTAGACCCACTTTCTGTTTAGGGCATAGCTCTTTTAGGGAATCATGATTTGGGGAATTGGAGAGTGTGACTGTCCTAACATTTCACCTTAAGCACTCAGGAATCTTATTCCATGTTCCTTGATACATGAAAACCAAAATATTGCAGACCGATGTTTACTTTTTGAGGCAGCTAGAGTTGATGCTTCTGTGTTTGTCTCCGGAAGCTAGCTAGTCATGATTGTTGGCACTCCAGGAGCACCTGGGATGTTTTGTGGTACATGTCTATCATTTCATATTTTACTGTTTTTCATTGAGATAACATCTTACATAGATAGGCCAGGTTGGTCTTATGGCCTCCTAATCCTTGTGGTTCTACTTCTCAAGCACTGAGATAACAAGCTAATGCTACCACACCCTCCTTGATTTAATAATGTCTTCATTAAGTCCATGCTTTGTTTTATTTTTGAGACATCATAGAACTTTGTAGCCTGCTGTGACCTTGAACTCCCTTCTGAGTACTGAGATTATAGGATACCACCACACCCAGCTAACTACATGGAGGTCTCTGTACAGCAGGCATTGTGCCAGCTTGTATCTTGTGTAGGCTTCCTAACTCCATTGGAGATCCCTTGACAGCAGACATACTGACTTGCCAGTGCTTAGCTTTCCACAACTCCCTCTTCACAGCCCTGAGACCTCAGTAACAAAAGAACAACAACAACAAAAACATTTCTTCTAGTTGCTGGTTAGTTAATCTCCAGGGAGAGACACCTTGCAGACCACAGTAATAACAGAAGGAAAGCCAATCGGTGCCTACAGAGGCTTTAGGAAGCTATATCACTCAGTGACTATGCTGGCAGTTTGGAAATGCCCTTGGGTCTTCTAAGCAGTGCACATTGTTTGCCTTCAGAGATTTATGAAGAGCTGTGGTGTTCCTGTCAGCTGCATGGCTGGCTCCTGGGCTTCTGAGTTCTGACACTTCAACTTGCAGATAGTTTCCTATTCAACAACCCCATCCCCATTCTTCTCATCACATTCCTCTTTCTCCCTTGTCTTTTAGTCTAAAGTCCAATTAGGGCAGCTTTTCCCAGTCCCTCAAGTCAGCTGCTGTCTTCTAAGTAGGAATCAAGTCTGACTACAGAAGGCCTCTTCGACCTTCCCACATACCATTGTCCCCCACAAAATGTACCTGGAAAGGCACATCCTATCTAGACCTGGTGGCTTACACCTGTAATCTAAACACTAGAGAGGGAAGCTGAGACAAAACTTCTTTCTACACAATGAAACTTTGTCAGAAGTTGGGGGAAAGGGAGTGGGGGCATCTGCTGTTGGTTACTACCTAGCCTTTAGTAACACATCTCATGGTCCTATTCTGTGCTAATGCATCTCACTGGCCTGTACAGGTCAAAAGTGAGCTCATGTCACCTCAGGAGAGGTTCAGAATGATGTATGTACAGATTCTTCAAGTATTTGTCAATAAACACAGCAGGGCAGAACTAACCGAAGACTCCTGAGGGCAGAGGTTCTGCTCTGTCCACCTCAGTATGGGGAGAGGGAGGAACTCTCTGCAGGCTGGTCTGTACAGATGGGACCCTGAGTAATAACTGTAGAGAGCTTCGCAGGTTTTGGGGTTTGTTGTGTTGAACATTGAGGAGTGGGATACGGATTTGTAGTAGAGGTGGGGCAGGAGGAAGAGGTCCCCTAGAGAATGAGAATGTGCTCCATCGAGGAGTGCTGGGGCCGGGGGGTGGGTAGAATGGTATTCCCGGCTATCTGAGGTCCTCAGAGCTTTCTTTTCTCTTTTGGTGACAGTTTCTGGTGACTTCGGCTCTGGCACCTTTGGCTCTGGGGCCTGCCTGTTCTTCATGCCTGTTCTCTGTAGGTAATTAACTTCCCAACTCCTCACCCCCTGTCAGGCCGCAGAACTCTTAAAGAGTTGGTCGGCTCCCGGGCGCTGTAGGGACCCCGCAGCGGGCGGGGCGGGCGGCCGGTCTGACGTGTCTCGGCGGGATTGGAGCCTCCGCCCTATATAGCAGCGGCGGCCCCGGCGCCGCGCCTCGGAGCGTCCCGGCTTCTCCCGCGCAGCGGCAGCGACAGACGGACAGACTCTCGGGTGGTCACACTCACGAGTGAGGATCGGGCAAGCTGGTGGGCGGGGGTGCCAGGGGCGGGGCGGCGGGGGTTCGCCGCTGAGCACGGCCGGGGTCGGTTCCCCAGCTCCCCGGCCGCACAGGCTCCTGGTCTCCAGCTACCGCGACGGGCGGGGGCCGCTACGTGTCACTCTGCGCATGGCCGCGCTGGAGCGCAGAAACTTTCCCAAGTCCGCCACGCGCCGCGGGTCTGCTTGCGGGCCGGGACCGCCTGGACTACTAGCTCACCGGGCGGGCCGCCGCGATGGGGGAGGGGAGCGACCTGGCCAGGTTGGTGACGTGGGCTGCCGAGCCGGCCCCTCCCCCGCACCCCTTCCCCCCAGCTCGGCCGCACGGGCCGTACGGGCTGTGGACCGGACCTAGCTAGGTCAGTGGCGCCCTAGTTCGCGTCAAGCTGAGATCTTTACCCGGGGCCCCTATGTCCTGCGTGGTGCCTCGCTGCACCTTCACCTGCGGCGTCTGGCTACGTGGTCACAGGAGGACTCCCGGCCCTAGTACTACTTGGATGCGCCCCAGGGTCCATGGGTGAAAAATACATTACGGAAAAATACCGAATTTGGATGAAAGGCAGGGAGGCCGAACAGGATACTGTCCCTTTAAGCCTGTCCCCGCCCGCGGGCGCTCTTGGCCGGTGGGAGGGCCATGCTGAGGTGGCATCTGCGAAAGTTCCTCCCAGGCTGGGTCTCTGACTTCCAGAGCTGGGTAAAGCACTAGGCCGGCCTTGGTGGTCACAGACATAGTTTGTGATCTCAGCATAGCTGGGTTTTGTTTTTAATTTTTGAGTTTGTACTCTTAAGTATTGGTTGAGAGGGTGCCTTCTCAAGACTTCTGAGGACATAAAAGTGAACAGTTTCAAATTTGGAAAAGAAACCTGTATCTCTGCTGGAGGTTTTCGAGCTGGAGGTTTTCCGTGCCCTCCGTGCAGACTGGCCTACAGTATAAGGAACTTGAGTCCCTCTAGTTGAGGTTGATAGGAAATTCTTTCTGAAGCATAACTGAATTCCCCTTACATAAGTAGTTGGCACAAATTAACACAGGGGAATCAATTTAAGTACTTCCTTGTTCAGAAGCAAGAAGAATTCTTCACATACAGCTTTTTCTATTTTCTGGATTAACAATAGGTTTCAAGCTGCCACTGCTTCACCTCTCTTTTGCAGAAGTCCCTGTTGGCTCCCTGACTCTGGGCTTCTACCTCTTCTGTTCTCTGTTGAGAGCTAACCTTATTCTGCCATGTTCATTTATGCTCTAAGAAGCAAATCGTAACATCCACGTTTGGGTGCTGACTGGCCCCAGCTTCCTGTGGGAAAGGTGGTGGAGGTGGCCTCGGTCCTGAGGGACTAGAGGGGCTGTACCCACTTGAGACTTGAAACATGAAGAGGCCAGAAGAGGAAAGAATAGAGATGTCATTGTTACTTGACTAAACCTTCACAGGGAGGCAGAGGAGCTGGGCTCCCACAAATGTCATGCACTCTTTTCTCTGGTGGTATTTGAAAATCAGATTAGAGTAACATTCAGTCTTTCAGTCCTGACTTGTACGATTCAATCCAGCAAAAGGCTGAGAGACCAAATCTTGGGCTCCTCCTGAGTTTAGCCAGTGGAGGTGCAGATGGAGAGCATGTGGTCAGCAGTGAGGGCTGCTGTGCAAGGTGAGCGTCAGGCACAGCCAGTTAGGCCGCTGAGTATTTGCCAGTAGAGGTAAAACAAGCAATGAGTGAAGGTGGAGGGAGCATTGCATAGGTTCTGCTGTGTTAGACCAGGCGCAGATGGACACTTGGCATGGTCATTCTGAGAGTGTAGAAAGCCTTCGATAAAATTCCTTACTGCAGAGTCTCCAGTACAGATGAGGTCTGTAGCTACATATGGGTATCAGGTGTGTTAAATTGAGTCTTTAATAGGGTTTTGAGTCGTTAAGGGTTTTAAGTTGTTAATTTTTTTTTTAAAGCCTTACTAGATGCTACCTGAACTCTGTTAAGTGTGTCCCTAATTGTGATCTGTTTGCCTCAAGCTGTGACAAACTGAAATCTGGAAACTAGGCCCCAGTGCGTCTTGTCAAGCCTGTCTAGAGTTCTCTAGAGGTCCACTTGGCTGGGCCTGGCTGCCGCAGGGCATTTGTAGGTGTGAGGAGTCCTGGAAGCTACACGCTGGTTTCTCTCTTCGCCACGACAGTAGGCTTTAGACATGGAGCTGCTCTCAGGAACCCTTGAGTCACTGTAAATACTCCTGGGCAGTGTGGGAGCAGGCTTAGAGATCACCTGTGTAGAGCCCTGCGTTGCATCTGCACAAGGCAATGTATGTGCAGGCTTGGGTAGCCAGTACTCTGTACTCCAGACTTACCCTGTCCTGCAAAAGCAGGGACACTGGCCAGCAAAGAGACATGAATGAACCTGGCTTCCTGAAGTGGGGTAGGCATCTGGATTTAAGAAATGAGAGCAGAGAGCCTGGTGTTTTGGCACATACCTTTAGTCCCAAAACTCAGTAGAGGCAGGTCAGTTTCTGAGTTCGAGACCAGCATGATTTACATAAAGAAAGATCTTGTCTCAATGCACCCCACCCCTATCCCCCAAATGTTTATAGAGTAGATATTTTGGCCTCCCTGGGTGACTTTTGAGTCTTGCAATTTTATGACCTGATTTTTAAATCTCTGTGGATTAGAAGGAACTGGAGGACTTTTATAGGACAACAGCAAGAACAAAGAAACTACAAAGTTACCAAGGATTCCTTGGCTTTGTTGTTTTTGAGACAGGTTTCACTTTGAAACTCTGGCTGGCTTGGAGCTCACAGAGATCCACCTGTCTCTGCCTCCCAAGTGCTGGGATCAAAGGTGTGTGCTGCCACGCCTGCCTCCAAGGATTCTTTAAAAAGTCAAAGAACCCTTGGTCATTCTGAAAACTCAAGAGACCTTCAGTCTGCTGTATATGCCACAGTCAGCTTCATAGCAGAGTCAGCCTGGCAGAAGTCACAAGGATCCAATGTACAGATCACTTATAAGATCCCTTGAAGAATTGCCCTCTAAGAGTTTGAGATGATTCAAGTTTTACTGTAATGTGTCTTGTTCAAAGTTAATGCCTGAGATCAGAGCTTTTGTGTTTTGTTTTTTTTTCAAGAAATCCTCATAACCAATGTAAACTAGAAGTCAAATGTAAAGATTTAGCCCTTCTTTCTTGAGAGATGAAAGGATCTAAGTTATAAAGCATGGATAAGTAACCTTTATGGGTTTTGTTTGCTTTGTTTTCTCTCCTCTCCTTCCTACCATATACCAGTAAAAGCTGGCAGGCTGACAGAGGCAACCTCAGGACGGACTTTCTGGCTACTGACCATTTTGCTGGTAAGTTTGAGTACCCTTTCTGAAGATTTCTGGGCCTGGAACACCAAGATGCGGGAGTTAGTTCTGGCCTGTATCTCCTATACTCGGTTTCTGTCTTCTGTGCCATGAGAAGTATCTCCCCCTGGCTTTGCCGCCCGCCCTTCAGCTCTGTCCTCTGCCTTACATCTGTGCTTAATCCTGTTCATACATGTGAATTATGCTTTTTCAGGGTTTAAGTCTTAATGTTCTTTAAAAATACAGAGCTTAGTTTTTTTTAATTAGGTTGAGGTCTTATTGTAATGAAGTAAGATCTTGTTTTTTGCCTTTTTTGTTTGTTTTTTTCTCTGGAGAGTCCTGTCCTGAAACTCCTATGTCCGTAGTTCAGACTGGCCTTAAAGATCCACCTGTGTCTGCCTCTTGAGTGCTGGAATCAAAGGCTTGCACCACCACACCAGCTGCATAATTTAGTAAAGCACTTGCCTTTTGCCAAGGTGTGCATGTGAGAAGACACTTGGTGCACAGTGCTGTAGAGAAAATGAGTCCTCCTCATTCTGGTCTCCTAGGACTACAGGAGGGCACAGAAGCTAACACCCGTGTCTTAAGAATACTGAATTGCACCAAACTTTAAGGAGAGCTGGGACCTTCATAGCCAATGTCCATAGCTATCCTAAAGTGAGGAATTCTGTACCTTAAGCCAGTTATCTCTGTGAGTGAATCCCCTTCTACCCCTAGGCAAGAGTGGCAGGAGGCCATTTAGCACAAGGTTAGATCTCTTACAATGTTACCATGAAGCACTGTGAGGGCCATCCTCCACCCCTCATTCCTGAGGTGTTTGAAATGTTAGAAATGGTTCTTTTGGATCAAGTTGTAGTAATTGTCATTTTTATACTTTTTATAACGTCAAGAGGCGTATCTTGAACAATTAACAAAATAAGATGGATGATTCTGGAGTTGATCTGTGCCAGAGCTGGGTAAAGCAGGTGGCAGGTCCCAGATTACTTGTGGTTTTGGGGGGAGGTTACAAGCGGTTACTGGGGCCATTTCTTTGTGGCTCCTACAGTGGATTAGTGGTGCACACCTAGCACTAGGTCTCTCGGCCTAGTCTTGTCTACTGTGTGACAGGCAGTTTCTGAGAAAACAGGTAATCAAGTGGGCTAGGAGCCTGCTTTACTTGTAGTTCCCATGTTCACCCTTCTTTGAAAGCTTGAACAATTTACATTGACCTTGTGAGGAAATAAATGCTATAGCTTACAGTAAGGAGATTAAAAACATTGACTAAAGCAGCCCCATGGATCGTTACAGGTAGTTGTACCTGGGCTTTCTGCTCCCTGATTACCCTTCTCTTGTTGCAGTGTCTTACTAGGATTGTGTGTGGACGTGAGATCAACCATGAGCTCCGTTGCAGTTTTGACCCAAGAGAGTTTTGCTGAACATCGAAGTGGGCTGGTTCCACAACAAATCAAAGGTGACAGACCCCTTTATAAGTCCTCGTTCACTTCTGAGACTGGGCTTTTGTGCTCAGTTTGTACTAGTTGGTTGTCAGTGAGATTGGACAGGTTTGAGGAGTGACTGTAGAAACAGCGAGCTGCGAATGTGGGCGGTTTCCTAGAAATCCAGTTAACAACTGGCTTTTAGTGGGATCCTTTGCAAAATTGCTGTTCCAACTATGGGTACTAAAATAAAATATTGGCCGGGAGGCATCCCAAAACATTATTGAGCTTCTTTGAGTCTGACTTCTGCACTCTTAAAATATTTTCAGACAAGAGTTTTGCTGCTTAGACCAGAGTGATCCCACACTTGATCCTTCTGCCTCTGGGATTATAAGCATGTGCTGCTACACACTTAATATATTTAACCCAGTATATGTAAAAAAAAATTGTCATTGCAACATTTCAATGTGAAAAAAAAAATCTTAAAGCCAACTATTATATATTATTTTTCATAAATACAGGGCATTTTGATTTGAAAACCAATTTTTTAAGCAGAGTTTTTGATCTGGGTGGACCAGACTACGGCCAAGCCGATGGCCTAAGCTTGATCCCAGCACCTATACAGTTGAAGGAAAGACCTGACTCCTGCATGTTGTCCTCTAACCTCTATGTATACTATGACATGGATATAAACACAAATAAACATTAAAGAGATAGTATATGTTGTAACATATTTCAGTTTTCCTGTAATGGAATTGAATATCAGTTCTTAAATTTAAAATGAATTAAATTTTTGAAATTCACTCCTAAGCTACACTTGACACACTCAGTCCCAGTGACCACTGTGTTGGTTATTCCTAAGACACTGCTGGTGGTCTGGCTCTCAGTATCTGGGCCTGAGTGCAAAGATCTGTAGTGTCATCTTTCTGAAGAGGGCAAATGGCAGTGTAGGAGATCAGCATCTGCTCACACCAGCAGCATCAGCAGTGAGCCTGTCTAGTTCCAAAGGTTACCTGGCCTTGCCATGCTTGCATGCCCCGTGTGTTTCGGGCCCATCTACTGTTAGTCGCTGCTCCTCCCCAGGACCAGAACAGTCAGGCCCTTACTTTTGTGGGGACCATAGGTCCCTGGATAAAGTATGAACATATTGAGCCTTCTAGACCATGAACATAATAATCATAATAATTAATAATCAGGGGCCATGATTTCTTCAAGTCTTGCTGTTCCCTGTCTTGGCTTGAGAGTCTTGATCAGAGACAGTCCTGTGTGAGTTAATTTCACCATTATACATTGCAAAGAAAAATGTGAAACCAACCTCAAAGTTAGTCCTTAAAAACAATGTTCAAACTTCTATTCCAAGCATGTATAGTTATGATTTTCTTCTGTATCATAGAAAACGTGGCTCTCCCAAAAGCTGTCGCCTGTGCGTCGGATATGCTCTACTAGCTGGGCTGCCTTGTCTGGCCTTGTCGGGAGGATGCCCAGGGGTCCCAAAGGAGAAGAGAACAGGGGAAAGATTTTATGTGGGGAAAGGGGGATGACTAGGAGAAGGGCAGTTGATCAGGATATAAAGTGAATAAGTAAAAAAATAAAATTAAATTTAAAAAGAAAGAAAATATGAGGACTGGAGCTGGAGAGATGGCTCAGCGGTTAAGAGCACTGACTGCTCTTCCAGAGGTCCTGAGTTCAATTCCCAGCAACCACATGGTGGCTCACAACCACCTATAGTGGGATGCCCTTTATTGGTCTGTCGGAAGACAGCTACAGTGTACTCACATAAAATAAATAAATAAATCTTTTAAAAAGAAAAGAAAATATAAGGGCCTAAAAATCTGTCATAAGCTTGTCTTCAAGAGCAAGCTTTATACATCTCAGCACTAAAGTGGGGCTAATACTGACTGACATTTCATGGTGGGACCATGTAGAGGGAGAAAAGTTTCCATTCTGGGATTGGGAGTCTCTGGCCCCATCCAGGTCATACACTCAAGGTGTTGGGCCTGGTGACTGTGAGGTCCTTTCCTAGAGCTGTGTGCTCACTCAAACCATTGTTCCAGTGGAGGGTTCCTACTAAAACCCTTCAGCTGCTTTTATTCATATAATATTGAGTTGTATTTTTTCTTCCTAATCTGTGTTCTCTGGTCCAGTTGCCACATTAAATTCAGAAGAGGAAAGCGACCCTCCAACCTACAAGGATGCCTTCCCTCCACTGCCTGAGAAAGCAGCTTGCTTGGAAAGTGCCCAAGAACCTGCTGGAGCCTGGAGTAACAAGATCCGGCCCATCAAGGCCTCTGTCATCACTCAGGTAGAAACACCATTTCGGTTTTGCAAACTGTTTGTTGTAGGGACAGTTAGAGCTGGTAGGGTTTTGAATATGCAGTGCTAGTGAGCACTTTGGGCTGGGCTGTCTTCTGTAGAGCACACCTTTGCCGTAATCATCCCATGCTGCCACTGGGCTGGCACTGGGCTGGCACACAGTTTGGGACAGGCCATGTTTGTCAGATTCATGGGGCCATGTGGTTTTCTAGTCAGGGTAGTCCCTAGTTGCCGAGTCTGCCCTTCCTACTCGTGTGATGGTCAAAAGCCAGTCTTTGCTGAGTTTGGTGGCACTCATCCTTCATTTTAGCACCTAGAGGCAGAGGCAGGCAGAACTCTGAGTCAGAAGCCAGCCAGAGCTATGTAGTAAGACCCTGTTTCAAAAAAGTAAAAAGAGCTAGTCTATCTGTGAGTTGCTAACAAGTTTCCTGGTTTTCTTCACTGACTCATCTCTGTTAGCTACAATTGAAGTACAAATAATGAGTATTAGAACTGATGCCTGGTTATGATAAAAATTTATCACCTGTGTAACCATAACTCTTGCCTCTTGATCTTTTCCTTATGGCCTTGCTTAAAGGTTCAGACCTCTGTCGGGGGTAATTGAGACCTCTTCTACCCCTGCTCTTCCTCAGCTCTCCATAAAGTTCCTGACTCTATTCAAAACTTGTTATGCTTAAAACTCTTGATGCTGCCTGTCTGTGCCCCTGCCTCCTGGTCTGCTCTCTCCTGCCTGCTGATCCTATGATGGGTACTATTTTGTCTCTCCATTGTACCTTAGTGTTCTTCACCCAGTCCCTCACTTCCCTTTAAACCCTTCACAGGCCTACTGTTTCTGATGCCTTTCATCTGTGTAGTGGGCATAGTTCTGTGTACCACCACAATGCCTGTGTACCACCTCTCCTGCCTTAGGTGATTTCTCCTATCCATCTAACTGCCTCATCCTAGGTCACTGCTTAGTGAAGGATTAGTGGATACATATTGTATATAGTCATTCTTCTCTTCCTTGATAGTTTAACTTTGGCTTTTCTGAACAGGTGTTTCATGTACCCCTGGAGGAGAGAAAATATAAGGACATGAACCAGTTTGGAGAAGGTGAACAAGCAAAAATCTGCCTTGAGATCATGCAAAGGACTGGTGCTCACCTGGAGCTCTCTCTGGCTAAAGACCAAGGTCTCTCCATCATGGTCTCAGGGAAGCTGGATGCGGTCATGAAAGCCCGGAAAGACATTGTTGCTAGACTACAGACACAGGTGGGTGTCCCTGGGCTTGGCTTCCCTGTTGTTTCGCTCGTTTTGGTGCAGGGCAGAGCATTTCTGCATTCTTTCTAGCTTAGTAGTTTGGAGTTGGAACCACTAAATTAATGATAGAACTGGGTACCTACCTGTCAGATCAGCCGTTGAGTCAAATGCATTGAAAAATTCAGGCTTTTCTCAGAGTTTGAGACACTTAAAAGCCAATGAGCTTGCTAGGTAGTACAGCATCAGTTTCTACACCACAAACCTGAGAAGTGAAAGATCAGGTATTTTTCTCTACTCCCAGCAACCTGATGACCATTAGAATACAAAACAAATCTGTAATGCATTTGCCCTGAAGGTGAAGAAAAAGGCAGCCTCTTACTAAGGTATCACGTGACAGCTACCACTATGTGTGGGTTTGTTTAGAGATAAGGGTTGCTCCCACTTGCTGCTGAGCCTGTAGAAAAGTGGAGAGGGGTGCAGGTAGCCGGTCTTGCTCTGCACTGACAACCTCAAGTCTTTAAGATGGCTCTGAGCCCCAGGCAGCTTCATGGAATTACACAATTAAGTGTCACAAGTAAATTGTAATCGTGTAGCATTGTAACTGATATTATACTAGGCTCTAAAATATGTTTACCAGTTAATGTGGTTGAGTATCTGTTATGTGATTGAGAAGTTTTAAAATCAAATTCCAAAAAATACCAATACACCTGGGAATAGTATACTATCTAATTATTATAGCATTGTCCTACTTTATAAAAGATGCTGAGGTGTTCATATTTGGCCCTTTCTTTGTCTAGTCTCTGTCTTGGATATCTCTCAAGTTCATTTGATTACGGGGTCACGTGTCTTCTTAACAGTGCCCCTGCGTGCACACAGGAGTGTCCTTAATGCCTTCCTTTGTAAAAGGCTGGTTAGTGTCTGGTTGCTCTGCTTCCTCTCCTCCATTGTTTCTTATGGACTGGTATTGAGTGCTAAGAGCTTGGTTACTTCTTGTTTTGGAGAGTTGTTTTGTTTTGTTTTTGAGACAAAGTCTCACAATGTAGACTTGGCTGTCCTGGGTTTCAGTCTGTAGACCAGCTGGCCTCAAAGAGTCCTCCTGCTTCTCTGACCCTCAAATGCTGGGATTAAGGGCACTTGATTACTTTCATGTTCAACTTGTTTGGTAACAATACGTGTCATCAGTTTTTTTTGGTTTTGGTTTTGGTTTTGGTTTTTTTGGTTTTTCTTTTTTTTTCGGAGCTGGGGACCGAACCCAGGGCCTTGCGCTTGCTAGGCAAGCGCTCTACCACTGAGCTAAATCCCCAACCCCTGTTTTGTGTGTGTGTGTGTGTGTGTGGTTTTGTTTTGTTTTTTTTTAATGAGATTGGTTAATAGACTGGGGTCTATTCTGCGTTATTTATCCTTCGTTCATGGTTCACTGGTGATCTAACAAAATGCACTAAAAGTTGAAAATGGTAGTTTTCTGCATCTATTTTTTAAATCGACTGACACTCTTAGGGAAAGAAGCGCTTTCCTACTGTCATAGCAGTTAATTTCAAAATGTATGTTGGTGCTGGCAATATGGTTTCCTAGGGAAAGGTGCCTGCTGGGGCTTGACTTCCTGAGACACTGAGACATCCTGGTAGAGAACCAGTTCTCCAAGGTGTACACACACACACACACACACACACACACACACACACACACACATTCATGGAATAAACCAGTCATTCTGGGGACGATCGCAGTAGGTGGTGGTGGGTACCACCTGTTTTGCTGCTGTTTTGGATTTTTGTTCTTTGTTGTTTCTTTTCGCTTTTTGGTGACAAGTCTCTCTATGTAGCCCTACTTGACCTTGACTCACATAGATCTGACTGCCTCTGCCTCCCAAGTACTGGGATTAAAGGTGAGTGCACCACCACCCCTAGTAAAAGTGCTTTAACTTGTATAAGGCCCTAGGTTTGATCCATAGATAGATAGATCTATCGATCATTTTCTCCTTTACTATTTTCTGCTGTCACTCTTGAGCAGATAATTGTCAAACTTCAGAGTATCTTTGGATTGTATTATATAAGACTGCTTGAGAGACTAAATTGAGGTTTTTAATTTTTTTTAAGAAATGTTAAATAGGGGCTGGCGAGATGGCTCAGCGGTTAAGAGCACTGACTGCTCTTCCAGAGGTTCTGAGTTCAAATCCCAGCAACCACATGGTGGCTCACAACCATCTGTAATGAGATCTGATGCCCCTCTTCTGGTGCGTCTGAAGACAGCTACAGTTACTTAAAAGCGTAGAATAAATAAATCTTAAAAAAAAAAAAAAAAATGTTAAATAAATTTTGATTAAAATTTCCAAGACTTTCTGCAATGGATATTAATATACTTCTGCCATTTGGTACTACATATTTATACAAATTTTCATTCTCAGCATTGAACCTTATAAAATCAAAATGTTAGCCCTGCAAAACATTGAAGATGCTGTGTGTCCTGCAGTATCAAATATTCAACCAAGATTAAGTCTTTGTGTAAAAAGTAAATGTGCGGGGCCGGGGGGGTGGGGGTGGGGGTGGGGCCTGGAGATATGGCTCAGTGGTTAAGAGCACCAACTGCTCTTCCAGAGGTCCTGAGGTCAAATCCCAGCAACCACATGGTGGCTCACAACCATCTGTAATGAGGTCTGATGCCCTCTTCTGGCTTGCAGGTGTACATGCAGGCAGAAAGCTGTATGATATATACATAATAAATAAATATTTAAAAAGAAAAGATAAATGTGCATATCCATCTCCTTATGGTGCAAATTTGGTTTTGTCATTACTGATAAACGTACAGTGTGCCAAAGAATAAGTTTAATATCAGTAAATATTCTACCTGTTGTATACAAGGAGCATATATTGTTATATACTTGGAACATAAATGTCTCAAGTACAAAGGAATTGCTGCTCCTACTAGTGACATTTAAGACTCCCTGTCCAGACTGTACTGGTCCTGTGACCAGAGAACAGGCTGTCATAGAGCCCACAGTGCTGCCCAGGCTGGCCTCTAACTCATGATCCTGCCTCAGCTGCCAGGTGCCCTGGATGCCTGGTCACACTCAGGAGTGTCAACCATCCGATGCCGCCACTGTGAGCTCAGAGGCTGGGCGGGGCTGCCTCCTCCGCCTGAAGAAGAGCCAGCCCCTCGGTGTCTTCCTGGAAGACAGCTTTCCGTGGCACCCAGGCATCTAAGTCTCTTAATGTCTGTCACGGACACGTGTCTCGGTGATCTTAGCTATGTGCTTCCAAAGAACCAAAATTTTTTTCTGTGTTTTTCTACCATTTGTTTGGGTTTATTTTGAGCTTTTCAAAATTATTTCAACATTTACATGACTCTAATGTCAAAGCTGAATAGAAGCCCTCCTTCCCAGCATATAGTCTGCACCTGTCCCTCCGCTGCCTGGTGTTGTGACATCTGTGTACCCTGTGTGTGTTACAGTCTGGGCTTGTCCCTCCATTTCCTTGTGGTGGGACATCCCTGTGTACCCTACGTGTGATATTCATGTGTCCATTGTTGACGTTTGCAGATAGAGGCCGCATACAATTACCATAAACCCTGATCTCTTCCTTGATGTTGTTTTCATACTGTTTTCTATAGGGACTTGTGTGTCAGCAAACGCTGGTTTTCCCTCAGCATATAGACAGCAGTGTGTCAGACTCTAAGTGTATGCTGTGTTTTAAGCTCATAGGTGACTTTTAGGCTCTTGCTGTTATGTAACAAAAATGTCTTATTTATGGGCTGTTTCTTTTTAACTGGTCTGTATTTTGGGATAATCTTGGAAGTGAGAGTTGTAGGCCAAAAGATGATCTTTTTTTTTTTTTTTTAAGATTTATTCATTTATTATATATAAGTACACTGTAGCTGTCTTCACACACACCAGAAGAGGGCATTGGATCTCTTTACAGATGGTTGTGAGCCACCATGTGGTTGCTGGGAATTGAACTCATGACCTCTGGAAGAGCAGTCGGGTGCTCTTAACCGCTGAGCCATCTCTCCAGCCCCAAAAGATGATCTTAAATATCTATTTTGACCACCAGCAGCAGGTGTGCTTCTCCTCTGGACGTTCAGTGTCTTGCTCTCCCAACTGCAGAACACAGGAACCAGGCTCATCCAATAGTCAGTGTTTTGCCACTTGGAGACGTACATACATAGCTGAGTAAACTTTTCCTGGTTTGTGTATGGCAAAAGCTTGCATATGTGTATATTTGGGTATGTGTTCATGTATGCGGAAGCTAGAAACGGAGATCCCATTGTCTGCCTTGAGCACACGCCACCTCTTTTTTGACAAAGGGTCTCTTGGTAAACCTGGGGCTCCAGCTTGGCAGGCTGGGCATTGAGCTCCAGTTATCTACTTGGCTTCTCTCTCTTTCTCTCCATTGTTAGAAATACAGATGTGTGCCACTGCATCCAGATTTTTATGTGGGTGCTGGAGACTCAGTTCCTCTAACTTATGTGGCAGGTAACTTACCAAGCAAGCTATCTCCCCAGCTTCTGGAACATTCTTTTCATTTGCAGGGAGTTTTGTTTTTTGAGGTTTTGTGTGTTTTTGTGAAAAATCTGTTCTTTTTATGTCAGACTATTTACCTTGCTCAGTTTTGGGGAATCTAGACTAGAAGGGCTTCTAATCCTTTCATTGAGCATAAAAAGTAATAATTTTTCCAGTTTATTTTTCATTTTATGATCTCTATATGCTTGGCTCTGTCAAGGTTTGGCTGTTTATAGTTAGTTATGTTTTTACTATGTTGGGTCATTGTTAGGAAGTTATTTTCCACTTCAAATCATTAAAACATTTGTTCTGTTTCCTTTCTGCGTGTGTGAGGGTGGTGTTCCTCTTTCTCAGGTGGATGGTGTGAGTTGTATTCCAATATTGTGAAATGCTGGTCCAAGTTCACATCTGCCCTCATGGCTGTTTGTCATCCGTACTTTTCCAGAAAGCAGTCCTCCCACTGGGACCAGAGGCTGTTCCCACCAAATCCTCAGTATCCACAGTGACACTGTTCCTGGTTCCAAGTCCTGGTCTATCAGTCAGTCTTCCTTTATGCTAATGCTTTCCTACTTTCTGCCTAGTACTGTACTATTACTTGGTTTTCTGGTTTTCCTATGCAAATTTGGTGGGTGGAGATCAGAGTCAGGTATGTGCACATGTGGTGACCCAAGGTCAGCATCAAGTGTTATATGTTTTTCATCTCCTTTTGAGACAGAGTGTCTCGCTATACCTAAAGGTTCCCAGTTGCCTTAGACTCATTGGCTACAAGCCCCCAGAATCCTGTATTCACCTCCCAGTGCCAGGCCCTAGAAGTTTATCATCAACTTTATTTTCAAAACTCCAGTAATTTTTTTTTCATTAGAAGGATTGATATATTTGCAATTTAAGCCTTCTTTAGTAGTTTTTATATGACGGTGTTAGCTTGTAGTGTGTATTTCTCTCCCTTGCTCCCATGGTGGGATGAAAGCCAGGGTCTGTCTGTGTCTGCCAAGCCATGTACCACTGAACTATATCCTAGCTCTACACCCTCTAAATCACACTTTAACAAAGTGGAGGTTGTTGATTTCTAGAGTCTTAAGGTTTCCTCCTTGTTACAAATCTTAAGAATTTAATAAAATAGTGATCTCTCCACGCAGGCCGGTCGGTGTTTCCTTGTCTCCTGTAGAGAAGTCTAAGCAGTGGACTTGAAGTGGCCCTAGTTGGGGGCAGGTGGGCTCCCTGTGACCATAGCGTGGGGTTTGAGCTCTCTCACGGTTATAATGGGATGAGATATGGTTGGTGAACATCCTAGTTAGAGAATATTTCAGAAGAATATGCTCTATCAGAGCCATAAGTAGAGTGTGTTGTTGTTGATCTCTCCTGTTGCAGGCCTCAGCCACTGTTCCCATTCCTAAAGAGCACCACCGCTTTGTTATTGGCAAAAACGGAGAAAAACTACAAGACTTAGAACTGAAAACTGCAACCAAAATCCAGATCCCACGCCCAGATGACCCCAGTAATCAGATCAAGATCACTGGCACCAAAGAAGGCATCGAGAAAGCTCGCCATGAGGTCCTTCTGATCTCTGCTGAGCAGGTGAGGCCTCTGAGTGGCCTATGGTCCCGCACCCTGCCACCTGCCCAGCACAGAAGCAGCATGTGCAGGGGAGGCCCTGACTGCAAGGCCTCTGCTGCAGGTATTCTCATCAGTTCACTCTGTCCTTCCAGGACAAGCGTGCTGTAGAGAGGCTAGAAGTGGAGAAGGCCTTCCACCCCTTCATCGCTGGGCCGTACAATAGACTTGTGGGTGAAATCATGCAGGAGACAGGGACGAGAATCAACATCCCTCCACCCAGTGTTAACCGTACAGAGATCGTCTTCACTGGAGAGAAGGAACAGCTGGCTCAGGCTGTGGCTCGTATTAAGAAGATTTATGAGGAAAAGGTACAGTGTTTGAGGTGGCAGAGCCCATGGATAGAACAGTTAATGGAATTTAGGTGTGGGAATTTGGCCAATACCACAGCTACCCTTTTGCCCTTGGGTACAAAGCTTGCTATGTATATACCTGAGTGTCTGTGTTTAGTGGTTGGTGGCCATATTTCCTTCCTGGCCTGTTGGGTACACTGTAGAGTGGTATCCTGTTTTTTATGTGTGTATCCTTTCTCAGATCTATAACTACACAGGTAGTTTGCTACCTCAGGATTGGTACATAAATTTTGAGGTGGTATTTTAGCTTATTCTGACTTTGAATTTGGAAAGAGTAGGGCTGTCGAATAACTCTGTAGTAGAGCACTTGTCTAACAAGCACAGCCCTATGTCAAACTCCAACATTGTAAGAAAAAAGTAAGGAACAAATGGAAAGCGTGTGGCTTACTTACTCAAAACATGACCAGACTCAGGGGCAGCCCAGTAGTGAGAAGTAGGATGTTGGGGGAGGCTGGTCCTGGTCTCTACTTACTCAGGACTGCTTCTCAGTCCTGTTTTTTGGACTTTGTTGGCCGTGATGGATGGATGGACAGACAGTCTGTTCATGCTGCCCATGCCCCAGATGTTCCCTGCTGACTGCCTTGTCCTGCTCTTACAGAAGAAGAAGACTACGACCATTGCGGTAGAGGTGAAGAAATCTCAGCACAAGTATGTCATCGGGCCGAAGGGCAACTCACTGCAAGAGATCCTGGAAAGAACTGGAGTCTCCGTTGAGATCCCACCCTCAGACAGCATCTCCGAGACTGTGATACTTAGAGGCGAGCCTGAAAAGCTGGGACAGGCATTGACTGAAGTCTATGCCAAGGTAGCTTCCTCTAAGATTAAACTGTGCTCTGATAATTCCTAGGGAGGGGCCCACCCCATTGTGGATTAGCTCTTTGTTAGAATATCCTGGAGACCCAAGCACAGTAAATGTGCCCAATTGTGTGTGTTTATGTGAGCGTGCGCATGTGTATGTGTATGTGTATGTGCCAGTGTTGGTGTACATAAAGGCCAGAAGACAGTCTTGGGTGTCATCACTCAGGCGGTCCAAGTCTGCACCCTGTGATTTTGTGAAACTATCTCTTGACATGGAGCCTCCCGGTGGGCTGGGCGGGCTAGAAGACAAACACAAGCCCCAGGGCATTTTATCTCTCCAGTCATGAGATTACAAACACTCATGGCCACATCCTGCTGTGGGGGTCAAAATCAGGTCCCAGAGCTCACACAGCACTCTGCTGAGCTGAGTCCCAGTCCCACCTCTAGACTATTATATTTGGGTTTGTTTTCGTTTCTTTGTTTGTGTGTTTTAGTAAGATTGACTAGGCTGTTAGACCAGGCTTTCCTCAGACCTCTTAGAGATCTACCTGCCTCAGTGACCTCAGTACTAGGATTAAAGCATTTCACCATCATACCTGGTTTGACCTATGTTTTATCATAAACTTGAACTCCACAAACCCACAAGTCTGTTTCCCTGTTTTTTTTTTTTTGTTTGTTTGTTTGTTTGTTTTTGTTTTTGTTTTTTTTTTTGCCTAGGCCAACAGTTTTACAGTCTCCTCAGTCTCTGCCCCTTCCTGGCTTCACCGTTTCATCATTGGTAAGAAAGGGCAGAACCTGGCCAAAATCACTCAGCAAATGCCAAAGGTAGGGAAATGTTTTCAATCTGGTATCTTGAGATTGTCTGACATGGTTTTGGTTTTGCTATTTGTCCTGTGACTGCGTTGAAGACTGGAACAGTGTTGAACTTGAGTTATCCTGTTGATATAGTCACCTTCTATTAATAACTGTGGAAGAGCATAATAAATGTTTTTAGGCATATGCACTATTTTTTGGTCTTTGTAACCAGAGAGAGTTTTAATTAATAGGTTTGATAAATGTCTTAAGTGTGAATTTAGTAATTACAGTATAATGACTTTATAGTGGTTTGAAGAGCACCACTTGGAAGGGGACTGAGTTGTTTGTAAGCGACTTCCCAGGAGACCGCAGAGAGCCTGCTGTCACTCCTGCTCCTATTTGTTGACATTAGTGTCGTCTGGCTTCCTTGTCATTTGAGGGTTTCTAGCCTTAGAGTTACTAATGATTTACTTAGATACAGGCAAATGCTCTCCCTTTCTGTACCTCACTTCTGTGTGTTAGAAACAGCACAAGAGAGGCCTGTTCACCTGAAAAGTGAGTCTGACTCTGTCCCGTTGTTTTTAACATTTCTGTCCTTGGGCTGAGGAAATAGCGTAGCCACTAAAGCATTTGCTGTGAAAGTGTGAAGACTAGAGTTTGGATCCTCAGGCATGATGGCAGCCTACCTGTAGTTGGAATCTCAGAAGGTAGAAACAGTCCTCTGGTTTGATTGAGGGAACTTGCCTCTTGAATAAGGTGAAAGGATCATCAAGGATGACCGACCCTTAACATCTACTTCAGGTTCCTACAGACAGATAGGCACGTGGGTTTACACACAAAAATGAAAAAGAAATATTGTTCGTCTCATCTGTCTTACTCCTTGTACAGTCAAAGTGAAGTCTGCCTTCCCAAGGGAGAAGTGTTCCCGAGAACATGAGCAGTGGTGTATTAGACCTCAGCCCGTGGTGTTTAGTGCCGTCCTTCAGCTCTTCCTTTCAGCTCTGCTGTCGTCAGTGGATGAGACTCTCACTACCTGTATACTGCACAATAGCTGTGTTCTTTGGCCTTGGCCATTCCTTCTCTCATTTTGGTCTGGTAGGTTCACATTGAGTTCACAGAAGGTGAGGACAAGATCACCCTGGAGGGCCCCACAGAAGATGTGAATGTAGCCCAGGAACAGATTGAAGGAATGGTCAAAGACCTGGTAAGTGCCCTCTAAGCAAGACATTTGCTAGCCACAAGGGAGGCTCTGGTAGGGTGGGACATGTAGAAATCTTGTCACTCGGGTCTTCTGTGGGTGATCATGGAAACAAAAAGTGCCTGAGGCCCCAGAAAGAAACTATTTTCAGGTTGGAACCTTTGAGGGTGACAAGGGGACAATTTTCCATCAATTCCTGGTTGTCGAGATAGAAGGGTTAAGGGTGGCAATACCTTTAATCCCAGCACTCAAGAGGCAGGAGCAAGTGATGTCTGAGTTTGAAACCAGCCTAGTCCACAGAGTGAGTTCCAGGACAAACAGAGCTACACAGAGAAACCCCATCTCAGGAAAGAAAGGGCAAGTCCTGGTGTCTTCTGATTTCTAAATGACCAGGAATGGAAGCATTCATCTGTTGATGTTCATTCTTCCCTTGTAGATTAATCGGATGGACTATGTAGAGATCAACATTGACCATAAATTCCACAGACACCTCATTGGGAAGAGTGGAGCCAACAGTGAGTAAGGCTGACAGGGTGGCAGCCAACACCCTACAGCCCTCGGGAGGCCTCTCTGAGGACCTTCATGACTTTCTTGCTTCAGCCTTCTGAGTGCTGAGTAAAAGGGCCCGACAAGGTACTACTGTCGTAGAAATTGATGCAGCTTCTGTCTTCCTAAGGAGACCACTTGCCTTTTCCCTTGTGGCTGAGGTAAATCGTCACTTTCAGACATCAGCCCTCCCTAGCAGGAATTTGTGTCTTTACATTCCCCCCTCCTGCTACACTTAGCCCACCAGTGTTTGTGTGGCTCCTGCAGTCAATCACCTTCCAGACCTGTGGCCATGTCCATGGACGCAGCAGAACACTATTGAGTGAATAATCATACACTATCTCAAAGTAGGGTTTTGATGTATTAGTTCAGATTGCAGGAACAGCAAAAGAATGCACTGACTTCAGTAATATGTTCACGTGAGCCACCTCCCCTCCCGACCCCAGGTTGAGTGCTGGAAATCAAATCCAGGCTCTTGAAAGTGCTAGGCCAAGGAATCCTTCACCCGCAGACTAGGTATCTGTTCCTAGATAGGGCATTAAATAGCCTAATCGAATTGGTGATCTTCCGGCCTCCCGAGTCCTGAGAGCCAGGATCACAGTGTATATCACTGCTCAGGTCTTTTTTTTTAAATCTACCTTTCCTATATGGCTATACTTTGCTTGTTCTTGAAACAACTCCATGCTATAGAGTTCCAACAGATCCTTCTGCTGCTTTTCCCTTTTTGTTGCTTGTAAATATAAGCCTGTTTGCACCACAGTCATCTGTGAAGAGGCATCCTCCCTGGCCTCATGACAGTGGCGATTGGCTAGCACAGTGACCTCAGTTGGTATTTATTTCACAGGCAGCTTGAGTCTTGTATGTATACACCACCAACTTGCTTTTATGATTTTCTTTTTGTTTTAGTTAGCTGTAGAATTTACTTAGTTGATATACAGAAGTTATTGTTGTACAATTCTGAAGTTAATTTCTGCTCACTAGGAGAACTAGTGAACTGTAGCATGTTCAAAGTACTATGTTCTACAGTTACAAACCCCCATTTTCTTCCATAAACCGAAGTCTGCTGCTTATTCATACCCATCCCGCCTCTGCCTCTTACTTACTCTGGAATAGTGGTCACATTGGTCCTACCAGATTATGTCGTCTGATCATCTGCTGTTGAGCCCATCTTGAGCTTCACTTTTCCTGACTGCACCATGGACAGGTCACCGTGTTCTGTCAGAGAACGTGATGGGAGGAGGTTTTGTAACTCTTTTTCAGAAGGCACTGAAGCTTTCAGATCTTGTCAACACTTAGCTTGGAGTCACTGAATAGCAGCATAGTCTCCTAGTATACTACTCCCCAGCCATGATCTCTTGAAGGGGGGGGCCCCAGAGCAATTTTAAATGCACAGCTTTAGTTTCAAACTCAAGAGGGCAGAGGCAGTCAGATATCTGAGTTGGAGGCCAGCCAGGGCTATTTATTGGGACCCTGACTTTGCCGGGGTGAATTGGGTCCTTATTTAATACGTTATTTTAGTTTCCAGTTTTACTTGCATATTTGTCCCTGGTGTATTTTAGATATTCTGAGACCATATGTATGCCCAAGACCAGCTGGGTTTCATACTAACTGACTTCATTTGAAGTTCTTATGGCAGACACAGCTTATACTCAAAGCTGGAAGACCCATGCCCTAGAAAGTCCACAACCTGTGAAGAGCACAGCCAGGTTGTTTGTTTATTAAACATTCATACTGTTGTTTTGATTGGTGGGTATAGTAAAGCTTGACCCTCGTCCTCCGGCTGTCAGTCATTAGTAGACTGCCATTCCTTTTATGTTCAAGATGTATGTCTCTTTATCTTAAGTCAACAGAATCAAAGACCAGTACAAAGTGTCTGTGCGCATCCCCCCTGACAGCGAGAAGAGTAACCTGATCCGGATTGAGGGAGACCCACACGGTGTGCAGCAGGCCAAGCGGGAGCTGCTGGAGCTTGCTTCTCGCATGGTAAGCCAAGCTCCCAGTCCCTGCCCAAGAGGTGCTTCTGGGGAAAGGCCGGGCTGGAATTGTAGTCCTGGAGCCTGGAATTGTAGTCCTGGAGCCTGGAATTCTCCAAAGCACATCTTACTGACTCTCTGAAGCCATGTTTTTCTGCTGTCCTCTCCCAATGACGGTGGTCTTGCTGCTCTTCCAAGTGTAGACGAGAACAGAGATCCCATATCCCTGGCTACAGCTTCACAGATGGGCTGTCATTTCTAAACTTTAAAAGTCACTAAGAGGTGACTCTGTGTGGCCAGAGTTGAGAATCACTGCAGCCTCAGTCCCTATGGGCCTAGGACACCCAGTAATGAGGCTCATGCTGCAGTGATCCCAGACCACTTGTCTGCTAGTCAGATACAGCAGTTGTGCTGCAGTGGTTCCTGACTGCCTTCAGGAGTCCAAAACAGTTGACCAGGACCTGATAATTAATCCCAATTCATGTTCTTTCCTCTTTCCCATGCTAAGAACCTCAAATTGGAAGAAATTTTTTGTTTTGTTTTAAATTACTTAGTATGTCTGTGTGAGGGTGTTGGATCTCCTGGAACAGGAGTTACAGACAGTTGTGAGCTACCATGTGGTTGCTGGGACTTGAACCCAGGTCTTTAGGAAGAGCAGCCAGTCCTCTTAACCACTGAGCCATCTCTCCAGTCTTTGAAGAAATGTTTTATGGGAAATGAGTTTTACTTTTTTCATTGTAATCCAAGGCAAGGTCCAGCCTTTGGCTGTCCTGACTGTCCCTGAGGTTAATATCCAGGCTGGGATGCACTTTTGTTATCAGTGGCCTCTCTCGCCCTGTGGACCCTGCCCTGGAGTGTCCTCAGCCTGTACTGAGGCCCTGGAGTGTCCTCAGCCTGTACTGATTGTTATCAGATACCCGTCTGACCCACCGCAGTTCTTAACAATGTCTTATAGGCTGGCTGGTGTTCTTTCTGGATTCTGTATCAGCCTGTTGTTCTTCCTTCTGACATTTCAGTGGGGACAGTGGAGGACATTGAGATGGGTGTGAGTTCAGTGCCCTATAATGAGCCATTCCTTTTTAATTGCCCAGGTAGGGAATGTAGTCCAGGCCCATTGTACTCAAGAAGTATTTCCCTGCTGTGTCGAGTGTTAACCTCCTTGTTCTGGTGGAAACTAGTGAGTGCTTCCTGCTCATTTCTAGTGGTTAATGCTACTGTGACTGCACTCCATGACTGAAGAGCTCTGCAGTTCATCCTTTTATTGTACTATGTTCAGGAAAATGGCACACCTCAAGTATAATGTAATGTGGTGAGATTAAGCAGGTATCCTGGAGTAGGCACTCCCGATAGCATGGTGGAGCTGCTATAGACTACTACTCAGGCACCACCTTACACGGTGCGTGGTGGTGGGGAGTTAGTAGCCTTCCGGCATCATCCACTTTAATTATATTTTAGGAAAATGAGCGCACCAAGGATCTAATCATTGAGCAAAGATTTCATCGCACAATCATTGGGCAGAAAGGTGAACGGATTCGAGAAATTCGTGACAAATTCCCAGAGGTAAAGCTTTCCCCAAAGCACTCCCCTTTTCTTTCCTTCCTTCCTTCTCCCCCCTCCCTCCCTCCCTCCCCCCCTCTCATTTGTTTATTTTCCTTGGTATTGGGAGTAAAGCCCCCAGGGTGTTGTGTATGCAGTAAGTGCTCTGCTTCTGAACTACACTGCCAACCCCAAAGCATTCCCTAACTTGTAGAAGTGATAACAGTTTTCCCTTAGGGAATTTTCATTATTTCCCTTGTAAAAAACATAGGCTCATAGGCACACAAACCACAGCAAGCGTATGCATTGTGGGACATGCAACTTTGAGGACAACTTTGAGGAGTTAGTTCTCTTCTATGTGAGTTGTGAGTTCAGGTCACCAGAATCAGTGGCAAAAACCCTTACCCACTGATCTGTCTTGCTGCCCCAATACTCAGTCTTAGAATAATTGTGCGCTGTCCCAATGATTTGTTTTAGGTGATCATCAACTTTCCGGATCCAGCACAAAAGAGTGAGATTGTTCAACTCAGAGGCCCCAAGAATGAGGTGGAGAAATGTACTAAGTACATGCAGAAAATGGTTGCAGACCTGGTAGGTGACTTTATGCACTCCCTGGGGTTGGGGAGACGGATTCTGCCCTAAAGGGTGGTCTGCTGTCTCTGGGGCTTGGAACAAAGAGGTGGTAGGACCTCAGCGTCTTGCTTACACCGTCCTAACGATCAACTAGTATGTGGGAGATTCCAGTTTACCATACTCCCCTCCCCCTTTTTTTCCTTGTGAGGATCTTATAAAATACCCAGGTAGAGAACCTGCCCCATTTGGTAAAGAGAGAGAGAGAACACAGGTGTAGAGAATAATTTACTGAATTGACTGTCTTTCTCAAAAATTGAACTGGGAAGGGAGGCATAATTGCACATTTCTGTAATCCTAGCCTGCAGAAGCAGGGGAACTTGAATTAAGGCCGTCCTGGAAGGAGGAAAAAATAATTCTTAAAAAATAAAAATAAATAGAGCGTTTGCCTAGCAAGTGCAAGGCCTTGAGTTCGGTCCCCAGCTCCGGAAAAAAAGAAAAAAGAAAAAAAAATAAAAATAAAAATGTAAAACCGAGAGGCTTAGAAATTGAAAAATGAATTTATGGAAAAATCAGAAATCACCATGGCTCATGGTCACACAGGGCTCCATTGTAGTTTTTGCCTCCCTTGAGAGGCATCACTGAACTGCTCCAAATTCTTTGTCCAGCCACTTTCTTAGAACTTTCTATAAGGGCTTTCTGTAAGTTGATACACTGAATTAAATAGTACAACTCATTTCATTTTTCCTCGTGGTAGACAAGTAGGTGGGGAGAAAAGTAGGCTAAGTCTGTCTGTGGGTGGTATGCACTTACGTTCGTATAGCCTTTGGGGGTAAGGGGAGACTTGACCCTCTGACATGAATCCTCTTTGTCTTTAAGGTGGAAAATAGCTACTCAATTTCTGTACCGATCTTCAAACAGTTTCACAAGAATATCATTGGGAAAGGAGGTGCAAACATTAAAAAGGTGATGGGGTCATCTTGCCCCGGCCCTAAAGCCCTTGTGGATTAGAACGCTGGGCTGGCCTTCCTAGCCCTGTACAGCAGTGTCTGCCGTAGGAGAACTCGTCTATGTGCCTCTCCTTTAGATTCGTGAAGAAAGCAACACCAAGATTGACCTTCCTGCCGAGAACAGCAACTCGGAGACCATTGTCATCACCGGCAAGCGAGCCAACTGTGAAGCCGCCCGCAGCCGGATCCTGTCCATCCAGAAAGACCTGGTAACGGGGGTATTTCTGGATGGGCTCCTCATTCATCTCTTGTTTGTAAGGTTTCTGGCAGAACCTTCCAGGCTCATTTTAAAAGACTTGAGCTTTAAGCCTGGGGAGTGTTACCAAGTGTTCAGCAGCTCTCTGCTTGTCCTCCTCAGTTCTTTCCTACTTGGCATGACACCAGCGATGCCACCTGTCCTCAGGCCTGAGCCAGTCCTAGCTTATTAGATATTGTCCTTTTGATAATTTTATACTACTTGAAAATCATTTCTGGGGCTGGAGAAAGGGCTCAGTGTAAAGTGCTTGCTAAGCAAACTTAAGGTCATGATTTCAGATCCTCAGAAACCACATGAAGCCAGGTGACTGAGTACACATCTGTAATTCAGTGTGTGTACACACATCAAGATGGGACTGGAGACAGAGTCCACAGTCTCACAGACCAGTTAGCCTAGCAGGTGTAGTGGGTACAGAAGAGGCCCTGTCTCAAACAAGGTGGCCGATGGGAATGATTGTCCCCTCTGCCCTCCACACGTGCCTAATTCACTCACGTCACACACAAAATGACTTTTACAAAGGAAAGCAAACTGTATTTCAAGTGACTACTGAATTTTGTTTAACTTTTTTTTTTTTTTTTTTTTGGTTCTTTTTTTTGAGCTGGGGGACCAACAGGGCCTTATGCTTTTGCTAGAAAAGCGCTCTACCACTGAGCTAAATCCCCAACCCCTTGTTTAACTTTTTAAAAATTAACACACAAGCTGTACATGTTTGCATTGTGCAGTGTGATAATGTTGATGTTGATACAGCCCTGGATCTTCCTGTGTGTGACTTCCCATTGCATGGGAAAGCCGTGTCTTTCCTAGTATGCTTTGTAGGCATTACCGCTGACCTCTCCCCAGCACGGCTCAGAGTGTCTCCACCCACTCTTGTGTCTTCAGACACTTTCAAGCTGTAGCTGCATTCTTTTCTTCAGGCCCTCTTACCACACAGCAGTGTAATCTCCTCCCGATGCTCTATTTGATTTCAGGCCAACATAGCTGAGGTGGAGGTCTCAATCCCTGCCAAACTACACAACTCTCTCATTGGCACCAAGGGCCGTCTGATCCGCTCCATCATGGAGGAATGTGGTGGCGTCCATATTCACTTTCCTGTGGAAGGTTCTGGTAGTGACACTGTTGTCATCAGGGGTCCTTCCTCAGATGTGGAGAAGGCCAAGAAGCAGCTTCTGCACCTGGCTGAGGAGAAGGTAAGCAGTGCAGTTCCCTTCTCAGTGAGGGAAGCCTTCAGTGTTCTTCCTTTGGGGCGATTCAGAAACAGCTCTATAGGTTCCAATCCCATTCCGGGCTGTGTTCGAGACACTGACGTCCACTACCATGTGTTGAGCACCACCTTATTCCAGAGACTTTCCTTGGCCCTTCTCTTAATCCCCCGTGGGCTGATGTCAGTGTACGTCTTTAATCCCAGCATTCTGGAGGCAGAGGCAGGCGCATCCCTGAGTTCCAGGCCAGTAAGGGTACATAGTGAGACCTGTCTCAACAAATAGTCTTGTGGGTCTGAATAGCAACTCTGATGCTTGCCCAGCACTGTGGGTTGGGATGGCCAGCCTTACAGGAAGCTTGGATGGCAGCTGATGGGGGCTCATTCAAGTTTGGTCTCTGGTTTTTAATTATGTTTTCTAATTACGGGGGTGGGGGACGGAGTAGAAATAGTTTGGTTAAATACTTCTCTGATCTAGAGTCCGGGTCCTAGCATCCATATCACTGATGGCTCGCAACCTGCTGAAGATCCAACACAAACCTCTGAAGGCAGCTGCGTGTGTGTGTCTGTGTGTGTGTCTGTGTGTGTGTCTGTGTGTCTGTGTCTGTGTGTCTGTGTGTGTGTCTCTATGTGTATATATGCAGAGATAGTTCTTTTTTAATCTAAAAAAGCTAGGGAGATGGTGTACCACACAACCATGAGGACTAGAGTTTGGATCCTCAGAACCCATATAAAAACCAGGTGGGCAAGCCCATCTGAATCTTCATTCATGGGAGCTGAGGCGTCCAGCACAGGATGGCTAGCACCATCATGCCATTCTCGCTAGCAGGAATGGCAAGCTCCAGATTGAGAGAACCCAGTTTAATATAAATGGAGCGGTAGGTAGTTAAGGAAGACACCCAGAGTTAATGTTGAACACCACCACACACACGAAAAATTTGTATTAAAAATTGCTTAGACTGTTTTCTACACAGACTGAACTTTTATTTCTGTTTTTAGTGATACTATAAATGAAAATTTTCAATTTCCTGTAGTTAGCATGTAGAAATACATTATTTATACATATACAAAATAATTATGAAATCCCATAACATCTTTGTATGTTTTTGTCTTACATGTAAAACTCACGTGTCTGTGAGTAGGCAAACGTGTCCCCCTAGCATCTGGTGGAAGAGGTGAGGGGCGGCCTTGCAGAGCTGACCCTTAGATGTGGTCTGCCGTGGGTCTTTTGCAGCTACTCACCGATAAGTACAACAGACATTCCCTTTCCTCCAGGCTCGAGGCTGTCTGGGGAATGTGGGTTGTCAGGCACTTGGTCTGGATGCACTGACATAGCCATGCGTGGTGTCCCGTTTGCTTTTGTTTTGTGTGTGGACGCTCAGCCAACCTCTAGTTGATTTACTTTTGTGGCATAGCCGGCCCAAACTTGAGATGCTTCTGCCAGGCTCTCGTTCTGGGATTGCAGGTGTTGCCACCACATTCATTTTTAAATAATGTTGTATGTAGACATCTTTATCTAAAAAGTAACAGACTTTTATGGTGGTATTTGGTGCTTTAAAAAAAAATTAACAAAAGTAAATTCTTCAAATTGTGTGCACTACTCGGTTCTTTTTTCTTCCATATTCTTCATGCAGTGGGTCAGGTGACATCCAAGGTTAGTCAGGCTGGCCCTGCAGATCCCTCTATTTTTTCTAGTGAGTGCCAGGACGTCTAGAAATAGGTCATACAGTGTCCAGCTCTTGTTGTACCCTGCTTTCTTGGTGTGAAACAAGGGCTTTATGCTACCGTGGGTGAGGGCAGTCTCAGCTGTAACCTTTATGGCTGGTGGCTCTCCCAAGCTTGAGCTGGTGAGTTGCTGCTGTGCACTGGCTACTCTGAAGTCTGTGGGAAGGAACAGGGTTGGCCTATGTGGAAGTATGTGAAAAAGTGGAAGAGCCATGGCCTAATCTCCTCAGGGCATGCACTCTGCTAGTTTGCTACCACACATTGGCAAGCCTCTAGTGTGTAACAGATAGCTTGGAGAAGTGTAGTCATTGCTGATAAATATGAGAACCAGGGTAATCTCTGCATCTTTCTCATTTCTGTGGAGAAAAAAATGACAGTCTTGTCTGGATGTTACCATTTGAGGTAAAAGATGTAATGATTTTATGGGATGTGGGACAGTCATAAACACAGGACACTGACGATGCATGAAGAGAGCCCACCTATTTCTCAGCACTCTTGTTCACACACTGTGGTCCAGGCAGGCTGTGTGGGGCAAACATACATGAAGTTTGTTTCTGCAGCAAACCAAGAGTTTTACTGTGGACATCCGAGCCAAGCCAGAATACCACAAATTCCTCATTGGCAAAGGGGGAGGCAAAATCCGCAAGGTGCGTGACAGTACTGGAGCCCGCATCATATTTCCGGCTGCTGAGGATAAGGACCAGGACCTGATAACAATCATAGGAAAGGAAGATGCTGTCCGTGAGGCCCAGAAGGAGCTGGAAGCGTTGATCCAGAACCTGGTAGGTAGCAAGCTTTAGTGCTGCTCATGACACTGAGAGAGTAGGTCTTCTTCAATTCCTTCTCTCCACATTACAGGATAATGTGGTTGAAGACTACATGCTGGTGGACCCCAGACACCACCGCCATTTTGTTATCCGAAGAGGACAGGTATTACGAGAGATCGCTGAGGAATATGGCGGGGTGATGGTCAGCTTCCCACGCTCGGGCACACAGAGTGACAAGGTCACTCTCAAGGGTGCCAAAGACTGCGTGGAGGCAGCCAAGAAGCGAATTCAGGAGATCATTGAGGATCTGGTGAGTGTCTAAGGGACCCTGATGTGGCTGTGGTCACCATTGTGTGTCAGAGTGAATCCATAGAATAATGACATGGAAGCACCAAGACAGCCGTTGTGTCCCCTCTTCCACGCACGTCCCTCATGGTCTTCCTTGTAAAGCCTTGTGCCCCTTCTTCTAATAGCCTGGTGCTGCTTCACTAAGTCTAAGGCACTATGGTCGCACAAGGTCTTTGCTAGACTAACGTGGCTGCCCACCGGTAACTAGTGTCCCATGGGCACCTTGCTACGGTGAGGCAGCACTTGTATGTAAAGCAGGTATTGTATATTCAATCTGTGTGATAAAAACTGCTGTGGGTTGTGGGTATCTTTTTCACTAGAACCCACTGCAGGAGACCTGCCTCTCTACCCTGTATACCCCTCCACAGTCTCTAGGTTCTTCATTAAAGGGTTATGGAACAGTGAGGAAGATAGAATGGTAAGGAGGATGTTATTACTGGCTTGTAGAATTTGACCTTTGCTTGCTCTTGTACCCTTTTTCAGGAAGCTCAAGTAACGGTGGAATGTGCTATACCCCAGAAGTTTCATCGATCGGTCATGGGTCCCAAAGGTTCAAGAATCCAGCAGATCACTCGGGACTACAATGTTCAAATTAAGTTCCCAGACAGAGAGGAAAACCCAGGTGCGTCTGCTTAAGCTTAGCCCTGGTCACATCAGTGGTGACTATCACTGCTCTTGGAGTTGTGAAATGAGTTGGTCCTATTGGTTCTTTCTTGCCTCGTATTTTGGCGCTGGCAATGCTGTTTGGATGCTAGCCATGGATTTCAGGTCCATCCTCCTGGTCTCTAAAAGATAAGACAGGGCTATAAAATTGCTGAGCGTCTAGTTCACTCTTTTCCAGAACATGGCTTGCATAGTAGTGGGATGTTTGCTCAGCCCCATTAAAAGAACCCTGCGTACACATTGCAGATATGTCCTCTCCAAGTTTCTTAACCACTGTCCAGAGGGCACCATTGAGGTACTCTTCTAGAATGGCTAAGCCTAACCATGCGTGTTGCCTTGTTCTGTTTAGGTAATTGGTAATAGGGCTTTAGTTGAGGGCAAGAACTAATGTGGTCACTTGCTAAGGAAGCGTCATCTATGAGCCTCTCTCTCTCTGCCTGCTTTGCATGTGTGAGCCACAGGGTGTGGATTTTTTCTGTTGATGAGTCTTTGTTGACCTGTGTAGTCCAAAAAGACCTTGCAGCCTGTAGTAGACATTTAGTGTCATTGGGTTGGTGTCCATGGTGCTTGTCACACAGTTATTCCAGTCCATTTTCCTGAGGATGCAGACCATTTATTAGGAATCTTAGACATACTGCTATGGATTTCACCCCTGAATAATCTGTTCTCAACATTTCAGCATTGAAACATGGGGAAAATTGCATGGAATATAAAGAATTGCCGTCTTTGCTTAGCCCCGCCTCCTGCTATAGATTTTTCTCTCTCTCAGTTTGAGTATGTGTTTATACGCTGACTTTGATCAGTTGTGGGTGTTTCCTGAGAACTTAGCCAGGCAGTGGTGGCTCACGCCTTTAATCCCAGCACTTGGGAATGCAGAAGCCAGCCCAGTCTATAGAGCAAGTTCCAGGACAGCCAGGGCTACACAGAGAAATCCTTTCCCAAAAACAAAACAAAATGACTTTTGACTTAGCTGTGGTGTATTCGTCAAGATCATATCAAGTATTACACAGTTTTACTATGTAATTCATAGTCAGTGTTCTAGATTGCTAGAGTTAAAGGTGTCCTTCAGAGCCACCCTTGCCTAGCTTAATCCCAGTTCTCCTGTTATTTATTTCCTATTCCTCACTTGGGTCTATGGGTTAATATTATCTGGACATTTACAAGATGGAGCTCCTCTCCAGCTAGCTTGTATCCTAATGACTGCCATGCCCCTTTATTGGGGCTTTTCCTTACTTTCTGCCATAAAGATCTTTCACAAATCTCTGGAACCCTGCCATTACCTGTCCAGAGCTAGGTCCCTCAGCCTGAGCCCTACATGGCACTGTCCTGTGGTGAGGGGTACCTCACAGCTTCCCCAGCATTAGGACTTCTTTGCGCGCCTATGGCTCACTCGTGTGTGTGATTTATATGCCTCTGCAGTTGTCAACTAGACTTTCCCCTTTTTTCCTAGTTCACAGTGTAGAGCCTTCCATCCAGGAGAATGGAGATGAGGCTGGAGAGGGCAGAGAGGCCAAGGAGACCGACCCGGGCTCTCCCAGGAGGTGTGACATCATAGTTATCTCTGGCCGGAAAGAGAAATGTGAGGCTGCCAAGGAAGCCCTGGAGGTGCGTTCGCCTGCTCTTTCTCTGCCTGGAGGCTGCAGGTCCTGCTCAGACGGCAGCAGACAGTACATCCTCTTGCTTCAGTCTTAAAAATGCAAACATTTGCTCTGTACCTTTCTTGGCTGCCCACACAGCCTAGGGAGGCCATTTCTTTTCACCAGGACTCAGGATTCTACGGTTCCTTCCCTGACAGCAGTGTTAGGGTCTCGCCTCTTGGGGCTGAGTCTGTAAAAGGATCTCATGAGCCGTGAGTCAGTGTGAACTCCAGACTCCATCTGCTGACTATGCATTCCTTCCCCAGCTGAAGTAGAGTCTACCACAGGTTTGCCAGAACCATGAGTCTTGGGTGCCGAGCCATGTAGTCAGCACCGTGGCACCACAGTTTACCAACAGTGTCTGTACAGCTGCAGCTTCTGTCGGTCGATGCTACTCAAGGGTAATTCTGAGGAGAATGGTGGTAGGCAGTATTTGTTAGAACTTGAGTGCAAGTGACTGAGCCACCTGTTGAGGAGATCCCCTTACAACCCACATAAGCTTTGACAAAGTTGTCACAACCACAGAGGCATGCTAAGAGTTGGGCCTCTGTGTGCTGTGTCTTCTTCCCAGGGAGCCTTGGCCTACTACCATGCAGAAGTAGATTGAGAGATGTAGGAGTCAGGCCTCTGCCTGCATTACCTCACACTGGGCTGCCTGTCTGTCCTGTCAGTGGTGTAGTGAGATCTGTGTAGTCTGTCACCTGGTTACATAGGTAGCAGGTTCTAAAATGTACACTGTTTCTTTGGGCCTGTTAGCCTTGAGCTCATGGGGCTAGTCTGCCTTCAACTCCTAGCCTAACCTCTACCACTGTCCTTGTAGGCACTGGTTCCAGTCACCATCGAGGTAGAGGTGCCCTTTGATCTTCACCGCTACATCATTGGGCAGAAAGGAAGTGGAATCCGCAAGATGATGGATGAGTTTGAGGTAGAGGCTCACTGGCGTTCACTGGAGTCTATACTATGTGGGGACGGGTATCTCGAGAGAAGGCCGTGGTGCTGAGTCTCTCTAGCCCATGTTGGCTCTGCCTCCTTTTTCTTGTTCAGTCAACCACTGACCTTCCTCCCAGATCTCAGTCAAATTCCCCATGGCAGATGAGCTTCCCCCCTTCCGTCTGGGCCTGCACTCAAGCTGACTGTGTTGTGACAGGTGAATATACATGTGCCAGCCCCCGAGCTGCAGTCACACACCATCGCCATCACTGGCCTTGCAGCAAATTTGGACAGGGCTAAGGCGGGGCTACTGGATCGAGTAAAGGAGCTGCAGGCTGAGCAGGAAGATCGGGTGAGCAAGAAGGGGGCGAGCTGCCTGGGTTTGGAAAGTCTGTGTGAGAGCATGTTCCCAACACTGCGGCAGGAGGCGAAGCCAGTGTCCCTTATGACCCAAGTCGAGAGAAGTAGATGGACAGCTTAGGTCCTACAGAAGGGATAAACGATGGCACCTCATCTCAGGACAGCAGGTCACGCCTGTGCCTCTGATGGAGCTCTGTGGAGAGCTCTGAGAGAGGAGCTGCTCAGGAACTGGGGGCAGGCTGGGGTCAGAAGGCCACGCCAGGAGCTGGCCCTTCAGAAAGAGAGTTTTTGGTTATTTTTTGGTTTTATTGATTTTTTTGGGTTTTTTGTTTGTTGGTTTGGTTCTATTTGGTTTGGTTTGGAGCAGTTTGGAGTCCAGTGAAAGGCAGAGATGGGGCATGTTTTGACTATGACCTGGTGCAGCTTAGCCATACACTATGGATACCCTTACTGCCTTATTGGCCTCATCTGTATACCAGCCCTAAAAGAATATTTGATTCAAACTGACTTATCAAATCCTGGTTAATAAATTCCAGAAAGTAGGACTAGAACTGAAACAGGTGGCCAACTGTCCTATCCATCTCGAGAGTCAGCAAGCCCGCCCCAAAAGCAGGTCCATACTAGGTGAGGACAGAGCAGGACCTAAGGTTCTCAAGCCAGTGACTGACAGGGGCAGTGAAACAGTGCCTGCCCAAGGCCTCCTGCTAGCAAGCTTGACAGTGTTTGAGGCTTGTGTTCTAAATCAGGCTGAAAATGGGGCCGGCCAGATACAGGAGGCTTCTCTTTAAATACACATGCTCGCTTGCACTCGTGAGCTTGAGCTCTCTCACTCTCTCTCTGCTCTCGGCTTCATTCCCGTTTTATTGTAGGCTTTAAGGAGTTTTAAGCTGAGTGTCACTGTAGACCCCAAATACCATCCCAAAATTATCGGGAGAAAAGGGGCAGTGATCACACAGATCCGATTGGAACATGATGTGAACATCCAATTTCCTGATAAGGATGATGGGAATCAGGTAAGACAGCCATCTTATTGATTTATTATGGTTTAGAACACTTGGGCACGTGGGATTGTATTGGCCCTTACCTTGGCCTGGGTTTGGTGGTGGTGGTGGTGGTGGTGGTGGTGGTGGTGGTGGTGGTGGTGGTGGTGGTGGTGGTGGTGGTGGTGGTGGTGGTGGTGATACTGGTACTTTGGAGACAGGGTCTCTATGTAGCCTTGGCTGTCCTGAAGCTCACTATGTAGAACAGGCTGGCCTCAAATCACATAGATTACTACCTACCTCTGCCTCCCAAGTATACCACCATGCCTGGCTTGACTTGGAAACTAGACTTAGGCAGCTTCTGTGGACAGGTGGACAAATCAGAGGAACAACTATCAGAGTCTGACTTATTATGAACTAGGGCTTGCCAGCTGTGTGTTTCCTTGAAACCGTTACCTGGAGTGCAGGGCAGTTTTAAATTCCCTGGGCCTACTTTGACGCTCCTGACAGGCAAGCTTAAGCCTCCAACTGGTTCCTTCTTGAGCTGTCATGCCTACACATGTACACACTGTGTCTACCAGTGCCTAAGACTTCGTGACCAGGTGGACAAAAGCCAGCCAGGTCTGGATTCCCTGCATCCCTATTCCTCTTGCTGTGGTCCCTGATGAGCTCTGCGAAGCTTCCTACTACATGTAAAACAATGTGAAGGGTAACCCACCTCCTCACTGGGTTCTGCCCAAGTGGGCAGAACAGTCCCATCCCACCTCAAAGTCTGCTTGTGGCCCGCCCTCACCTGTGTGTGTGGTCCTTCCCGTAGACCATACCTCTCAAGTAGCTCTACAGAGAGTGCAGCCATGACTCTCCTACTGACACCTCTGCCCTCTAGGCCTGTGCCAGCTCAGTAACCTTGATCACTGTGCCCACAGAGGCATCCAGTAGTCGCACTAGGCTGAGATCCCGCAGGCTGAAGTCTCCTTTGTCGTGTGTGTGTGTGTGTGTGTGTGTGTGTGTGTGTGTGTGTGTGTGTGTCATAGTGAGAACAATATCGTGTATTATATTGAAATGTATATAATTTGTTGTCCCCACTATACCTTGGCTCGTCTGTGAACCAAGAATGGTGTGTCATTTGTGTATGTGTTTAGGGGCACACATATGCCCCAGCATGTGTGTAGAAACCAGGACAACTTGCAGGATTCGGTTTGTTTCCTTTGACCATGTAGGTCCCAAAGATTGAACTCACCATGTTTGGCAGCAAGTGCCTTTACCTACTGAGCCATCTTGCCAGCCCCAGCATCTTAAATTCACAGCTTTTTCCTGTGAGAGTTTCACTTCCACTCACAGAACTAAGTCTGTGGATTGTGCGGCCCTGCTGGGCTTGGTTTTTGTGAACTTCATTTGGATCAGTTGCCTGGCCTTCCCAAGTCTGGACAGGAAGTTCTTAGTCTGCTGCCTCTTTCCTTATGCCTAGATCTCTTGCTTCCCTCCTAGGCTGGCTCTTTCTGATGTTGTCTCCAGGTACTTGTAGTCTTGTATGTTCTATCCATTTATTTTGGACTACTGTCCTGGAGATTAAAACACCGCCACATAGTCCCTGCATTGCCTGTTGCTCAGGTACAAGGAAGGCTGAGCTGAGGGGTCTGAGTGACCAGAGAGTCCTTTATATCATAGTCCCCGACCTCGTGCCTGCTTTCCTTGACCCCTACTTCTGAGACTTCCTCCACTTTATGATCAGGTATCTTGTCTTTTTCTAGCGTGAGTGGGGTGGGTGGAGGGGGAAGAGAGAATGTGTGCACATGCATGCACACCTGTGTTAATCAGAACGACTTGAGGGAATGGTTGTTGGTGGTTTATCCATCTACCATCTCAGTTCCAGGAACTAGACTCAGGTTGTCAAACTCATTGTCAGGTTTGGCAGCAAATGCCTTCACCCACTGAGCCGTATGGTCTGCCCCTCCTTTTTCTACCTTTGTAACTGGACCTGTGGCTACTTTTCCTCCTACCCTTCTCTAACCTTCCAAGCCCCCAGCATGAGGTAGGAGAGAAAGAAGGCTAGAGGGAAAAGAGGCCATCAGTCTTGTTAGACTGTTTCTGGGGGCAGTGTTGATGTTCATCATCAGATATCCAGTGTCTTGTCTCTGCCCACAATGACTTGACAAACCACAGCAGCAGAGGAAGCAGCAGCAACCACAACCTCTCAGGGCCCTGGCCTTTTTATCCCCTCACAAGAGTCCCCAGAATTCCAAATGTAAACTCTCTTCACCTGGCAGAATCATGCCCCTGCCAGAGCAGGAGACAAATCATAATCAGCTGCTGTTGGAGAGTCTGAGGCAGCCCCACATCCCACACCTGGGAATAAAAAACAGTCACATTTCTGTATTTTTAAAGAACCCCAAATTTTCACTACTTATCTGTTACAGGTTTTGGGAAGTAATGGCTACTTAATGGATGGTACTCTGTGTCTGGTTTTGTTTACAATTTTTTTTTAAAGATTTATTTATTAGGTGAGCACACTTGTAGCTATCTTCAGACACATCAAAAGAGGGCATCAGATTTCATTACAGATGGTTATGAGCCACCATGTGGTTGCTGGGATTTGAACTCAGGTCCCGTGGAAGAGCAGTCAGTTCTCAACCACTGAGCCATCTCTCCAGCCCACAACTTTATTTTTAAAAGTTCGTTACTTTTAGCCTGGAGTGGTGGCAAACGCCTATTTTCCCAGCACAGTGGAGACAGAAGCAGGCAGATCCCTGTGAGTTTGAGGCCTGGTCTATAGGATAATAAGGGCTGTCACACAGAGAACCCTGTCTCAAAAAAAAGATCATTATTGTTATTTTGAGCATATGGATGTTTTAACTCTGTTTGTGTGTGTGTGTGTGTGTGTGTGTGTGTGTGTGTGTGTGTGTGTACTACCTGTGTATAGTACTGAAGGGGGTCAGAAGAGGTCATTAGATTTGGAGTTAAGGATGTTGTGAGCAGCGTTGTGGAAGCTGGGGATTAAACCCAGGTCCTTTGTAAAAGCAGTAAACACTCAACCACTAAGCTATCTCTCTGGCACCAAGATTATGTTTTTAATGTTTATTATCTCTCTGTGTGTGTGTGTGTGTGTGTGTGTGTGTGTGTGTGTACGTGTGTGTGTACGTGTGTGTGTACACGTGTACATGGGTGTGAGCTTATGAATGAATGCAGGTTCCCAGACCTCCTAGAGCTGGAGGCATAGTGGGCTGTCTCACACAGGTGCTAGGATCTCTGGTCTTCTGCAAGTGTAGCGACCACTCTTACCTGCTTGGCCGTCTTTCCAGCCCTCTATCTAACCTGTGGTTTTATGTTAGCCATCTGAGGATGAAAATCTTCCCTAGGGAGAAGTCTGATGCGTTCAGCCATCTAGCCATCGTCTACCCTCTCCTCTGACTGCATTCTCCTTTTTAGCCCCAGGACCAAATCACCATCACAGGGTATGAGAAGAACACTGAAGCTGCCCGTGATGCTATCCTGAAAATTGTGGGTGAGCTTGAGCAGATGGTTTCTGAGGATGTTCCCCTGGATCACCGTGTGCATGCCCGAATCATTGGTGCCAGAGGCAAAGCCATCCGGAAAATCATGGATGAGTTCAAGGTGAGTCCACAAAGCCAACCGAAGCACAAGGATGAGAACTCGAGTCTTTCCCAGGGTAGTGACAGCCTTCAGTCTCCTACCAATGCTACTGACCATGGCGCCAGGAGGGATGAGATTTGGCGTGGAGGTCGAGAGTCTTCCCTTTAATGCCCTTTGCCACTGTGCTTCTTCCAGGTGGACATTCGCTTCCCACAGAGCGGAGCTCCAGACCCTAACTGCGTCACTGTGACAGGACTCCCGGAGAATGTGGAGGAAGCTATCGACCATATCCTCAACCTAGAAGAGGAATATGTGAGTTCTGAGCAGGCATGGTCTTTAGGGCCGAGGCCCAGCCATGATCCTGGGATGACAGCCAAGTAACTGTCTGCATCCAAGTGCAGGGGCAAGCAGGGGGGTGGGTGGCTCCCCGGTGGCTGTCGGGAGAAGGCTCCACTGCCTGTGGCTGAGCAGGGGGGTGGGTGGCTCCCCGGTGGCTGTCGGGAGAAGGCTCCACGGGCTGTGGCTGAGCAGCTCCACCTTCCCTGTGCTGCTCAGCTGGCTGATGTGGTGGACAGTGAGGCGCTGCAAGTTTACATGAAGCCCCCAGCACATGAAGAGTCCAAGGCACCATCCAAAGGCTTTGTGGTGCGAGATGCTCCCTGGACCTCCAACAGCAGTGAGAAGGTCAGATGGCACTTCTGTCCTTGTTATTTGCTGTGGGCTAAGCTCGTGGGCTATGGGGCATGGGCTGGAGTTACTTAGTTACTTAGGGCCTTTATAAAAGGGTGAGAACCACCCTGTGCTAAAGTTGTGTTCTCCCTCTCCGCAGGCTCCTGATATGAGCAGCTCTGAAGAATTCCCCAGCTTTGGGGCTCAAGTGGCCCCCAAGACCCTCCCGTGGGGCCCCAAACGATAATGATCAAAAAGAAACCTTTCCAGCCTGCTGCCCAAACCCAACCACACAATGGTTTGTCTCAATCTGACTCAGCAGCTGGACCCTCGTAAATTGTTGATGCTCCCCCTCCCCGAGGTCTCGCAGCAAAGCCTGGTGGGCTGGCCTTCTGTGGCTGCTTCCCCAGGCCTGGTCAGCACCCGCAGGCTCAGGGTCTGCTCCTGACGCTGTGCTCTGGGAAAGGCACGCCACTGCGTGAAACACTAAGCAAGGTAATCGAGCATTTCGTGATCACAGACTCCAGCTTCCTGGTCCACCCAGCATGTAGTCAGCACTCTGACCTTCACAGCAGAGCTCCACAGCGGCTAGGAGTTGACTTCCTGTGTCATGACCTCAGGAAATAAATTTCCTTGACTTTATAAAAGCCAAAACGTTTGCCCTCTTCCTTTCCCACCTCCCTCCTGCCCACCACCTGTCGCCCAGACCTTCCTCTGTTGAAAGCAGTCAGCTTCCTTTAGCTGTCAAAATCTGCTTAGCACAGGCTTCAGGATAGGAGGAAGGCATGGTATTGGACAACAAGAGGTCAGATGCCCTGGTGATAGAGTGGGCTGAGAGGTAGAGGGTGGCCTGGGTCCTCAGATAGTGCTCACTGTGCCCACTTTGGGTTCTGAAAGCATCAGGGGCAGCTTCAGCCTCATGATCCTATGTATCTTAGAGGCACAGCTGTGTGTATGCTACTTGGGTTCCCTGTAACTGTCACGGTGGACTTGGGTGGCTTGAGACTTTGGGGAAAGGGGAGGTAGAGACTGGCTTTTCTTTGGTGATGGGGAGGGGGCTCGACCCTAAGTAACAGCTCAACTTTCCCACAACCTTTTGCCTCTGCCTGCCTTGCCCAGACACCTTGTGTTCATTGCCTTCTTTCTACCTCAGCCAGTGTGGTAGTACTCTCACGTGGGTTAGTGCCACCCCAAGGCTCTTCTCTTGATGTAGACATTTCCGGTGATTCTAGGCTTGCCATTGAGTTGAGAGTGGAGGCCAGTGCTTTCCCTCAGGCCACATGATTCAGGGACTGGGCCAGAGCTGGGTGCTCATTCCCAGCCAGCCTGACCATGTAGGCTCTGGCAGGCATAGCCTGGATGCTTTATGCAGTCCTGAGGAACAGACTGAAGGGGCAGGTCTCATCAACAGAGGTGGTCATTTAGCGTGGATTAAAAAGGAAGAATGAAAACAAAAGACCCCGTGCAGGGAGCACTGCTAGCTAAGGAGAACTTTTCCTCAGGTACAAGAGTTAATTTTTGGACCACTGGCCTCCAGCTAGCTTGGCTGCAGGCCAACCTCACCAAGAAGTGGTCCCAAGTTCAGAGGACCCCTGTTAGGCTGTGGAAACTGAGGACAGATCTTTTATCTCCAGGTCATCTGATAACTAGCAACATGTCCAGTCCCAGATTCTTGGGTTACTAGAAAAGCCAGCCTGTGCCCATCTCATGGCCTTCCCTGAGAACTGTCACTTCTACTATGACACCTTTTCCCCAAGTCTTTCACTCCCCTATTTAATAACTCAGGCTTGGCTACCTGTCCTCTCTAATCCTCAGTGGATCCAGAATGGCTTTCCCAAGTCTAGCTTCTGTCCCCTGTAGATGACAGTCCCACACGTACCCTTAGAGGAACGGTTCCAAGATGGGAAAGGAACACCTACTTGCTCAGTAGGCTGGCAGCTGGAGCAGGTGGGTGAGGCGGGGCGCCTTTACCTGCAGCTGGCTCTTCTCTCATCTGCATGAGATTGGGGACACCTTGCTTCCCTCCAGCCCCCTCTTCATCTTCATTGTCATCCTACAACACCCAGTCTCTCCCTCCACCAGAAGGTAAAGTTTAAATTCTCACCACAGGATCTTGCACATCTCCTTTTATTGCTAAGTCTGTAGATGTTAGCCCTATCCTAAGCTGTTCAGGGTCTCACTCCTTTTCTCTGATTGTTAATGAGGACTATGAAATTGACTGTACCCAGGTCACCTCTCTGCAGCCTCCAAGACATTGAGGAGCCTAGGGCAGGGGTGGGGAGTGTCTTTTCCTCCTTGTTGAATGTCTTCCATGTCCTGTGTTTCCATAGCTACATCCGTCCCTTGGCCTTAACTTTGGAATTTGGAGATTATATGCAAACATGTGTAAAGGCTCATGAATATGGATGACACTGGAATTTTATAAATTCTAAAATAAAACCCGAAACCAGACGCAGTGCAATGGAGCTCCTTTTATTCCGTGTATGCGCTTTCCTGTGACTGAGTGGTGACAGTGTCCCTGGACGGTTCCCTAGTACACGGTGTGATTCTCTAGCATTTCTTAGCACTGCCCCTTCCAATGACCTGGCCATTGTGTCTCCATGAAGAAGTCTCACCTGCCCCTGTACCTTGGCCTGACCTCCCGGCCCAGTCGGCAGCTGCCCCAGAGCTGCTGCTGAGACAGCTTTGTTCAGGGAGCAGCACGGCCTTTACAAAACCTGCCACATCCACAGTTTTGTGAGTTTTCTGTTGACATTCCTATGACAGGCTCCCGGCACCCAGGCTGAGGTTGGGTCTGGGAACAGGTACCAGATCATGGGCTGTGAGAAGGAAGGGGTGGAGAGAGATGAGCATGGGTAATTAGGGAAAGCTACTATATCGCCCATGTGATAGAAAGTACTGTTGGAGGGCTAAAGCAAGAGACTAGCCTGGCACCTCTGCTGCTGAGAAGGCTGGCGCCAGCATCTCCACCCAGAATATGCAGTCTGCAGCTAGGCACACATCTGCACACCACAGTGAGTCCACTTTCAGGTCCCAGCAGCCAACACGCTCCTATATTATTGTAGACAAGACCCTGTTGTCCAGTATAAGTCACTGGGAGTCTATGGGTCACTCCCGAGTGACCTATAGGAGTCTATAGGTTGTCCTAGGGGTGAGGCATACATAGGCCCAGGCCACCCTCTGTTGGTCTCAGCAGTGTGTTTACTGAGATTCCTTTGGTTAAAAGCAAGTTCTGGTCTCTGTTCTGGCGAGTTGGATATTTTAGAGGTAGAGCCAGTGAAATGAATTAGCAGTAAAAGTGAGTGCCGCATGCATTAGTGTTGCTGTGGTTTTTTAAAAAACTCAACTTGCAAAAGAAGGTTGATTCTGACTTATGGTTCCAGAGGGTTAAAGCCTGTAATGGTAGAGGTGGCATTATCAGCAGGATGAAAGCTCACATCTTGACCCATAATCGATGAAGCACAGAGCACCACCCGGAACGGCTCCCTCTTGTTAAAACTTCCACCAGCCAAGCTGTACCACCAAACTTCCCCAGAGAGCGTCACCAAATGAGAAGGAAGTATTCAAATGCCATATGAGACGTTTTCCATCTGAACCATTACACTGCCCAAACCTGGCCGGACTCAGTCCCGAGAGCCCGCAGTGGGAGACCTGGCTCCTCAGAGTTGTCCCCTGACTCCCACACCCAGCCTCATGTGTACTTCAAATGCCTCACGTACAGCAATGGAGCTTAAAGACCATAAAAAAACAAAAAACAAACAAACAAAAAAAAAAAACCAGTACATATGGGTCATGGAATAAAGGCTTTATTACTCCCTAGCAAATGCAGTCGTTGAACTGGCTAGGTTGCCCAGTGGTCAGGCCACAGCTTCAATGTGCAGCCTCAGTCTGTGTCAGATGTCAGAGTGAGCACAGCCACAGCTGAGAGGAGGAGTTGCCAGAGTTAAGTGGAGGGGATGGGGGCGGCATAGTTTAGGAAAGCGTTTTTCAAAGGGAGTATGTATCTTTGGCCCTTCCAAAACTGGGTGTCCCTCTCATCACCAGTCCTAACAACCCTACGGCAATGAGCACGGAGAAGCAGTGACTTTGAGACCTTCATTCCAGCATGGTTGAATAGCAGGAACACTGGGGGTGGGGGGGGATAGGCCCACTAGGTGTCATAGGTGTCACAGGAATCTGGTTTTTGTTTCCACTATAAGGGTTGTAAGCCTTCATTCCCAGCCCTCCCCCTCAGTGCTTGCTGTGTGCTGAGTTTCTGGCCCAACACTGGAAGGCACACAGGTACAGGGGATACTGCAGAGGCCCTTGATCTGTCAAGATAAAGAACTCATAGACAGGCCTTGGGAAGATAGGTGTGGAAGGAAGAGTAGTAAATAAGCCTAGAATGGTGGCTTGGGACTCATGATGTCAGGTCTAAGAGCCAGGTGTGTCGGGTAATGACCATGTAAGGAAAGGCAGATGGTGGGTCTAGAGGGGTAATCTGACCCTATACTACCACAAGGAATGCTGTAAAAGAACTGAACAAAGCCCTGAGAAGGCAGGGACCCCAGAGTCTTAACCTTTCAATTGGTTATGCCATGGTGGGGGGCAGAGGGGAGATCTCATGTCCACAGTGAAGCCACTTCCTCATCACTAAGGTACAGAGGGCCCTCAACCTTTGGTTTAGGGATGGGAAAGTCATTAGTGATACTAGGGATAGGATAGGTGAAGCAAAGGAAGAACAAGATTTTCTCTGAGTGCAATGGTCCGCAAAACTGAGAAGCCACAGAAGCCAGCATTTCAAACAGCCCTTTTGCTTTTTGACATGGGGGGGTGCACAGGGGGATGGGACACAAGTTATTGGCTCAGTGGGACTTAGGAATGGCAGTAGGGGCTATCCCCTAAGGCCAGCAGATATCTCTAAGCACTGCTGCTCCAGATCGGTAAGGAACATCTAGCAGGGGTAGTGACCAATCAGAATGTGTGAGCAGAGGACGGTGGCAGCCAAGGGTCATGGTTATTCTAAACCAAGAGTGGGGATGAGTTGAGCTGGGGCCAGGAGCACAGCCATGGTCTCCAAAAGACAGTAGTGAACAGTCTTCCAGGCAAGTTGTCAGCCTCCAGGAACCCCTACTATGACCTCAGAGAAGGAGGGAAGGTGGTCACAAGTCCATGGACCCTAGGCTGGAAGACCCAGACTGGGCTCTGAGCTTGGAGGCTGGTCATCCTTCACTCCTGTTGCTCCAAGGAGAGCCTGTCTCAAAGAAAGTGAATTGTCTGCTTGAAGCGACTGTAAATAACCCCTCCGTCCTTCACCCACTTGGTAGATGTTCTGCCAGGATCGACTAGGCAGACATTAAGGTCTGTGCTTTAGTCATGCACCCTGAGTGTGAGGGACAGGGCTGTAAGGCCAACACGGCGGCTTGGGTGCTCACCTCATTCTCAGCCAGTGCCTGTTTAGCCAAGTAGTATTCCCGCTTCACCTTGATCTCCACAGATTCTGGGATGTCAGGAACCAAGAGATCCAGGAAACGGCCAGTAGAGAACACCACATGCTGGGGATAGAAGCCCCGCCCCAACCCTCTTAAAAAAAAAGCCCAGACTAGCCTTCAGAGTACCAAGTAGGCTGCCCAGGCGAGCGGAACTGGGGTTACCGGGCAGGAGAGGACAAAACAGAAGAGCAGGGGCCTTGATGAGAGACCAGCCAGCCCTTCAGAGTTCCCATAGCACCTTGCAATCTGCAAAGCATTCAGTGGCTAGCCCAGGAGCCAGGGACAGAGGCCAGCAAGGGAAAGTAAGACAGAATTTTGTTTTGCCTGGAAAATAGAATGGGAGTTCTGTTGGTCATACCGACCCCTCCCATGCCACAGGCTTAGGTTAGGCAAAGCAAGTCAGGGCATCAAGTTAAGTACAGGGGCCAGCGAGAGAATGGGAGTCATTGGAAGAGCTTTCTGATGCCTTAGATACCTCAAACACGATGACAAAGGCCAGGCGGATGGCCAGGAGAGTCCAGTAAGTTGGGGAATAGTGTCCGTCATCATCCCGGAAAGCCCGGTACCTGCCAGAGACACAAGACTTGGTAGCTCCCTAGGCTTGAGCTGTAGCTGGCAAATGGGCCATTTGATTCAGTCTATTTCCCCTACTCTGCCTCTTTGGTGCGGTACATGCGTGAGAGATCGTGTTGAAAGCCAAACAACAAAAACGTACATCTCCGGGGAATGGGGAGCGGAAGGGATAAGTCAATAGTACAAAAAGCAAAGTCCGCACCCTCGGACTCCGCCTCACCGGCAAGTGCGGTTGTGTGCCGAGGTGAAGGTGGGCGGCGCACGCGCCAGCGTGAAATTGAGGAAGCCACGCAGGTCAGGGGCGCGCGTCCAGCTGTAGTAGACACGCGGCAGGAAGTCGGAGGAAAAGGCCAGTAGGAAAGCCTGCGGAGGAGGGGTCAGAGTGAGATCAGCACCACCACCACCGCCACCACCACCACCACCCACCACCGCCCAGCACCATCCCGCAGGGCGGGCCAGGCGCTCACATTGCTGATGACCGCGAGATGGGTGAGGCCCGCTAGGATGTGGAACCAGATGCCGATGTCCTGGGCGCGCTCCGCTACGGGACGCCGGTACTCGCACACAAACTTGCGCGCATCCAGGCGGATCTCCACCCAGTTGTTGAGTAGGGCAAAAAGCGGCGCCAGCGGGCAGGCGGCCACAAAGATGGTGACGAACCCAAACTGCAGCACTACAGAGCAGGAGTGGCAACTGGCTGGAGCTGGTAAACCTCTCAGACCACCCGTGGCGGGGGGCGGGGGTGGTATGGAAAAGGGACGCCTAGCTTGCCCATCCGGCTGTCTGGGCAGTTCATTTCACCCCATTTCTTCCTCTCCTGTTGTAGTCAATGCAAGGGATACTGACTGCCCCTGGGTCTCGGGAGCTGTGATGTGCACTGCTCTGATCTTGGTGCTCCTGCATGGCCTTGGCCACCCAGTACACCCGAAGTCAGGAACTCTTTTTTTTTTTTTTTTTTTTTTTTTTTCTTTTTTTCGGGGCTGGGGACCGAACCCAGGGAACTGGGGACCGAACCCAGGGTAGGAACTCTTAATGGCAGGAAGGAAAGCAAAACCTGCTTCTGGCTTTAAAACTGTCATCCCCGTTTATCCCCAGGGTTTTTGGTAAAATTGCTAGGGAGTTCATTGGCCATTGTCCAGGGCATGAGGATACATAATATCAACCAGCTCCGGGTAAGCTCCCCTTTTTATAAGTCCGCAGAATGATTCTGCAACTGTTACTGGTTCTACTTTGCTTGCCAAGGAAGGTCAGGCACTCTGCAAGTTATGACTATGCCCAATCTCCCTCGTGTTAGCCAGACAAAACCCTGCACTTAAAGCCATCTCACCCTTCAAGCCATAGGTATGGGCCACCACTTGGCTGGCTGTTTCACAACCGAGGAAATCGCTGGAGAAAATCAGTTCTCCAGGCTGACTTGGCCGACCTGTGCCTGCCCTCACAGGCTGGAGAACCATGGTCCTGTGCCTGGACCTGATTTCCCTAATACACAGCCTCAGCCTCCCCAAACCTTTCCACCCACCCTGGCTCTGTAGCCACTCTATCATTTCTCTGGATATGGGCAGGCCTAACTCCCCGCCCCCCACACTCACCCCACCCCCATAATGGCACATTGCATTTCAGGGTAGGCCAGGGCCAGAGTGGCTGCAGTGCAGGTCTCACCCATTTCAAGGTATTCATGAAATAGCCCCTCACAAGGCAGCAACTCATAGTCAGCCTCCCAAGGTGCTGGGTTGGCCCCCATGCCAGCTTTCTTCCTCCGGGAGCACAACTTCTGCCAGCAGCCTTTCAGCTTTCTGCAGGTAGAAGGCGGGAAATGGCATGGCTGCTCCCACACCCAGCTGATGGTCAAGCTAGTCTGAGAGAACGCGCACCCTGGATGCGCTTGTTCTCTGGGGCCAGGTTGCCTAGGGCAAGGGGCTGTGTTGCAGGTCAGAATCCTCCAACGCCCTGGGACCCCCTCTGTGGGACATGATCCAGTTTGCTCTTCTGGTTCCCTGTTGTGTCTTCAAAAAGGTCAACCCGGCTCCCTGGGATCTCCAGGGGATAGAACCAAACCAAAGCTAGGAAGGAGCTAGTGAGGCTAACAGCTGGGTCCACAGAAAGCAGAGGCCATGGGGCCAAATGTATTGGCTTCATCCTATTGGGGCCAGATAAGTAGGATGACTGTATCACACCTGGGAGGCATGTGTCAGTCCTGTGCGAGTGTGTGTGCGTGTGCGTGTGCGTGTCTGTCTGTCTGTCTGTCTGTGTGGGTTTGGACAGAGGTAGTGAGATATCACGCACAGAGCGCATGTGTCGCTTATCAGAGTGTATGAGGGCACAGATGTCTGCCGGCTCCCTCTCGCGCGCTCTCTGCACCTGCACTGAGCTGCACCCTCTACTTCCTGGGCCCACGGATCGCCAGAGAAGTCGGGATGCACGGTTGCCGTGTCAGGGCCAGTGCAATTCTGCCTTTTGAGGGTAGGAGTGGACATCTGGGTTGGTGTAGCCTCCAGGCAGGAGACGATTCCCAGGCAGACCCTGTGGAGGACTCCAGCCTATAAGAGGGGCTGGGGCACAGTTCCAGCTTGTGGGACAGGGATGGGGAGCTGGTCCCTTCCAAGGGAGTCTGAAACAGGCATGAGTCTGGGGTCTTCTGCTTATCTGTCTCATGCTGGCCTATGTGGCCTCCCTCACTGAACTGTCCGACAGCATGGCTGGTGACTGGCTCTCCAATGCCCCAGACACAGCAACAAATGAGAGAGGCTGTTGTGGGGCTCTGCAATATGGCAGAGGTTGGGGGAGGTGGAAGGGCGTAGGAGACTGACACATCCTGCCTCCCCTTCACTCTCTGAGCACTCTGAGGAAACCCTGGTCCCTAGACGCTGTCAGGGGAGGGCAGGTTGACTCACGGGACAAGAACCTCCTGCACGTTATTGATGATCTGCTTGCCGACCATGATGACCAGGAGCTCCTGTGCCAGCTCACTGAGGCAGCCTCCAGCTGGACACTGAAGTTGCACAACTCCTGGTTAGCCAAAGGCAGAGGGACCGGGGACACACCCACATAGCCTTCTCTCTGCCCCAAAGGTGGCTGCCTCTCTGCCCCCTACATCTTTATAGGACGTGCCTGGAGTACTGTGAGGATTGCAGAGATCAGCCCTCCCCATGTCACTTCAGTTAGGTTCGGGAACAACCACTGGGTGGCTGCAGGCTATAGCCACAGGCTCCAGGAAAGACCCAAGATGTGGGTCAGTGAAGAGGCAGAGTCAGGGAGTTTCTGGTATGCCTACCCTACAGGGAAGAAAGCCCAGCCACACCGGGATACTGTCCTCACCAGGTGGGGAGAACCTTGAGAACCCAGCCTGCCGTGGGGAATCAATCCAGCCATTCTCGGACCACAGAGTCCCGGATAGTTCCAACGCAAGAGCAAATAGTCAGCCCTTTCTCACCTAAGCAGTCTCAGTTGGCTGTCTCACTGAGAGCTAAAAACTACCTAATGTGGCACAGCCAGCGGCCAGCATGCTCCTGAGGAAGAGGCCAAGTTGCAGTATTCCATGACTCTGCATCTCCCTGCATAATTCCTTCCCCTCAGTGTAAGGTAGGCAGCTTCCCTTCGGGAGGGGAGCCATCTTGCTGGAAGGAAGATGAGGTCACGGCCCAGGCCCTGGGAAGATTACTGCTCTCCCTCCTCCTCTAAAAAGAGAAGGTTCTTTCAGACCTGACGCTCAGTGATAGCTGCTGGACTTCATGTTCCCCAAGTTCAGCTTCGTAACTGAGAGCTCCAGATGTGCCCACCACACGCCCTGTACTTCTGACTAATCTTGCTTGGCCCTCAGCAAGGCCAGAAGTGAAGAGACAATTCTTGGGGGCGGGGGGAGGTCTGGGCAACATGGGATTCACTCCTTACTCCTTATTTATGCCTTGATGCCTTAAAGCTGTCACCTGGGGAACCCACATGCCATCTTCTGCAAAAGTCTCCTTAGGCACATCTAAGAAGCCAGGCTCTCCCAATTCCCAGTTCCCAAGGACAAGCAGAGCACACTGGGGTTAGTGGAAGAGAGCAGCCATGGGAGGACCCCAGACAATGAAGCTGTGGGGCACTGACCTCGGTGTCCTCACAGAGGGACTTTGGCTGTGAAATAGCTCACAGGGGGCATCCTAAGGGCTCAGGTGCCTCTTGATTGTGCATAGGGTTAAAGGAGAAAGCGGCTAGACACCCATGGTGTGCGCATTCTCTAGACAGTGTTCTGAGTCAGGACCTGGGGCCAGTGAGGTCAAGAGTGCTGGAGTCCTGGGAAGCAGCTGTAGGTCTTGTCACTGGCTTGGACAGTGGTGAAAGGTAGACAGGAAGAATGGCAGCAAAGCAAGGCCTCAGTGGGTACAGAGGTAGCCCAGCCCCCATTTTATGTCTGGGTATGTTCCCCAGTGCACTCACCTCCTCATTTCGGACTCCAAACAAGGTGTGGTAGTTGCCTGGGTATCCCACAAACCTGCCAGGATCCAAGGTGTGAGGCCGTGAGGGGCTGGGTCTGCTTGTCTCCTCCCTCTTTGCCACCCCAGAGGCCTGTCCTGGGAGACACGCAGACTTGACCCGTGTCCCCTCTGAGCCCAGTGGAAATCATTCCTTCTCAGTGCTTTTGCCCTGGCCACCTGCCGCTGAGCACCCCAGACAGGTGTGGGGCGAAGCTGAGCGGCAGGGGAGAGGTGACATGTTGGGAGGGCGACCACCTACCTGCCCTTGAAGAAGGCAATGTACACAGGCGAGGCGTAGAAGTTCACAAACTGGAAGATGAACACCTTGAGGGTGAAGGCATCCTCAAACGCGGTCTGTGTCCGGTGCATCTCTGTGCATTTGGGACTTTCACTCAGTCCCCAGGGATGTTGGCCAGTGTATAGTGCACTGCCCCCTTTCCCGTGAGACCACCCCACCATCCAGGGTGAGGAGGAAGCCATGTTGTCCAGATATTTTAAAGAAATTCATTAAAGGGGAGGGTCAACATAGAACAGCCCTAAACTTGTAATTTCAAAAATTATCCTAAAGCATGTTGATCAGAGTGGCAGTAAATCCTGTCTGCTTGTCTAGACTGGAAGATGTCTGGGATATAATTAAAGCCTAACCATTGGTCTGTCCATGAGGCTGTTTCCAGAAAGTAGCTGGTGAGAACTCTGGCCTTATCAATGGATCAAACTCTCGATGGGTTAATTGCATGCAGATAATAATACTGGCAGTTGGGTTGGGGATTTAGCTCAGTGGTAGAGTGCTTGCCTAGCAAACGCAAGGCCCTGGGTTCGGTCCCCAGCTCCGAAAAATAGAAAAAAGAAAAAAAAAATAATACTGGCAGTTGGTGAAAGCTGCCACTGGAGAAGCAGGTGTCCTTAGGGCTCTGTCTCCCCCGACTCCTCTCAGCATTCCCCTTCTTCCTTCCTTCCTCCCTGCCTTCCTTCCTTCCTGAGCACCCCACCCTCCCTGCTGTGATGGACTGACACCTCTGAAACTGTGATTGGAAATAAATAATTCCACCCTTAAGTCACTCTGTCTGGTATTTTGGTCACAGTTATGGCAAAAGAAGTAACCAGTACAATTACAAGTGTCTGGAATCGTGGACAACAAACAAACAAACAAACAAAACAAGAAAACTAAAACCAAACATTTGCATTCTCGTTAAAATAGTATATGCAGGGCCAGTAGGATGGTTCAGTGAATAAAGGTGCTTGCTGCCAAGCCTGAGGACCTGAGTTCCATTCCCCAGAGCTTACATGGAAGGAGAGCTCTAACCCTCTCAAACTGTCCCCGGACTTCCACACATGTGCCATAGCTCACACAAGCCATGATACATGAGCGCGCGCACACACACACACACACACACACACACACACACACACATTAAATAAACCATCGTTTTAGAGTATGTGCAGATGAGTTGGGGAATTCGGGGGATATCCAGGGACAAAGTAATTTCCTGGTCAAGGCTGAGTAAGAGCCAAGCTATTGTGCAAAAACTTGCCAAGACCAATGGTGGAAACATGAAAGGGGACCTGAGGCCCCACAACTGTGGGGACACTTCCGCCAGCTCCAGGTCCTTTGCACATTCTCGCAGGAACCCTATGTCCCCTTAGGTAAGAACTGCCCTGGTACCCACCTGGAGAATTCCCTCAGTCCCTTTTCCCCTTGATCACTGTACCCTGAGTTTGCTCTGACCCCCCTCCTCGGGGCCTTGGCCAGGGCTGGTATAAGCAAAGCCCTGTAGGATGAGTGGTTAGGTCTCCTCCTTAACATCTGCTCTTGGGGACACTCAAAGACAGAAACAAATAGAAGCAGAGAAACAGTGGCTGAGGGAGAGCCATCTTGCTCCTGGGGACAGATACAGACACTTGGTAAACATTCAGGGTGGTCTCAGCTCAACACAGCTCAGCCCCAGCCCTAGTCCATTTGTCGGAGGTGTGAGTCCTTGCTCTACAAGGTCTGGTCTCACCCTGAGGGCTGCACAAGCTTGAAGGATCTGGTGAGGAAGGTTGGAGAAGCAGTGCCCCTGGCTGAGTGCCCATGGCCTTCTTCTCCCTGAGGTCCTGCCAGTACCATTTTAAGCAGATCTCGTGGGGAAGGCCCAGAAACCTCTTGGGAATTGGACAGTTCACATTTCCATCTGCTTTGGTCAGTGCTCACCCCATCTCGTTAGGACCTGGGCCAGGATCACATAGACCTTGGAGAGGATGAGGATGAAGACAAGGTTCACCACGGACCCTGTGAGGCTGGCAATTCGTGAAGCCTGATAGGGAACGGGCAATCAGAGCAGGCACAGGACCGGTGGGGTGGGAGGGTCGGAAGGACAGGCAGCAGAGACTCACCCAGGCCGAGAGGAAGGCGTTGTTCGACTTGGACACGATGATGGCCATCACGGCCCGGTACAGGATGATAGATACAAGGCACACAATCACCACAGCCACCTGCAGGACAAGGAGGTCCTGAGCCCCTGCTGTGGCCCCGGCACCCATAGCCTCTGGGTCTACAGCACACAGGTTCCTTTGCCAGGGGCTCCTGTCTGCAGCCTATGTCCCATGGGTCCTCCAGAGGGTGGGACAGGTTGGGACTGGGAGGGAGGACAGAATGCCAGGTGATTACTATATGTTGTTCTTTTACTCTTATACTGGGCAGTGTTGGAGAACTGTGTCCCTGTCCCATTCACCCACCTCCTTACAGCCCTGAATTGGGACCCATGGTACCTGGAAAGGGTTGGGGTACTTTGAAGCAGTCTTTGGCTAGAAGGTATCAAAGGGATTAGTGGGCCCCGGGTTCATGTCCATTCCCTTGTTTAATGGGTGCCCTGTGCTCTGGGTGTTCCAGAGCCCCTCACAGGACACATGCATGTACACCCTGTTATGAGAGCCCATAGCTTCGCTCTGGGCTCCGTGCCTTTCTGGAGGTCAGTGAGGGTCTTTGGAGCTGCAGAGTGGAACAACCCTTGTGGCTCAGGAAGACAGAGGCAGAGGACGGAGGCAGGGTGGCGGGACCCCCGTACCATCATCAAGAGCACCACAGAACCGGCCAGCATGCGGTGTACACGATTCTTCTCAGGAAAGTAAGGCTCATCTTCCCCCGTGATGGGGTTCAGGGCTGTCATGGGTGCTGTTGCAGCGAACTGGGGCCGAGGCCTCTCCTGAAAGGGAGCCATGCTCAACAGGGTGTGGCCCTTGCCAGAAGCCACCCAGCCCAGCTCACTTACCTCAATGTCCTCGTAGTCAGAGCAGTCCCAGCGGTAGGCCAACGTGGCGTTTTTCCGCTTCCAGTACTCCAGAAGCAGCACCGCCCACAGTGCCATGAACAAACTGAAGAAGACAGTGCCGCCGTGGTCGAAGAGCCGCCCAGCCTAGAGGGAAAGGCGGACGCCGGGTCTTCCCAAGGACTGATTCACGGCTTAGCTGTGAGGAGCTGGGGTATCTTCCCATACAGGTTCACCACAATGCATGAGGAACATGGGAAAGGGAGTCTACCCAGGAGCCACAGTAAGTAGTTTCAGTCTAAGGAATCTTTTTTTTTTTTTTTTTTTTTTTTGTTATCATCACAGGGTCTAGAGAGATCTCAGAGGTCAAGAGCACTGACTGCTCTTCCAGAAGTCCTGAGTTCAAATCCCAGCAACCACATGGTGGCTCACAACCATCTGTAATGGGATCTGATGCCCTCTTCTGGTGTGTCTGAAGACAGCTACAGTGTACTCATAAAAAAATAAAAAAAAAATAAATGAATAAAAAGTAATAAATTAACAGAGCTCAAAAAAAAAAAATACTGTCAAACTCACTATGCAGCTCAAACTCCTGATCCTCCTACAAGCTCCAAAATTCTGGGATCTCAGGTGCATACTGCCACCTTTGTTTATGTGGCACAGGGGGCCAAACCCAGGGTCCCACAGATGCTAAGCAAGAACTCAAGCGAGTAAGCCACATCCTCAGCCCACAACTCAGTCTCACCCACCTGGTCTCACTTCTGCCTGACTTGGGTTTGTCTGACCTGAGCACATTGAGAGGAGACTTTAGTTTCTCAGAGACAGTGGAACTGGGCAACGCCGGGCACATGGTGGACAGGAAGTTTGGAGGCTTGGTAGGGGAGGGGTTGGGTTGTGACTCTCAAAAGATGTGTCCCCGGCACCTAGATGTAATCTTTTTTTGGGGGGGGGGAGCAGTGAGGGGTTTTGAGACAAGGCTTCTCTGTGTAGCTCTGGCTGTCCTGAAATTTGCTCTATAGATCAGATGGCCTTAAATGCACAGAGATCTGCCTGCCTCTGCCTCTCAAACACTGGGATTAAAGGTGTGTGCTACCACCACTCCGTCAAGAAACCCTGTCTTGAAAAACTAAAATAGAAAAGAAGAAGGAAGAGGAAGAGGATGAGGAAGGAAGGACGAGGAAGAGAGAAGGGAGGGCCACAGGGAGGTAAGGAAGAGAAAAGCTGAGCATGAAGTTGTCAACAAAGCCAGGAAGCATCATTTCTCCAGGGCCTCTGCTTCAGTTTCCTGCCTCCAGGTTCCTGTCCTTACTTCCCTTCATTTTGGGCTGAGATCAGAACCTGGTATTTTATGACAACAGAATGCAAACTGGCAGCCATATATATGGCTAATGCTAACACAGTACGAGCGACTCCAGGCACACTCTAGTCTGTCATTTATGAATCATACACCCCACCTAACCGGACTGACAGGTTAGGGGACGACAGCTGACAGAGTTCCCTGAGGGGGTCTGCCTTCGCAGAGCCAGGACCTACAGGAGCCACCAGCCCTCAACACCCTGACCCCAGCTCTCATTCCATACCTGGGCCAGGGTGCAGGCACTGGAGAGCAGCCAAAAGGAGCAGTCGGAGCACAGTGGGCACATGTCGAAGGTGTCCGAGCTGTGGCACAGCTCCTGCCTGTGGGGTTTGCACGCGGTTCCAGGAGCTGTACCCACTCCCTCCTCCACCGTTCTTCCAGCCCTAGAACTCTTGGTTCGTTTGTTTTATTTTTTGAGACAGGGTCTCGTGTATTCCAGGCTGGTCTTGAACTTGCTAGGTAGCTGAGGGATTCTTTTAATTTCTGAATCTCCTGTATCCGTCTCCCGAGTGCTGGGATTGAGGGTGTGCACCACCACATCTAGCTAGTGAGGTGCTAGGGACCAAAGCCAAGGCTTCAGCGTGCTAGACAAGCGTCCATCAACTGAGCTCCATCTCCAGCCCCACCAATCACTTCCTTTAAAGGCGGTTGTTTCTGAATATATGCAACAGTAGCAATGAAAGATAGTCCTTTGGACTTCTGGTCACACGATAAAGTCAAACACAAAACCTACACTGTTCTAAGGACAGAAGGTGACTGTCAGTCTGGTCTGGGGACACCGCTGAGCATCTGTCAGTCTGGGGCACCTCTGTCCACCTGGGTCAGCCTAGGGCATCTCTGTGTAGTCTGCCTTCTAGCCGTGACCTCAGGAGAGCAGGCTGGGCTCACCACACTCCTCCACCCCAGCTCTACACAGGGCCTGGCGCTCGGGAATCCCATAGCCATGCACCCTCATGAGGCCCAGGAAGGCTGAAGAGTGAAGAGAGGCCACTTACGTTGGTACATCTGAGAACACCAGGAAACAGCCCGCCAGGAAGACCACTGTGCCCACTACTGCCGCGGGCAGGAGCCAACCAGTGTAAAACCCTGGAAGGGGACACAAGAGTCCTGCAGTTAGAAACTGGGCGTCCTGGGTTGTATTTGAACTCAGGCTTAGCCCAGTGGGTACTAAAACATCTGGACGGGATACTGAGAGACTCGGGAGTCACCCCTGGCCACTACCCTTGACTGAGTATCTGCTCTCAACTCTGGACTCTCACCACGTTGGCTGAATACCAGTGTCCCTCTCCCTCCATCCCACTGGCCCTTCATCTCCTGATAGTGCCCCCTAGCATTTGCACACCTCCAACCAACCCCTCACTGATGTCTTTCTGAGAGGCACAGGATTCGTTGCAGTTGAAGGCCCTGAGAAGGTGTGGGTCATTCTGGACCCTCCCTTATCCCCACACCCCATCTGGGCATCATCTCAATGGACCACACCCAGGTCTCCTGAGGTACCTACATCCATCAAATATGCATCTACCTGCTTCCTGTATAGTCAGCCCAGACCCAGCCTGGTGTCCTGGCTCCGCCCTACTGTCCCTGTGAGGCCAGGAAGACATCTATAAAATGCGCTCTCTCTCTCTCTCTCTCTCTCTCTCTCTCTCTCTCTCTCTCTCTCTCTCTCTCTCTCCCTCTCTCTCTCTCTGGAACCTAGATGAAGAGTCCTTCTCCCCCATCCCCTCCTGAAGTCCTCCAACATGGCCATACTGGACAGCAAGAAAGGCAAATCCCAGGGTGGGGAAGGTCAGAAGGCAGACCCCAGGGAGAGCAGCTAGTCTCTGGAGGTGCCAGCCGGACTGAGAGGATCGGAGAAAGGTTTGGAGCAGTCCCCTCCATAGGTGTGTCTTTTCCCTCAGGGTAGGAGTTCCTGAGGGAGCTTCCCGAAGGGTCTGTGGAAGCTAGCTGAGGTCACAAGGGACCCCACAAAGTAAGGGGCCCCCAGTGCAGTGCCTAGTGTCTGTCGTATCATCAGGGGAGTAAGACCTGCTGGCAGAGCTGTCCCAGAGGGCAGACTGTTATTACATAAGGACCAAGTACCGAGACTCGACTCACCAAGCCAGGCAAAGTAGAGAGCCACCTTCTCCCCGAAGTACCTTCGCACATGGTCCAGAGGCTGGTACTTCCTCCACTTGCCCCAGCGAGCCCAGTGCTTGAATAGGACTTGGCGCTGGGTGAGGACCTGTGAACTCTCTGGGACTACAGAGAACGGGCCCTAGGAATAAGAGGTCATTAGGCTGGGCTTCTCCACTGGGCTTCTTCCACAGGGCGCACTTCTAGGTATGGGAACTTCAGTGGTGACCCAAACCCACAACTCCACCCTCCAATGCAGGCAAATGGCATGAACCCTAGTGGATGATGTTGTTCTAAGGAGAAAACATAATCAGAATCATAAAGGGATGAATGAAGAAGAGTCTGAAGGGAAATATAAGTTGAGCTCCCTTGACTCCTGGGACTGCTGAGTGTCCAGGTCAGGGCATGAATCCAAAAGGTTGACCAACAGCTCTGTGAGGTCTTTCAAACCTGACACAAATGCTGTGTGGTCCCTAAGCTATGAGCCTCTCCCCATGCATCCCAGCTCAGTTGACAGGGAGAGTGATGCCACTCCAAGCGTGTGTGTGGTGTGTGTGTGTGCATGTGTTGTGTGTGGTATGTATGTATGACTGTGCATGTGTGTGGGGTATGTATGTATGTGGTATATTTGTATGTGTATGTGGTATATGTGTGTGTATGTGGTATTTGTGTGTGTGTGTGTGTGTATGTGTGTTATATATGTCTGTGTGTGTGGTATGTCTCTCTGTGTGTGGAATGTATGTATGTCTGTGTATGTGTGATGTATGTATGTATGTATGTATGTATGTGTGTGCGGTATGTCTCTATGTGTGGTATGTTTGTCTGTCTATATGTGCATGTGGTATGCATGCATGTATGTATGTATGTATGTGTGTGTGGTATATGTGTGTGTGGTATGTCTGTATGTATGTGTGGTGTGTGTGTGGTATGTCTGTGTGTCTGTTGTATGTATTATGTATGTATGTATGTATGTACATACGTACGTATGTATGGTGTGTATGTGTATATGCTTGTGTGTGTGTTGGTGGGTACCTGACATTTCTTTTTTTTTTTTTTTCTTTTCTTTTTTTCGGAGCTGGAGACCGAACCCAAGGCTTTGCACTTTCTAGGCAAGCGCTCTACCACTGAGCTAAATCCCAACCCCGGTACCTGACATTTCTACACTTACTTCATTTATCTACATGATATCAAACAGGACTGTCCCCAGGGCCTCATGTGTCAGCATGACTCAAGACCTTTTGGAATTACTCTGCAGGCCTCTCCTGTATGGTTGAAGCTGCAGAAAAGCTGGGGCATGAGTAACCATGTCCTAACCGACATGGGTCTGTATCAAGGATGGTAGTATGGGGATCAGGGTAGCACAAGGCAGCTGGTGTGGCGAATGTCTCTCTCTGCCACTGCCCCAGACTGCCAGGCATCTGGGTAGGGAGAAGGGTACCAGAGACCTTCCTATCATCCCTGGTGAGAGATGCTGCCTGAGGAGCCCAGCCTTAGTATCAGGAGTGGGGCCTGGTATATTTGTGGGGACCCCTAGCAAGGGCAGGAGACCAAGCTGAGCTTTCAGCCCCCAGCACTGGCTACTTCACATTCCAAGGCTACACATTTGGTATTCCTGACCCCAGGGTAGCAGTCACAGAGGGCAAGACCCCTTTTCCTCCTGTAGGTAAGGTGAACAATAGCACTGGGGGGAACTCACAGTCCACCCTGGTTCAATCTCCCACCCGGAGACTCACATCATGCAGAGGGAAGGCTGCACTGAATACACCTTCTGCCAGCAGCTGATCAATCCCAAACAAGCCTTTCTTCTGGTGGCCATATGGAGTCTTGGCCAGGATCTCAAATAGCTGAGGGATAGGTTGGAGATAGACCCATCACTGGTCATGTGATGGCATAGCAGGGTGTCATGGTTTGATTATGTTTGGACCAGGGAGTGGCACTATTTGGAGGTGTGGCCTGGTTGGAGTATGTGTGTCACTGTGGTTGTGGGCTTTAAGACCCTCATCCTAGCTGCCAGGAAGCCAGTCTTCTCCTAGCAGCCTTCAGATGAAGATGTAGAGCTCTCAGCTCCTCCTGCACCATGCCTGCCTGGATGCTGCCATGCTCCTGCATTGACGATAATGGACTGAATCTGTGAACCTGTAAGCCAGCCCTAGTTAAATGTTGTCTTTATAAGAGTTGCCTTGGTCATGGTGTCTATTTACAGCAATAAAACCCTAACTAAGACACAGGGAGACCCATCATGGTGCTGAAACCTTGGATGACCTCTTATGGCCCCTAGTGACAGATAACCATATTGACAGAGTGTTCCCAAGGTCTTGAAACCCAGGTCCTATGTCCCAGCCATACATTCCTGAGCACGCTGGTAGGGATAACAGTCAGTCATTCTTTCATCTTACAAACTAGGAAGCCTTAGTCAGAGTCACATGGTTTTAGAGTCCAAGCTTGGGTTGGAACCCAGGCCTATTCATGCCATGACTTGCATGGACCCCTGTTCCAGTAGGGTCAGCTCTGTTAGGCTACCTGTCTGGAGTGGAAAACCTCTGGCTTTGGAGGCCACTAGAAGCAGTGTCCTTTGGTGGTCATAAGCGTTCTGCCCACGTGCTGTTGGAACAGAGCTCCCAGTGCATGGGTTCTTGACCTTGCTAGTACTACAACCTTTCATTCAGTTCCTCACGTTGAGGGGATGCCCAGCCCATAAAATTATTTTCATTGTTACTTTATAACTGTAGTTTTGCTACTGTTATGAATCATAATGTAAGTATCTGTGGTTTCTGATGGTCTTAGGTGACCCCTGTGAAAGAGTCATTTGAGTGCCAAAGCGGACGTGATCTGCAGGTTGAGAATCATTGCCCTAAAGCCTCAGACCTGCCCTTGTAGCCTGATTTTTAACAGACCGGCTTAGGGTATACTGAGATCTCTTCCTTGTCTGTTCTGGCAAGCCAACAGGATCTCCTCACCTGAGCCTGGTACCTTGGTTGTCTGCCTCAGAGGTCCATAAACAAAATTCTGAACCCCAGGATTATGGAGGGGTAATAGTTAGGGAACTGGCTTACACTTGGTCCCAGTGCAGTCTGGACATTCCCCTGCCCCCACTGTTCTGCATCCAGGCCATATCCTTACTGTATGCAGCAAGATCAGGGATGGTCTGTCTCTAAGGCTTCGGCCCTCTGGTGACAGAAAGCTTTATGGTGGCCATGAAGACCTCAGAGTTGGTGGTTGGGATACATCAGGCCTCTCTGAGCCTGGTCAGATTAGGGTCTGCAGCAGACAAACTCCACTTACAATCTGGTGCCTCTTGGTGCTGGTGAAGAAGGTGTCCTGGTTGTCACTCCCAAGGAACCTGAAGAGGTGCGAAAAGTCAAGAGATTGGAGGGTATGGAGATTTTTGCCACACGGAAGTGAAGACATCGGAGCAAACATGTTGGAGAAGAGCATGTACAGACAGAGAACCACAACCCAGGGTCCCAGGAGGACAACCCCAGAGCCAGACCAGACTCAGTTCCCGTTCTTGCCTTTTCTTTACACCACACATACCAGGCATGGGGAAAGCGGGCAGTTCATATAGAGGGCAAGCCCCTGAGACAAACCTTAGACTCACTAAGAAGCCCTGAGTGGACCTGCCCTGAAGCTGGCACGAAGGACTAAAGGCACAAGAGAAGGAGGAGCACACAAGTTCTGGGATCTTTGTTAGCAGATGCGACAATGACTGACGCTAGGTTTGCAGGCTGTGTGTGGTCACACACTCGCTCACTTGTTTCAGGAATGAATGTGAGGAGACCCCTGGAGTCCGTGAGGGAGGGATGTCCATGCACATCCTGTCTCCTTCACCAGTCAGGGAAGGTATCACGAGAGTCCAGGACACAGGATCCGAGCAAGGAATGGACCACTGTGGTCTGACTGTGCCTCACGAGAGTTAATGTGCTGTGAAGTATCAAACTATCAGAACATTTAAGAGTAGGGGCAAAGGCTGGAGAGATGGCTCAGCGGTTAAGAGGACCCGACTGCTCTTCCAGAGGTCCTGAGTTCAATTCCCAGCAACCACATGGTGGCTCACAACCATCTGTAATGAGATCTGATGCCCTCTTCTGGTGTGTCTGAAGACAGCGACAGTGTACTTATATATCATAAATAAATCTCTAAAAAAAGAGAGAGAGAGAGAAAGAGTTGGGGCAAGCCAGGCATGGTGTCACACCCCTTTAATCCCAGCACTTGGGAGGCAAAAGCAGTATCTTTGTGTGTTCAAAGCCAGCCTGATCTATATAGAGAGTTCTGGGATAGCCAGAGCTACATAGCAAGGGTATGAAGTCATGTGGATTCCACTCTTAGAGGGGATTAATTCTGGTCTCAGGGGAGATTCAGTTATTGAAGGAGGCATGGCAACTCTGTCTACCCTTCTGGGCCCAGTTGGCTCCCGTTCTGTCTCTAGTGCTATAGCTGTACCTAGCCTGAGTCTGACCAGCTAAGGCCACTGAGTTCCAGACTTTCAGCCTGCTGACTTGTAACCCAAACGAACCTCCTCTTTTAAAGAGCAGTTTGTTCTGTGCAGTGAGTGGCAAGGCAGAACGGGCTGACAGTAATCACTGCGTATCAGCCCCCACTTCCTGTTTCCTTCTCTTTGTGTGTGCATATATATATACTGTGTGTATACGATGTGTGCACACTCCGCAGTGTGTGTGGAGGCCCAGCACCAAGGCACCTTCTTGAGGCAGTGTCTTCAGTTTCTGCTGCACATATACTCCTAGCTAGCTGGTATGTGGGCAATTCTGTCTTTTTCTTTCTCTCACCACAGAAGTTCTGGGATTACCGAAGTGCACCTTCACATCTGACTTTTTTCAGTAGGAGGTTCCAGGGATGGAACGCAGGTTGGCATGGCAAGGGTTTTGACCTGTCGAGCCATTTCCCCTCCCCCCAAACTTCTTTTCTCAACAGAGTCTTCGGGTGTTGTGTCATGGCAACAGAAATGGATTGTTGACACGAGCCTTGTGTGTCCATTCCTAGGATTTGGGGCTTGTTTGTTCCACGGCACAGCCACCCTCTCCTGACTAATGCAGGTGACACAGGTGTTCAGAAGGCTCGCTCACCTGGGACTCAGATGGTGTCCTCTGAAAATCCCAGGTGAGGAGAGCATTTGGGAGAAAGCATGGTGCGTTAATTCACTCCTCCATCCTAGTTCTCATGGGGGCTGGTCCCACCCACGGGGGCTGTCCTGCTGGGCTGAGCAGGACCATAGAGCCATACCATTGCAGCTTGCTCGCTTTGAACTGGCAGGAGTAATACTCAGGGGGCGTGTCAGGCACATTCTCCAGCAGAATATTGGGGATGCCCAGCCACTCCAGAAGGGTGGCCGACCAGTTGGAAGCTTGGTTGGGTAACTCCTGGAAAGAAAATTGACCGGAGGGAGATCTTCACCGTTGGGGAGGGGACTGACCAAATCTTCAAACAGGGGAACCTCTCTTTCTGATTCACCCTGCCGTGGACCCTTCCCTTCCTCCTGGGATCTCAGGCTCTGAGAGTGGCTTGGCCTGTTAAATTGAGGACCAGAGCTACTCATACCACAAGAGAGTGAAAGAATAAAGTGTGTCTTGGCCTCACACCAGGCTGCTAAAGCCAACCATGAGCAGGCAGCCCAGGCAAGACAACCTGAAGGCACCACAAGACTGCCATCCTTCCTCGCCCTGAGCACACGAGGCTGGAGCTGCCTCAGCAGACAGTGGGCTCTGGGCCTGCAGGGAACTCAGCCAGCTTACAGTCTTGGCTACCGTGCGTACACCAGGATCTTCCTGATTCCTTAGCCTGACATTCGGGGCATGATCCGCTGCTCTCCCAATGGGGTGAGTGTTTTCAGGCATGTGACAGTGGATAGGTAGGAAATGAGAGGTCTCCAAGTGGGAACGGCTCCAAGGAGTGATGGTTTTGGCATGTGAGCATTAAGCTTAGGGATCAATCAGATGTAGACCTGAGAGGGGATCCCCATCCTCCCCCTCTGCCCTTACGTCCAGCCCCCATACCTGCAGAGGCAGCTTCAGGCGCAGGTCTTCTGCGTAGTAGCAGAGTACAGCCCAGGGTGCACTGAGGAGGATGTAATGTACTGCAGCGGCCTCGTCCTGGACATCACGCTGCAGACACCAGGGGCTTCTGTGAGGGCCTGAGGGTGTTGCTATATGCCCTGCGTCTATCCACACTCAGGAGAGGGCTAATAATGTCATAGCCTGGGTGCTGATGAACAGGTGGCTGTCCACCTCAGTAGTCCCTGCCGAAGTCTCCTCCCATAAGAGCTCCCACCTGGGGCTCAGGCTACCTGTATTCTCTTCTGTGGCAATGACAACCAAAGCAACCCTTCCCCCAAGGTTTTGGGGAGCCATTCATGACTTCTAGAGATCATACTGACATAGTCCATCTTCTAGTTTAAAAAGGGGAGGGGGAAAGCAACTTCAGCTTTGCCTAGCAATACTTAGCGGCTGCTCCACCCTTTTACATATCTCTGCAAAGTCACACTGTTCCCCACATACCTAAGAAACACGTACAGCCCTGCGTGCACAGATAGGTGCGCACGACAAGCCTCTGTTTGTTTAGCTATGAGTCTGGCTACAGCAAAATGAGTGGTCCTCGTGGTCAAGCACAGAATCCCTCACAAAGACAAGGACCATGAAGTGCACAGAAGAGAAAGCACCCCAGAGTCTGGGTTCGTCTGTGCTCTATGCTGCTGAAGCTTGCAGTCACGGCTGCTTTTTGCACCAGGTAGCCCTGTAAGCCCAGATTTATGCTCATTCTGCTATCGACTTAGAGCCATGTAGAACAGGAGCTTGGCAGGTAGGTGGTGACTTGGGTATGTGCAGTACCGGTTAGGCCATCATCACTGCCTAGATAATCCGGTAAACGAATTCACTCATCGTGAAGATGAATGAGTTTGAGGTGTTCTTTGGGCTGTCACTGCTCTCCTTGTGTACAGACGCATGTTAATTTTACATCTTCCCCCCAAATCCTGCAACCCAGAATCCAGATCCTCTGTGGAGTGGGGACATATTGTTGAAAGACTTTTCCAGAGGTTCTCAGTCCCTGCCGTACATCATATCTCTCTGGGGTTCCCCGGATGCCCATGTAGAAACTACATGCTGTCCATGGGGGCAGACCTGAACCTGGCCATTTGGGGCACGCCTGGATGGTTGGGACATGCTGAGAACTAAGAACGGCATGGCAGTGTCAAGCCTGAGGGCACTTAGGGGAGGTAGTGGTTGGGTAGATAATGGGTGATGAACGGATGGTGTGCGTGTGTGTGTGTGTGTGTGTGTGTGTGTGTGTGTGTGTGTGTGTGTGTAGAAGTTATGGAGGACACAGGGTCAGAAGCTGTGGTGGTTTGAGTAAGAATGGCCCTTTGTATATTTGAATTCTTAGTCAGCAGGGGGTGGAGCTCTTTGAAAGGATTAGAAGGATTAGGAAGTGTGGCCTTATTGGAGGAAGTGTGTCACTGTGGGGGGGCTTTGAGGTGTCAAAAGTCCATGCAAAGCCTAATTTCTCTCTGTCTCTGTCTCTCTCTGTCTCGCTCTGTCTCTGCTACCTGTCCAGCACCAGGCTTGCCTGTCACCATGTTCCTCTGACAAGATGAAAAAGTATCTCTCTTAAGGAGAGACTTAACAAGCACCAATTAAATGCTTTCTTCTGTTTGAGTTGCCTTGGTTATGGTGTCTTCACAGCGATAGAAATGGTGACTAAGACAGAGGCAAAAGTAGCTCTGTCCACAATCAATTAAAACCATCAAAGCTCATCAATAGCAACACGTGTGACCAGCAGTCTACACGTTCAGAACAAACATGGAGTTCCTACACAACTGAGTAGAAACAGACAAATGACCCAAAAGGACGAACAAATGACACAGAAATGTGGTTGGCTTCCCAGCTGCTCCTGGACTTAGATGGGTCCGCTTTGGAGTTCGTATTTTAGGACAGGGTGCATATGCATACACCAGACTTTGACGTTCGGTGCTTTCCTGGCTGGCAGTGTATGGCTCTACCTTCTCTGCTGATTCCGGGAAGCAGCTATGAGCATAGCTCTTGGTCTACCCTGCGCTCCCAAGGGAGCAGGTGCCCTGTACCATGGACTTGGTGGCTAAGGTAGGGTGTTTGATAAGATAGGCACATTTGATGCATTTTAAATTCTGCCCAGGTCTAGGTACCGACTTCAAATGGGTTATGGCTGGGAGCAGGTGCCCCCATCCTAAGTCAAGGGGGTTGATGAAAATATAAATGGCTTGTAAATGTGTAAAAATACGCAACCTCTTTAGAAACTAGAGGAAAAAGAAAACTAGGGTGAGGCTCTGCTGGTCAGCTGACTGGTGAAAATGGAAAAGTCAGGACAGGAGAGACAGCTCAGCAGCTGAGAGTGCTGGATGGCTCAGTAGTTAGGGCCCTGGCCAGCTCAGCAGTTAGGGCACTGGCTGTTCTTGCAGAGGACCCAGGTTCAGTTCCCAGTGCCCTCGTGGCAGCTCGCACGCATCTGTAACTCTAGTTCCAGGGGATTTGATGCCCTTTTCTAGTCTCTGTGGGCAATGGGCATGTGGTACATAGACAAGAATCTAGGCAAAACACAATACGGGGTGGGGGAGAACCTTATAAAAAAGGAAATGGAAAAGTCTAACAATGACATGGCTTGAGAATATTCAGAGCAAGGAGGGGCTGGCTCACTCCCAGAAGGCAGTGTAAATTGGGCCACCAATTGAGAAAAAGGTGGAGCCCCATCCTAGACCTCAGGTGTCATCAACTCTGCTCCTAGGAGAAATGCAATGTGACAGACACTCTAAGATGTCCCTGGGGTGGTCAAGTGGGAATAAATCAATTCCCACTAGCAGCCTACAGCAAGGCTGGACAGCACTTGCTGTGAGAAAGCCTCCCAGGCCACAGAAAATGGAAGAAGTAAGACTCTGTGGTCAAACAGACAAAGCCATGCTGACCTGCTAAGTGATAGGATTAACAGAAGTTTCACAACTGATTCTTATGGAGGGGGACCATGACAATAACAGCCCTCCTGGGGACAGAAGGAGGGGGTTGGGGAGCAGGGGATGAAGACTGTGTATAAAGACCTGGCAATGAAGGGAATGGGGGTAGGACAGGCTCTACATACCCCTCACCCTGAGATCCCCTTGCTTGCCTGCCCCAGGGTTCACCATGACTACTTCATTTTCTCCTGCTCCTTGTAAGCCTTGCTTAAGTCATTCTAAGTGGTATTTACATAAGACACACAGAGGGACCTTTGAATTTGCTAAATCCTATAAACACTGACAGAGATTGCAAATGACACTGACAAAAACTGGAGAGAGGCCATGGGTAGCAGAGATGGAGGCAGTTTTACCAGCTTCCCTGAAGGCTTTAGCCTCTGTGGGTGAGCCTAGTGTGAGATCCTAGTGAATCCGCGGTCTTCCTGGTCTGGAGTCAGTAGCTCCCTAGCTAGAGGGAGCTTCCTGAAGGGTGGGTGTCCAGCAGGACCCTGGGGCCTAGTGTGCTTCACATCCTTGGGAAGTAAGTCCTAGGGCTTGCAGAATAAACTCTAGGTTATGAGAAAATAATACAGAACTTGTATCAACCCTCTCCTTACCACCACGCACCTGATCTATTTTCAGGCCAGCCACACGGAGATTTTCCAGAAAGGTCTCCCGCCAGATTTCATTTGTGTCTGTCTTGTCCTGAGTGGGGTTCTCTCGGCTCCTCAGGTCTTCTTCCCAAACAAGAACAAAATCTGCAAGGATCATTGGGAACAGAGGCAGAGAGCTCTGGCTAACGGAATGCAGGCCCAGGGCAGGGATGCTGGGGTCTCAGCTGGGACGCAGGGATTTCGATGAACCATGGGCTTCTCTGTGGCTCTTGCCCAGCCCTCTCCTTGGTTGTGTGTGTGTGTGTGTGTGTGTGTGTGTGTGTGTGTGTGTGTGTGTGTGTGTGCAATGCAGATCAGGAACTGAGGCTGGGGAGGGACTGGGTGTGTCCTCCTGGGACTCTATCTGTAGCTTGGCTCCCACGGTCTATGTCCCAAACTAGGTAAGGTGTGATTTCTTGGGGGAAAGAACACCACAACAATAAATCAAAAAAAATGATAAGACAAACTTCATGAGAGGACACCATCCAAAGGGTAAAAGGCAACCCAGATAATAGAGAAAATATTTGCAAAAAGATCTTTCTAAGAAGGGACTTGTATCCAGAATTGAAAGGGCTCTAACATACAACATACACACAATCACAACCACACAATCACAACCACACAATCACAACCACACAATCACAACCACACACACACACACACACACACACACACACACACACATAGAAAGAAAGAACAACCAATTTTAAAATGGGCAAAGAGTTTGAAGGGATATTTTCTAAAACAGATGTGAAATGTCCAACTGGCACAAGAAAAGATAGAAAAAATATAAACCTGGGCTGGAGAGATGGCTCAGCAGTTAAGAGCACTGGCTGCTCTTCCAGAGGTCCTGAGTTCAATTCCCAGCAACCACATGGTAGCTCACAGCCATCTGTAATGGGATCTGATGCTCTCTTCTGGTGTGTCTGAAGACAGTGACAGTGTACTCACATTCATACAATAAATAAATCTTTAAAAGAAGGAAAATACAAACCCAATCCATACTGAGAGAATGGTATAGAAATAACACGCTTCCTCAGGGAGGAATCTAGGCACAGTTAGCGATGAGGGACAGCTCTTTTCTGAGGCACCTGACTGACTGGGGCTAATGCCAAAATAAGAGCCAGCCGACCCCAACAGAAGGTTTCCTTAGTTTATATACACCTCAGGCTTTACAAAGACTGATCCTCACATCTGCTTCGGGTTCTGGTCCCAGGTTATGCTTTAAGCAATTTAAACAGAGATGAGAAGGCTGCAAGTGTGACGGCTGTAGGAGAGTCACACCACAAAGACATTGCCAGAATTATTTTAAGTACACCAGTGCTCTTCTCTTGAATAGTTGTTACCCAGGGCCATCTTGTCCAGCTAACATTTACAGGGGATTTAATGGCAGTCTGGAACTTCATTGTGACTGTGATGGATCCTGCACTGCCTCCCCAGAGGCGTGTCTTTGGTATGGGACTCAGGGTCTAAAGGCTGCTCAGACGAGAAGAGTAAATATTTACATCCCAATATTCTAAATTTTGCTTATCTCTAATAGACCTGGTTAGCATAGTACTTATTTTCCGAGTACTTTGGAGGAAGTATTCCTTTAGCTAAATTCCACTTGTGTGGCTTAATATCTCCTAAGCAAATCTATTAGTGAGTCCTTTATCATATCAACTCACTATGAGTTTCTTCTTCATTAACATCTCACCCCCTACGGATCCAAATAGAGACAATGGTAGGAGCTGGTCTGGGCTGAGCTGGGCTGGGCTGAGCTGGGCTGGGCTGGGCTGAGCTGGGCTGGGCTGAGCTGGGCTGGACTGAGCATAGCCTCAGACGCTGTGGTACCTTAATGCGAAACAGGGAATTCTCTTTGGAAAACAGTTTGACCACTACACAAAAACTTAGACACCGAGTTACTGTATGACCTAGCCATTCCATCCAGAACTGTCCACTGGAGAAAAATTATAACATGTCCACACAAAACCTTGTACATAAACGGTCATCTTATTCCTTATCCATAACAGAAAAAGAAAAAGGGGGTGGAGAACTTATAGTATGTAAATTGTTTATCAACAGAACAGCTTCAAAAAATTGTCTTAAAAAACCCAACAACATCAACATTTGCTTCCCTTGACCACCTGCAGAGAGAATTTCTGGGTCCCATGTGAAGCTGTGCTCACTTCCTGTGGACATGCTCACTTCCTGTGGATTGTTCAGGGTTTTCTGTGCCTTCTTCCAGGCCCTCTAGCAGTGTGTGTGTTTCGATTCCCACAGACCTTCTCCTGAACATGCTGCTTTCCCTTCTGCGCCTTCATCACAGTCAAGGAGTGTGAGGTTAGAGTTGTCCACTGTCCCTTTGGAGCTGACGGGGACTGTGGTGGGCCCTGGGCCTCAGAGCTGGTCCAGGTCCCACCAGGAAATGAAGGTGCCTTTGGGCAGCAGGAAGCCCTGGGCTAGAAGGATGGTAGGAAAGGTGGAAAAATGTGAGGTGCAAGAGAAAAGAGTCTGAGATGACCAGCGTTTGCAGCAGAAAACGGAGGAGGGGACAGTTTGTCCTAAGGCTGGAGCAGGCGGGGTGGGTTTTCCTCTTTGAGCCCTCCTACCAGTGGGGCCCTTCCTTTCCTGTTATCTCCCTGCCTAATGCTTGCTCAGTAGGCCGCTCACCCCAGCACACAGGAGATATCGCAAGGAGACCTGGTTATTGAGCTGATCCAAGCCTACTGGCTCCCTGATGTCACCCGAGGCACCCTGTTTGTGACCCCACCCTAGGACCAACAGAGTTCAGATGGCTTACCAATTGGGGGGTTGGCAGAGCTCCCAACTCTGCTGGGGGCCACCTGCTGTTTACCTGCCTGGAGGAAGGATGAACGCCATCAGTATTCAACCATCGGATGACTCATTGCCACCCTGCCCGCTTCCTGGCTGCTCCTTGTCCTTCCAGCTAACTCCTTCCACCTTCCCCTCTGTCCCTCCTGTTTCCAACTTGCAGCCTAGAGGAACTCTTCTTCCACAGGTGCTAAGGAGGGCCTCCTTCCATAGTAGACCAGTGTCTACTATGCCTTAATGATGAAGAGGCTCAGCTGGGGCCAAGGGAAGCTGGGTAGACCAAGATGCTCTTCCTCTGGGGCTACTTACCTTTGCAGAAGGCCTCTCTCTACCTGTCTCCCCCAGGGACTAAACCCTATCCCAAGGCTAAACTTCCACTATTTCCTACTCTAACCTTCAAGGAGCCCCAGGCATGCTCTTAACCATAAGCACCTTCCCTTCCCTCTTCTAACCCCATCTACAATTCCACTGCTCATCCCAGCCAGGACATGACCCTGGCTACAGTGCTTGCCCTCCTCCTCCTCCTCCTCCTCCTCCTCCTCCTCCTCCTCCTCCTCCTCCTCCTCCTCCTCCCTCCTCCTCCTCCTCTTCCTCCTCCTCCTCCTCTTCCTCCTCCACTTCCCTCCTTCCCCTCCCTCCTTCCCTCTCCCTGTTCCTCCCTCCTCCTTTCCTTCTCCTCCTCCCTTCTTCCTCCTCTTCCCTCCTCCTCCTAGCTTGAGGGGCCCCTTCATGAGCTGCCCTTCTGACAAACTGGTAGATGTTAGAAGACTGAGTGGTCACAAGCACCGTTCCCTTTCTAGAAGAGAAAGTGAGGAGGCAGCAAAATATCCAGGGTGTGGGTGTGGCCACCCTGTGCACCTGCTACCTGCCTTCCGGTATTTGCAGGTCTTTTCGTGCATCGGAACCCATGAGTGCCTCACCATATCCCACACTCCTCATATCCATAGAAAACATGACATGTGGCCTCCCTTAGCCCAGGTCTCTGTCACGTCCTGGAGATGCCACCTCCCCCTACCACTCCCGTCTGTTGCAGATTTCCATTCATTCTCATGGCCATCTCTTCTGTCCTTCCCCACACCTGATCTGAACCCCTCCCCCCATTCCCTTCCCCATCCCCTCTCCCACCCAGTTCTCTCCCCTCATCTGCCTCTTGTGACTGTTTTATTCCCCCTGCTAAGTGAGATCAAGCATCCTCACTGTGCCTTCCTTCCTGTTTAGCATCTTTGGGTCTATGGAGTGTAACATGGAGATCCTCTATTTCATGACTAATATCACAGTGGTTCTAGTAGAGAGGGACCTTGGTCCTATCTTTGTCTTCTCTTCCTTCCCCTGAGCCTACCCTTCCAAGTTTGAGGGAGGTGAATGGTGACTTGATTGTGTCAAGGAGGCATCTGTCTCCTTGTCATCCAGGGCTGGGGGTGCATCTGGATGGTGTACTCACTTTTCAAGGGTTCTAGGACAGGGCAAGAGTATAGGTAAGTCCTGGCTGGGATGGAAGGCCTCCCAAATCGCACCTCACACAGGCCAAGGGAGGAGGAGGAAGGGTGGTTTCACCATGCTGGCCATTACCCCTAGGGTTGAGGATACCTCTGAGGCTTGGGCTGTGCTCCCATAGGAGCACCCATTCCCTGCTTCAGGGGAGGTCATGTCGATCAGCACCACGCTGTCTTCTTCTCCAGCTTGCTTCCGCAGCATCTCACTCCTGCACCACACCAAGGCCAGGGTAGCCAGAGGATGGAGTGGTTAGAGTGGACACCAATGAAAGCCAGCCCTGACACTGTGGCAAAGCCTGCAGCAAGCCTATTTTACAGGTGAGGAGGCTGGCTTAGAGACTGGCAAGGACTCTGCTAGGGCCAGACAGTACTGTCCTAATGTGGGCAGGTGAGGATCCTCACAGCCTGGTCTAGGATAACCAGGAAAGAGCTAGCTTTTGATTGGTATCTAGGAACCTAGCATCCATCCATCATCCATTCATCATCCATCCATCATCTATCCATCCATCCATTCATCATCCGTCCATCTATCCATCCATCCATCCATCATCTATCCATCCATCCATTCATCATCCGTCCATCCATCCATCATCTGTCCATCCATCCATTCATTATCCATTCATCATCCATTCATCCATCATCCATCATCCATCATCCATCCATCCATCCATCCATTCATCATCCATCCATCATCCATCCATCATCCATCCATCCATCATCCATCCATCCATCCATTGACTATCCATCCATCCATCCATCATCCATCCATCCATCATCCATTCATCCATCATCCATCCATCATCCATCCATCCATTGACCATCCATCCATCCATCCATCCATCATCCATCCATCCATCATCCATCCATTCATCCACCCACCCACCCACCACCCACACAAGTGTGAGCCTCTTTGGCCCTGAGTGCTTTCACTCTGGGTAAGGCATCCCCCCTTCTTCCTTTACCTATAGAGGAGGGCCATTTGGGCCATGGAGGATAGATAGTGCCCTTTGAGGCCATCTGCCTTTGCTGCAATTCTGGAGGACCTACTGCCAGGGCCCCGGGCTCTCCCAGCAAGGAAGAGCAGTCACTTAGGGGATTGTATGGGGTTTCCATGCCAACTTGTGACCTGTGGTCTTGGAAGGAGGTGGTTGGGAGCAGGGCTGTTGTTCTGGTGGGCAGGAAGGGAACAACATTGCTCTCATTCTAAGCCTTTATTTTAGATAAATGGCAGCTTGGAATGGTAGAGTCCAAACCTCCAGCTCCTGTCAGGACTCAGCACTACAATACGGTGAACCCTGGGAGCCAGTGAGAACCACAGGGTACCTGCCCTTACACAAAGGCTCTGGAGTTTATGTAATCTGATGGGTGGGACAGGGAAGACAAAGGAGTCCCAACAAAAGATTTCAAACACGATCTGTTATGAGCAGGTGGGTCCTTAGGGTAGGGTGCCCTATTCACAGCCACATTGAACACTATCGCTGCCTCTTTAGAACTTGGAGCAGACACTGTGCCAGGTAGGCCTCTGGGCCCAAGAGTAAGCCCCAACACTGCTCCTCAGAGTTCAGAGCGTGGAAGTTCAGTGAGCTACAGGTGGCTCCATTTTCTGGACTCCATCTCCCTCCTGCCCTCCCCATGGCCCAAGCATCCAGGAGAAGGACACCAGCCTACCTGGCACAGTGGCTTCCAGAAGAGACCTCAGAGTTCACAGCCAGACCATCAACACAAGACTGGTTCAAGCAGGAGCAAAGTCAGGGCCAGCCAGCCCTGTCCCTCGGGCCCTGAGCTGTGGCAGCCACTCACCTGCCCTTGCCACACAGAGGAAAGGAGCTGGAAGCAGACAAGAGAGGTACTAAGTGCCGTTGGCCACCAGGGTGAGGTCTCAGATTGTGTCTCTGGACAGGATCTGCCTGTTTGAAAAGAGGGTGTGGGGCTCTGAGCCAGCCAACAGTCAGCCCACTTTTCCTTCACACACCCTACATGCAAATTCAATGTGCCTCAGGGACCTTATTTGCTTAAGAGAGTCCAGTGGCAGCAGGCCAGTCTTCTTTAAGGGAAGTCCGGGGAGATGGTGGTTACAGGGCCAGCCACAGGTGTCCCATCAGGTGGCCCTGTGAGGGCTTTACCTTTTCTGGTGGTGTGAGCTTAGACACTCTTGGGCTCACGCAGTTAGAAACACAGACCAACAGTTGTGTTTTCCAGTGTCACATTTTATTGACAATTCACAAAGTACAGCATTTCAGTGGCAGCAATCTGCCAAATATTCCCGCAGTCCTGGCAGTCCTGGCTGAGGCAAACACGGGTTATTTTATTCTAGTCTTAATTACTCTCACGATACACTACATATCACACAGTAAATCTCTCTCTCTGTGTGTATATGTCTACGTGCAGATTATGGAATGGCTGTAAAGGGTTAAAGATGCAAGGAGTTTGAGTTTCCAACAGGCCAGTTGGGAAACTCAGGCCACTAGTCTCTGATAACGGCCTAAAGGGGACTGGAGAACTTGGAGAAGCTATGGCCGTAAGTCAAGACCCTGGGTTGTAGGTTTGAGAATGAAGCGGCAAAGCTGAGTCCAGCTTGGTGCAGAGGCAAAGGGTAAGACTGGGTCCAGGCAACAGAGGTGGGAGAACAGGAGGTGGGCAGATGGCATCTACCACGATGATGGCTGCATTGACAGTGCACCCAGGCAACTAGAAGCCTCTGGGAGAGTCAGTTCTCTGCCTGTTAGTCAGTTCTTGATGCATGCAGGGCAGTGAGGAGACAGGTCAGTGGGGACTGTCACTAACCAACTGCTAGATGTGTACTTCTCTGTGGGGTTCACATGTAGGTAGGAGCTCCATACTTTCCTTGGCCTGATGGGCTTGATTTTCCTGATATATTAATATGCTCATATCCCCACAGTCCCAACCCACCATGATACATTCCAATACCCTTTGAGTTTCCAGATGGTCATTTAGTAGTGGGTGCCACGAGGATGGCCTGGAACAGGCGGCATACCTTCCATCCTCAGTAGAGCACCAAGCTGCTTACACTGGAAAAGGCTTGGGGGAGTCAGTGTGGAAAGCCACTGTCCTGTACAATATGGAGTAACTTAGGGCAAGGCACAGCCTGACCTCAACAGGCATGTGCACCTTCCCAGGGCCTCCTGTGAAAGGCTTGCTTAATGGAGAGCTGCCCCATCTCTTCTGCTCCTTGGTTTTGGCCATCAGTGAGCCACTCCCCTGTCTCCTTCCTTCCCCTCTCCTGCCTTCTAAGATACCTCTCAGGACCTCAGACTTAGGTCTCCAAACCCTCTCAGCAGCTTTAGGCCTTGGCACCTCCCGGGCAGCCTCCATTCTGCGTCTTGTAATATGAACAGCAGGTAAATCCCCGGTGGGCAACAGATGTTGGTGGGCAACAACAGGCCCTGGGTACTCCAGGGAGACCAGACTACCCAGACCCAGAGATGGACTCTGGACAGATCAAGCCTCACAGAGAACAGGAGAGCACATGGGCAGAACAAAGGGAGGAGGGCCAGGAAGGTGGGGGCGGGGATGAGAGTGACCTTAGCAAGTCCTAGTAAGCTGGGAAGTACACGGTCACACCTCCTTCACCACTGCAACCGCATTCTTTCTCTGGTTGGGCAACAGCAGAGGACCCTAGGAAAAAGTCGATTCCAAGGACCCTCCAATCCCAAATCTCTGCTCTTGTATTGCTTTTTTTTGTTTTTGTTTTTCGAGACAGGGTTTCTCCGTGTAGCTCTGGCTGTCCTGGAACTCACTGAACTCAGCCGGGTGAATATTGGAATTAAAGGTGTGCACTACCATACCCGGTTTTGTTTGTTTGAGACAGGATCTTGTTATGTAGCCTAGGGTGCCTCTTGAGTGCCAGGACCATAGGCATACACCACGGTACTGGCTAGTTTCTGTTTTTGGTAGCAGTCAGAACCTGCTGCTGGAAGTCACTTCACACTACAGGAGTAGGACGGCAGGAAAGCCCTCAGGGACTGCGTGCAAAACAGCTGAAGGATACTCATCCCTGGGCTAAGGGTTTTTTGTTTTTTTTTTTTTTTTTTTTTTTTTTTTTTTTTTTTTTTTTTTATTCATGTAGGAATGTGTGTGCACATACACTTGCATGCATACCAACACATACATGTGAAGAACAGCTGTAAGAGTCACTCTTCTGCTTCCCTGCAAGGGTTTCAGGAATGGAACTCAGTTTATCAGGCTTGGCTGGTGGGGAGTGTCTTAACGCACTAAGCCAGAATCGCACCAGCTCCCCTGGGCTAATTTTCCCTGGATGCTACACAGTCCCACATGAGCTGATGCTTTTTCAAGCTGTACTTTTTTGCAGGGAAGAAACATCAGGACAGGTGTCTTGTTAGATCCCAGGTGCCAGGGAGACTCGAGCCCCTAGTCTTTGACATTAGCTTTATTTGGCTGTAACTTTTTCTATTGGCTTATGCTGCCTGAGTCCATTACAGGGCCTGGAGAGTTAGAAGCACTGGGTGCTCAGTTCCAAGCACCCACAGGATAGCTTGTAACCATCTATCATTCAGAGCCTGAGGATCCAGTGCCCTCTTCTGGCCTCCAATGGCATAGCAGTAAGCTTACATGAAGGAAAACCACTCATACACATAAAACTAAAATAAATAAATAAATAAAAGAAATCCATTCCAGAGCAAGAGAGTGAGCCCTGACTAACCCTGCTCAAAAGGTGAGGACTCCATGGGGGAAAGAGGTGGTTGGAATATCTAGGTAGTTTGGCCAGAGGGCCCTGGGCCCTGGTATATTTCCTTCCTAGCTGGGAGTGGGGCTGCATCCTAGCGAATTAAGTCCTAAGTCCCACACCTAACCCTGATGGCTTCCCTAAGTCTAGCTGCCTATACCTCTCCAGCCTTCTGGCCCCAGACTGTTTTGATGTCTCAGGACACAACCCACAAAGGTCAGGAGCTCAGTGATTCCTTTCTCTGTCCATGAGTGTTATACCCTGCTGGGCCAGCCCCAGCCTAATTACACCTGCACACTTGGTCTGGGCCTTGCCTCGGGAACCCTTACTCCTTCTGTTCCTAAAACACCCTCTCCAGGCTTGGTGCCCAGGGGCAGGGAGAGGGCAACAGGGTAGAAGCCACAGATCATCTCCAACCTTCTGTTCAGCTCCTCTGTACTCTGAATGCCCACACAAGTGAGTATGTAGTCATCACCTAGCAGGAAGCAAGGGCCCATTATAGGTCCTAAGAACATGTCCCTGGGGCCCTCCTCTGCCCCACTGTGGTGGAGATGGTAAAGTTGCAGTGGAGTTTGGAGCATTATGAAACACTGCCTTGTTCCACCCTAAGTCCCTCATCCCAGTTGGCAGAGCTGAACTGGATTGGGCTGGAAAGAGCTGGCAGGTGGATTTGGGATGACCAGGACAGGAGAAAAACAGAAGCAGGGAGCAGGTCCTATGGGCTTGGAACAGGAGGGTGGATACAGACTCTCACAGAAATGGGAGCTGAGACCTTCTACCCTTTGGTTAGAGAGTGATGCAGAAGAGGAACTGGGAGAGAAAAGAGGTCTTTTCTGAAGGGCCTAGTGAGGGGAGAACTTACCTGTGGGCCCCAGTCCTCCCAGCAGAGGCCTCCTGGTGTGCTGGGTTCTTGGGGGAACAACTTTGAAGGGACAAAGTACTCAGTCTTGCCACAGACAGAAGCAAACCTTGTTTTACTAGCCAGTTAAGCTTTCATTAGACATCAAGGGAAGTCAGCCTGAGGCAGAATGCTGGGGAAATAAAAGGGTTCACTTTTATACAGTGCACTGTTTGTATGCTGCTCTAACAAATTAGCAAACTCTGGCATTTTAAGACACATCCTAGTCCTGGAGATGTCAAGTCTGAGTCTACCATTAGGCTAAGGTCAGGGTGTCACCAGGTCTCATTCCATCCCGGGGGGTGGGGACAGTCCTTTCCAGATTGAGGGGGAAAGGCTGATTTATGGATTCCCCTTCATCTTCACAGTCATCCTTGCATCTAACAGTCCACCTTCCATTTACTCCTCCCCAGTGTCTCAAAGTCTTAAACCTAATCCAAACTGCAACCCCTTCTGCTGCATTGGGTGTCAGGGGTTAGGACCTGGATGTTTTGGGGGCTCAAGTTGCCTCCACTTTTGTGGGCAGCACTGGGCAATGGGCCCTAAGTCTGAGTATACACATCTGATTATTTCTGCAGGAAAAAGTTTCTGAAGAATGGGGCTAAATGAAAGGAAGAACTTAGCATCGTGTCGGGCAGCTGCAGCTCCGGGATGCTGTGAGCTCCCTGGATCTCATCAATGGAATGGGCACTTACAACAATAAGGGAACCTCCACAACCCCTGAGTTACTTAGTTCCCAGTCATGAGCATTCCAAACTGTAGTCAGCAGTGGTTTCATGATTATGAGGGCTTTATTATTTTGTGGCGCTAGTGATCAAAACCAAAGGTCTCCCACGTTCTGGGCAAGTATTCTACCACTGAGCTATAACCCCACCTAATGGATGGTTTTCATGCCCTTCACTGATTACTAAGAGCCCTGTGTTTGTTATGCACTATCTTGTCTGATGGAAATTCCCAGTTTTCTACTTTTTAAAAAATTTTTATTATATATGAGTACACTGTAGCTGTCTTCAGACACATCAGAAGAGGGCATCAGATCTCATTACAGATGGTTGTGAGCCACCATGTGGTTGCTGGGAGTTGAACTCAGGACCTTTGGAAGAGCATTTAGTTCTCTTAACCACTGAGCCATCTCTCCAGCCCCTGACTTTTACACTTTTTGTGTGTGTGCATGCCAGAGGATCTGTAGAGGTCAGAGGACAACTCTGGTTCTCTCTTCTCACCACATGGATCTCAAAGATAAAACTTTGTCAGGATTGGTGGCCAGGGCCTTTACCTTTTAAGCTATCTGGATGGCCTGACTTTTTTATTGGACTGCAGGTACCCCATACATTAAATCATGACCTCTCACACATAGGGTAACTTCTACTTTACTGATTGTTTTTAATGTGACTTTTGGTCAGAGGGGCCCTTTTTCTTAATGATGGTTCTTTTATCAGGTAGCTAATACGTCTCACTGCTTTTCTTTCCTTGGGGAAAAAGTGAAAATAATTTCTATCCAAGTGTTCTATGCTTCACCAGTTACTTAACCTACACAACAGATCTGCTGCCTGCCTGCTGTAAACATTCCTTGTGTCAATATGTTTGCTTGCTTTCTGAACAAAACATTTCTATTTCAGTGCAGTTTTTAGTGCTAGCATTTATATAGTTTGATTTATTTTCCACATTTCGATATCTCTGGACCGAGCATATGTTCTACAACTAAGGTAGGTCTAGAGGCACAACTATTTGGGAAGGTTTCCTGAGTGTTCATAAAGTAACAGTATCTTACAATTCATGGTGTTCAGATTTGATGAAATGCAGTGTGGTAGCTTGTGTGTGCCCTCCTGCACTGTGTTGTGTGTGTTAATGCTGGAACGCAAAATGTAACCAGAGGTTTACCCATTTGACTATGTGGTCCCCTGTTGGTGGTGCTATCTTGGAAGGTTGTAGAACCTTTAGGACACGGAAGCTAGCTGGCAGTGGGCCACTGACAGGAGACCCCTGGTTGGGTCTTAGCCTCTTGGCTGTACATGTTAGTTCTCACTGTTGCAGTGGGAAGCTACTCATGCTGGCACTATATCCACTGAACCATGGGTCAGACTAAACCCTTCCTTCCTGGTTCCTCAAGGTATTCTATCACAGTGACAATAAAAAATAATAGTGTGTAGCCCAATGGAGAAATTGCCTTCACTTTCAATAATCCCCCAACCCTTGGCAATGGTATCAGGGCCTTCATATACTAAGCACACACTTTGCCACCGAGCTGGCTTCTTCTCCTAGGGTTATATATAGGATTGCAACCTTGCTCAGTTTTTACGTGGGAGATGGGGATTTGAACTCAGGTTCCCAGGTTTGCAGAGCGAACTTTCTTACCCACTGGCCTGCCTTTTCCCACAGCTCAAGTCTATCAGACTACCAGCTTTAAGATATCTTTTTATTTATAAAGAAATAAAAATGCTAGAGTCCAGGAATACAGAACCAATGAGATGGCAAACTGCAGCACAAGCCTGACAACCTAGTTCAATTCCTAGAACCCACATGAGAAGGAGAAAACACTACAAGTCTGTCATCATGCTGCACCACAGCACATATGTGCCCACACCCACACACAGACATCATGCATCGAGCTAATGCTAATGCTAATAATAATAATAATAATAATAATAATAATAATGTTTTTCCCTGAAAAGAAATCCAGGGATATATACAACTGATTGATGGTTTTTTTTTTTCTTTTACTGCTTTGAGTGGTGATTTATGTAAATTCTGGTTCTGCTTACATTGCCTCCTCCTGTGTTAGGAATTGAACCCAGGGTCTTCTAAACGCTAGGCAGGTGTTCTATTCTTCAGCTACCCTCCCAGCCCCATCGTTACTTTCTGATAGGGTTTCACTAGGTTGCTGAGGCTGGCCTCAGTTTCACTGTAGCTAAGGCATGCCTTAAACCTTCATCCTCTTCCCTCAGCCTCCAGAGAAGACGAGAAAACAGGATTATAGGCCTGCACCCCAGGCCGTCCTGCCTGCTCCTAGCCACCCCTGGATTCATTCCTGAGACAAAGCCTTCCTGGTGAAGTGTCAGTAGTCCTGGATTTCAGACCTTTGCATGCATGCTCTTCTATAAGAGCAGTGGTTTTACTTCTGCCCTGCATTTGTCAAGATTTTCAGGGGCATTTTCTACCGATCATAACTGAGAACTTTCAGCCATTTCTAGATTCTGGAGATTCTTCCTGTTTTAAGGAATAATTTTTTGACATTTTTTCCTAATTCCAGAATTTCAATTCATTTGGAGATATTCCCTCATCCATTCCATTTACCTGGCAGGGCTCTCCCACAACTGAATGCTGCAGGGACACCCTTGAGCGGCTCTGAGGCTCTGCTGCCTGTTGCTCCCTCTACATTATGTCTCGCTCTACAGAAGCCACATGCAGGTGTGGGCCTCCTATGAGTGACTGCAGCAAGGACACCTACATTTCAGTCCTTGTGTGTCTAAGGTGTTTTTCTTTTGCTCTGACATGAATGGTGCTTGGTACAATCCCAGGGATATGGCACAATGTTCTCAGGGCTGCATGCTGCTCCGCCCAATGGTCCATGCTAAGAGCTTACTTCTTGTTAGGGAGATGGTGCACAGATCCAGATCATACGGTTTATTTTGGTGAGAATTAGAATCAGAAACGGATGTTAAATCCATGAAAGCATTCTGACATTACAAACTCCTGGGCAGTTGGCTAACTGGTTAGCTTGGACACTTGGTCACATGCTTCACAGCTCAATGCAAGCCATTCCCCCTACTACTAAACACAGTCTAGAGCAGTGTTTTCCAGAACCTTCTATGATGGCAGAAATAGATGCCTTCCATGATATGTGGCCTCTGAGCAGATGAAGTGTGAGCACAAATGAAGAGATGAATAGATCCAATGGATTAAATATGAATAGTAATTGCTACATGTGGCAGTTAGCGGCCCCATCTGGGACAGTACAGAACTAGAACCCTGGAAGCTCGGGTCTTTGGTGACCATAGTTAGTGCTTACTGTATGGAAGGAAGTCTGAGGCGCAGAGGGAGGACAATGCTCTTGCAGCATCAGATTTACACCCTAGAGTTTGCTCAGAGACATTTCATCTACATACAGCCAGAGGATGAGGGGTGAGTGCAGGAGCCATGTGACTAGTGCCCAGTGGCCGAGAGCTCAGACATGTACGTTTCTGATATCACTTAGGTCCACATAGCTGGGTGATACGGAATGAAGCTCTCCATATCTCGGCTTTTACCAAGCGGGAATAAGGTCACATGGTGCCCAGTGTGCTGTGCTCAGCCTCCCTCATGTGGGAAGGGCACCAGGGATTATAGCTTCCCACACTGGACCATCTTTACTCCAAAAAAGAAAAAGTATAATCTTTTCTTTTCAAAATTGGCAAAGAAAAAATTTTTTTCTTTCCAAAATTGGTTTGAAAGACTATCCAGTGTGCTGTTGTAGGTCATGACTACTTAAACCTTGCAAACCGACTTGAAGGTCTGCCGGGGCGGCCCAGAGTGCCCACCAAGCTAAGGACATAGAAACAGGAGGGGCAAGTGACTGTAACATGTCCTGCATTCTCTCCATGGCTACAATAACTGTCAGCGATTCACCAGGAAGACCGCGTGGCAAGGTTTAATAGTGTTGGCATCTCCAAATGGTGTGAAGTATCACAGGCCGGGTAGTGCCAGTGCCTGATTATTGCCATTGGGTTGTGACTGTTGGTAGAGTGACGACGTCAGGAGCAATAGGTAGATTAAAAAACCGTGGCTGGGAAGTTCTTTTGAGGAGAGGGACCAGGTGAGGCGCAAGAAGGGCTCAGAACCTGACGAACGTGGCGTCGATCTGCCGCACAGAGGGTAGGGCCAGCATGACCTTCCGCCGGTACTGTGGATCCTTCTGCAGGGGGTTACGCTCCAGATACACAGTCTCCAGACTCCTGGCACCCTTCAGCTCATCAAGGTCACTCCAACTCTCCAGGAGGTTGTCATTCATCTGAGGGAAAACGTGGAAAAAGCCATCAGTGATCAGTTCTGGCCCCTATGTTACAGGGTCTCAGACATGAGACAGGAGTCATTAAATCACTACCGTCTTAGCCCAGTCTCTCACAGCACTCTCCTTCCATCAGCACTCAGCACTTCCTGCAGCACTGTGAGAAACTATTCCTGCTCTCACAGTAACTGGAGTCAGACTGCTGCAACTAAGTTCATTAAAGAGCTGAAGCAATGCTGACTGCACATGTCCCAGCCCTCAGGCCGGCCTCAAACTTAAGGCTTCTTTGGCTACTTTCCCTACACACCTGAGCTCACCAACGGCTGCCAAGGCTGAGGCCTCGTTGACTATAACACAGCTAACTTGAGGCTGCTCTACTCTAAGCATGACTCTGAGATCGCCTCTGTGGGGTGTTTCTGAGATGTTTCCACTGTCAGTGTGTACAGACCACCCAGAGCTGAACAACACTGTCAACGGCAGGTGAGGAGCCCTGGACCCTGCAGTGGGCTGAGTCCTCAGCTGCAGGACTCAGTTTCACCTTTGCCAGCCCATCTGGAAGGGTGAGCCTGACAGGAGAGTGCCCTCCCTTCTCAAGTGTGCCACCAAGATGAGACTGAGCTGACTGACTTCCATCTGTCCAATGGATGCATGTCACTTCAGGTTGGGATCAATTCCTGAGACGAAGCTACCCTGGATGAGAACCTACAGTACCAAATAAAACTGTGTAAACCCATTTTCCAGTCTGACTAAGTGCTGAGGCAGAGACTTGGGAAGGGCACCCACCTAGGCGTGGACCTGTGGTATGCTGGAAAATCTTTAACCAAAGGCTTGTTCTATGGAACAGAGAAAAATCACTACTAATCAGTTGAGTGTGCTACTTTCTGTGATGTAGGTAGCATGGCTGACTTAGCACTAACACGATCCCCTAACTGTAGCTTAGAGCGGCGTGCACTTTGATACTCAGGCCTCTTAGGGTGGATGTAGTCTACTGTGCTTAGGGGTCTGAAGATAGAACAGAAGCAATGTCAGGGCAAGCTGCTAGGTCAGCAGCCCAAACAGAAGGGCCAGTCTAGCTTCAAACTCTGGACTCTGACTGCAGCCTCATTCTGCCCACATAGAGTCAAAAGTCGTGTCTGTAGATACTCCAGGTTGCAGGATCTGCATCAAACAACTGCAGGAAGCAGCAGGGTTATCACGCCTGAGAAAGTAACCTCTCTACTCTGAGAACTTACCACGGCCAGAGCTGGACGGAACATAATCTAAGGTGACACACATGTCTGTATGTGTGGAAAACACGGACAGTGTGCATGTTAAACAGAAGGGAAGCAGAGGACTGCTGCCAGGGTAAAGGTCATGACTGAGAATGCAGTAGAGGGGGCATCTCAAGACCCATGATTACTTTCCATTTAAGAGCTTCTTGGGCACTTGCCCTGGGACTCCACTGTCCACAGGGTGTGACAAGGCGCATTCTTTGGTTTTGAAGCACCTGGTCAGGATAGGTCCTGGGAGTGACGCTTTTGTACCGATGATTTGTGAGGCCCTATCATGTGTGACGCCCTGAGGAAATTGGGGATTGGGCAGAGTGATGATGTTTGTGGGAAAAGGCAGAGAGAGGATCGACAACAGAGCAGTGAGAGGCACTGAGGGAATCTTGGGGAAATCTGACTTCTATTCCTAAATGCAGGTTTTGTTCCAGGAGGGTCTCTATGTTTTTTCCTCTAGTTTCTATCTATTTATTAACTCATACACAATAAAATATGGAATCTTTCATAAATTTGTGTGTCATCCTCGCACAGGAGCCATGCTAATCTCTGTATTGTTCAAAATTTAGTATATGTACAGACAAATCAAGCACGAGGATCTTATCTGAACAGTACATGCAGAGTTCCAAGTCAGAAGGCCATCCGGACAGTACAGGGAAAGGATGCTGGTGGCAGCGGCAAAGGTGGGAAGGACATGGGGTTGGGATATATTTTGAAGGCAGAGATTTAAATGCATTTAAATGTTAGAGTGGATCTGGTTCATGGAAAGGCAACGTATAGGGGATGCCAAGACTGCTGGTCTGAGGATCTGGAAGGATAGTCACTGTCCACTGAGGTTGAGCCAAGTGGAGGGACTGTGGGGACAACCCATGATCTCACGCTTGGACTTGTCCTATTTGGGTGATGGCTCAGCACAAGAGTAGACAGCTGGATGTAGGAAGACCCTGAGCCAGGAAGAGAAACTTGGCTGCCAGGAGCAGAGTGGTGACATTTAAATCTGTGAGACTGAACAGGGCTGCCAAGGAGAGAGGAAGTGAACACTCAATGCTGGAGCACTCCTGAGGTGCACAGTAGAAGTAGAAGAAGCGAAAGCCACCAGGAAGGATGTAGGGTGATAGGAGAACCAAGGCTGGTGTCTGCTCCACTCTTCAGAGTAGCAGTCTTGAGAGGCCCAGTGGGTGAGGCCAGCATAGGCAATGCAGAGAAGAGAAGCAAATGATCCATTCATTTGCTGGTGGTGTCTGCTGTCAGAGGGGGTGTCAGCAGCAACCAGACTGACATACCAGGCTTTCCTTTCCTGCTCTAGATTTTAGAAAGCATGATGTCTACTTTGCCAGTGTGGCAAGGGGAAGGGATAGGAGTGGACCCCTGGGGTCCTGTGCCATCCCTCCTAGGTCCAGATTATAACTGGACATTCTAAGTAGCATGCAGACATGCAACTGGTTAGTTTTATAACATTCAACACACAAGAAGTTACTAGCCGTACAAAGAAGGGATGACAAGAAACAAAAATCTAATGAGAAGAGAAATCCAATCTATGAAAAACAACATATAGCCTGGAGCCATGACTCAGGTCTGAACTTGGGTCCTAGCAGGTGGCTCATATCCCCTAAAACTTCAGCTCCAGGAAGCCAATACCATCTTCTGGCCTCCATGAGCACAGGTGCTCATGTGTGCCTAATTCATACTCAGACATAGATACATACACGCAACTAAAAAAATCTTAACACTATGTTCTCAAGAAGCTGAAAATACAACTATTAACACAAATCCACTGCACAAGCATGATGGCCACCTTCATTGTCAGTGCAACTGGATTTAGAATCACTTAGGAGATAGACCTCTGGGGGTGTCCTGAGGGGATTTCCAAAGGAAGGAATCCCTACCCCGAATGTGGGTAGCATCGTCCCTCCAGCTAGAACTTTGGACTGAATAAAAAGGTGAAAAACAATACCATCAGACCCTCTCTTCTTTCTTCCTAGCCTTCCCAGATATGAAGGGTCCAGAGTCTATCAGCATGTTCCTGTTGTCATGACAGACTGTGCTCCTTTAAACTCTGAGACAAACAAAACAAAACAAAACAAAAAAACCCCAAGCAAACAAATAAACAACCCCCTTCCCCCAAACCCGTCCTCTCTTATGTGGTCTTTGTCAGTTATACTGAGAAGAGAGGTAGCAAGGGCTGGGAGGTGGCTCAGCATTAAGAGTGCTTGCTGCATAAGAATGGCGCCCATACCCTAAGTAACAAGTCAGTTATCCTGGGTGTTACCTAACCCCAACTCCAAAGGAGGAAGAGACCAGGGGATCGATGGGGCTTGCTAGTTTCCAGTCTAACTGAGTGAGAAAAGGCCAGACTCAGGTTCAGGTAGAAACTCTGCCTTAAATAAATAGGCAAAAGACAACAGAGGAGGGCACAGATACCCTCTTCCTGCTTCTGTGCCACATATGTACTATAAAAACATATAAACACAAATAAATATGTAAGTCCTTTAAAATGTAAGTAGTTAATTAATGAGCTTAACAGCAGACTGAGTACTGCAGAGGGAAAACAAGATCTTGAAGACAGAGCAATAGGAACCATGGGAACTGAGGCTCAGCCAGAGCAGAACCTGAGGACAGGAGTGGGATGAGTAACAGGCGTGCTATGATCTTCTTACCAAAGGACTCGCACATGCATACTTACAGTTTTACAAGAAATTAAGAGTTGGGAAGGACTAGAACAATTTCAGAGGGAAATAAACTTGTTTTTTTTCTTTTCTTTTTTTTCTTGTATTTCACAAAAACTATAAATTTACAGATTTAAAAAGCTCAGCTGTACATGGTGGTGCAAGCCTTTAATCCCAGTATTTGAGAGGTGAAGGCAGGTGGATCCCTGTGTCTACACTGGATGTCAGCCTGGTCTACACAGAGAGTTCCAGAATGGTCAGGGCTACAAAGGAAGATCTTACTCAAAAGAAAAAAAAAACATACTTATCATACTGTACTCAAAAATGTGAAGGTGGGGATGTTCAGAAAGTTCAATGGTTAAAATACTTGCTAATAACTTGAGTCTGATCCCCAGAACACATGCACGGTTCACTGAGCATCCAGGCTGCCAGGCTTGCACTGATGCACATGGTTTGCTCAACGGGACTCACTGAGCCAGAGAAGATTAGAACTTACCCAGAATTCTTGCAGTTCTGTCAGATGGCTGATATTCTCAATCTTTTTTATTCTATTTGATGCAATATCCAACATGGTGAGTTTGTTCTAAAATAAGAAAATATTTCCTTATTATTAGAGTTCCAGAGCAGCATGCAAGCACATGCAACAGTGTGGAGCTGAGCTGAGCTGCAGGCTGCAGGCCAGACACCTTCTCTGCCTGGGTTGGCCTTGATGAGTCTCAGGTTGATGCCACCTACCCACTTCCTGAGTTTCCCCAGCTGGACCTGATTTCATTGTTTCTGCTCAAAACCTCATGAGGCTCTCAGTGTCTCTGAAATTTCTGTCAGTCTGAGGGTCTCAAAACCACAGAGGACCCCAGTGAGACCCCTGCTCCTCTTGTAGTCTGGGAAGGGCAGTGATCCTGCGCTTTGAAGGAATGAAGGACTATCGTGGTAGCATGTCTTTATTTACTGAGGAAATACACAGTGCCAGATTACCCTACAGTGGAGCTCCTCTCTTCAGTAGGCGAAGATACACCAGGCACAGAGGAGGTGGGAATAACAGACCTTCCTGTCTGGGACAAAGCTACCTGGGGCAATGCCAGGAAGGCCTAGGTATTGAAGAAAGGCCATGTTGAGAACTGCTGGGACTTAGAAGGAATGATTGCAACAAGGGCAAGTATAACCTTAGCAACAGAGGAATGTTTGTGGATACCTGCAAGACACAGCAGTGTGCACTCTTTCTCTGTCTGTCTGTCTTTTCTTTTCTTTTTTTTTTTTGAGACAGGATTTCTCTGGGTAGCCTGACTGTCCTGGAACTAGCTCTGTAGATCAGGCTAGTCTCAAACTCAGAGATCTGCCTGCCTCTGTCTCCTGAGTACTGCCATGTGTTACCACCATCTAGTTTACAACACTGAGTTTTATGATATGCTCTAAAGTGCATGTCAGATGTTGTCTGAAACATATCAGCTCAGCTTGGGTAACTGGTTTCAAGTTTATAGTTTTTTTTTTTTTTTTTTTTTTTTTTCGAGCTGGGGACCGAACCCAGGGCTTGCACTCGCTGGGCAAGCGCTCTACCGCTGAGCTAAATCCCCAACCCCTCAAGTTTATAGTTTTAAGGTTCAACAGAGGAACAATTTCATAGTCAAGATTAACTTTACCATAGCTTACACTGCTTGCCACTATGTGTTAAGAAACTGGGATTTCCTCCGCCCTGGGTTCGGTCCCCAGCTCCAAAAAAAGAAAAGAAAAAAAAAAAAGAAACTGGGATCTCCCCCCCCTAGACTCCATGGAATCTTGCAGTGGCTGGGATCCTACTTACTATTCCTTCCCTTTCTTACTTCAAGGCCTCCCCAGCACTTAGATTCATGGTCCCTGTCTTCTACTGCATTCCTGGTGTATTTATTCCAAGTCTTTCCAAGTTTTAATGGAAATCAAAACAAGAACAAATTCAAACATAGCCAGTAGCTGTTGATTAAAAAGTGTCACATCTGTGGCTTCCCAGTCCCTTGAAGGTTCCACAGTAACACCCTTCCTGCCTCCAATCCTACAAAAGTATCACACAAGCACAGAGGCACACATGCCAACAGCAATGAGTCCATATGTATTAGAATGCCACCTTCGTATGTTACTTGGTCCCTGTGACATGTCTTATGCATGGGCAAGGCCTTGAACTTCTGATTCTTCTGTTTTCACCATGCAAGTGCTATGATTACAGGTGTGTGCTATCACACCTGGCTTCACACACTGCATAAATCTTTAATTTATTTTAAAGGAAGGTTACCAAATTGTCAAAGACAAGTTTTAGCTTTTCTGAAAATTCTTGTATATATGATGTTAAAACCCAAAACACTGGTTTTCCTCCAGAATGATACAACTGACATAACCCAGCCCTGACTGAGGCACAAAGGGCAGGGGAACCTGTGTTAGGGTCTGAGGGATGATGCTTCACTTCCAAGAGCAAGAGCCTGACACCAATCTTGCTGCACTTGGGGACAATTTATCAGAACAAACCAACCAAATAAAAATGTTCCCCCTAAAGAAAACAAAACAATTCCAGTAAAATTGAACAAGAAAAAATATTTTATTTGTCTTGAATCATACTTGGAGGAAAAACAGGTAAGGCCAAGGCAACTGTAAGTGTGAGGGTCTTCCTGAAGGGAAGCTGCAGGTGGGTGGGAGGAGGAGGAGGAGGGAGAGGAAGAGGAAGAGGAGGAGGAGGAAAAGAGGAAGAGGAAGAAGCCTTTAGGCTTCTGGATTCCAGGAGGCAGACAGGGGAACAAGAGACACACTCTTCCCTCTTAGCAGCAGAGCTGAGCTCATCCTATGGCCTTCACAGGCTGGAGGAGGCTGAGGCAGGGCAGGAAGCTCAGTGGCCAGGATGAATGGGAAGGACAGAGCTGATGATACCTGTGTTAGCCATCTGTGTGACACAAATCACCCAAAGGCCTAGACAGAGTAGTCAGTGGATGTGCAGTGAGCTGCCCTAGGAGGGTGTCTGTGATCCCTGTGTTGAAAACCCACAGGCATATGACATGTTGGCCCTTTGCTTACATTCTGAAGGCAGTGTGTCCACCTTAGGCCAGGCCTAAAGGGCAATGAACTCCAACACCAGCCCCTCCCTCTCCACCTCCCTTTATTTCCCTCAGACCACTGGCTCTTACATTGTTCTCCAGGCCCTCGATAACCTCGATGCCATTGTGGCTGAGGTATAGTTCACGAAGGTTCACCAAGTTCTGTAGACCTTCGATCTTTGTTAGCCGGTTGCTCTGTAAAAACAGTTAAGAAGTGTCAACCTTGGGGCTGAGCAGATTTGCCACTCAAGCTTGAGAACTCCCAGAACCCACAAAAATGCCAGGTGAGTGTGGCAGCTTGCCTGTAATTCCAACCTTGGAAGGTCAGAGACTGAAGCTCCCCACAGCGAGATGGCCAGCAAACAAGTCCTATCAGTTAGCTCTGGTTTGACTAAGAGACCCACTCTATGAATAAGGTAGAAGAGTGAACAAGGATAATTCCCTACTTTAATCTGGGGCCTCCGCATGCACACACACATATGCATGACTACACGCATATTCACACCACACACATAAAGATGGTAAAAGAGTAAGAAAAAGAAAGAGCTGTCAGCTACACAGAAGTTTAGAAACACAATGGCTTTAGAAACGAAGTTTCCTATTTATCCTGAAAATCCTAAGAACAGGTAGGTATTTTATTTAAAATGTGCTGAGGGGTAGGGTGGGGTGGAAATAGTCCAGTGGTTACAAACACTGGATGTTCATCCAGAGGACCTGAGTTCCATTCCCAGAATCCATATGGCTGCTCAGTCATCTGCAACTCCAGTCCCGGGGATCCAGTGCCTTTTTCTGGGCCTCTAAGACCATCAGATAGACATGTGATGTAACACATACAGGCAAAACATCCACACACAAAATAAAAACAATAAAATAAAAAATTTAAAATGTTCCTGAATGGGAAATAGAGAAGAAGATAACATTTCGGGTATGTTGTATTGGGGTTTTTAAATATGAAAATCTCACTTTTTTTAAAGATATATCTGAATATTTACTTGAAGTGATTAAAAAATGTTTTTGTATCCTATGTGTGTATGTGCCCATGCTCATGCCATGGTGGGCATGCACATGATGTCAGGGGACAGCTGGTAGGTGTCAGTCTGCTCCTCCCATCACGTGGTCAGTTCCGGTGGCAGGAGTCTTTACCTGCTCTGCCATCTCACTAGACCACTGAATTAATCTATCAATTTTACAATGTCAAAAATATAGTAAAAACATCTTTTATTCTTTGTGAATGGGTGTTCTGTCTGCATGTACATCTGTGCACCATGTGTTTGCCTGGTGCTGAGGCCAGAAGAGGGTGTTGGAGCTGCCATGTGGGTGCTGAGGCCCAGGTCCTCTGAAAGAGCAGCCAGTGCTCTTAACTGCTGAGCCATATCTTGCAGAAATCCATCTCTCCACTCACTATATGGGACCTGGGGAACTGAACCCAGGTCATCAAGCCTGGTTAGTGACAAGCACCTTTACTCATTGGGCCACTGTAGGTTGATGTTATTATGTAGGTGAAGGCAGACAAAATAAAATGAGGCCTATCATTGCACGAGAAGGAAGGGGGTGGGAACAGAGGTTTTAGAAGGGAGAGAGAAGAGAAGAGTGGGGGAAGTGAGGAGGAAAGAGCTGGGAGAACAGGGTGGCAGATGGTAAGATTCTTCTCGGTGCATAGATACAGGTTGTTATGATTATTTTTAAGGGAGGGGTGTGCACAGGATTTTGTGCTGTCTAGATGAGCAAATTATGTCTTATCAGTTGGATTAGAGGTTATTGTATGGTGTGTTCTTTCATGTGGTGACTTAAATGAGTTCAAGAGAGTGTATGGTAGTGGAACGCACCAGGCCGCCATGGAATTGGGATGTGTATGACAGGCGTAGTAACAACCTGTCCTGGGAACTAGATGGGTAGAGAGATTGCTGCTGGGCTCAGAGAGTAGTCATTGACAGTGTGAGATGGGATGGAGCTTAGCGGGTGAGACGCTTTGTTGACTGAGAGAAATGTCTGGCAGATGCCATGTGCCACTTTGGTGCCTACTAGTGCAAGATAAAAGAAAGCCGTTTTTATATTTTTACAATAGGTAGTGCCCAATGTGGGGTGCCACTTGTTGAGGTAAATTCTCCAACCCAAATAAGCCCGTGCAAAGAAAACACAACTCAATTAATATGAATACAAGTTTCGTGCCTAGATCGGGCAGATCTATACCACTACACTACTCTATTCTTCAGCTAAGAGATCCCTTATAAACTTGTGGTTTCTCCAGGCCACGGGCTTCGGTTCCATCTTCCTTCCATTTCCTCTTCCTCTCTTCTCCCCCACCTCCCTCCCTCTCCCTTCCCCCCCAACTCTTCAGCTCCACCTTCCCTTCCCCTGCCCAATCACCTTTATTTTACAAGTTAAAATGGGGAGAAGGTTCTGATGAAGTCACCTGAACAGTGATTCACTCCTGTCCTAGGCAGCCCCTCTAGGGGAAGCTTAAGTAGCATCAAAAACAAACAGCACCAGGGCAGCCCACATTCCCTCCTTTGTTCAGTTAAAAGCCTTTTCTCCCTCAGATATAAATTGCCCTGATGCTGTCTGTATTCATATTAACCGAGTTGTGTTTTCTTTGCACGGGCTTATTTGGGTTGGAGAATTTACTGCAACAGGCTCTCTCTCCCAACATTTTTGTTTTATAAACAAATCATTCATTTCTTTTATAATATCTTACAACCCAATTCTAGTTCAAGAACGCTTCTTCCAAAGCAGTCTGCAAGGCATTTGTGCTACTCAGAGTCTAAGAAGTTTCCTCTGTCACGACGGCTGTGAGTGGGTCCTACCAAACCAGGCACCCCAAGCACACCAGTTATATCTCCCTTCATCCCTTCAATGTTTGATCCTACTAATTTGTAGCCACTGCTCCCCAACAAAAACAAAACCTTAAAAACCAACAACAAACATTTCAGCATGAACCAGGCACAGACAGTGGTGCTGCCTTTAATCCCATCTCTGAGATCTCTGAGTGGGAAGCAGAGACGATCTCTTGTAAGTTGGAGAGCCTGATTTTACAGGATAGCCAGAGCTATATGGTGAGACTCAGTCTAAAAAACAGAAAGAAAGAAAGAAAGAAAGAAAGAAAGAAAGAAAGAAAGAAAGAAAGGAAGAAAGAAAGAAAGAGGGAAGGAAGGAAGGAAAGAAAGAAAGAAAGAAAGAAAGAAAGAAAGAAAGGAAGGAAGGAAGGTAAAGAAAACAAAAAACCCCCATGAGTCTCTCCATAGGGTCTGCACTCTGTACTGTATATATAGTCAGGGCTTTTACATTTCTACTCACCAGGCACCTGAGCACTGGGTAAGCTCTCTTCTGAAGATGCCCTGCAGCCCACCTGTTACTCATTACGGACAGGGATGGAATGAGATTCTTTTCCCTCCCTATTTTCTGTGCATAAACCTTTGCCTGCCAGTCTGTCTGCACATCACATGCTTGCCAGGTGCCCTCGGAGACCAGAAGAGAGAGCAGGGTTCCCTGGGATTACAGTTACAGACACTTGTGATTTGCCATGTGAGTGCTGGGATTATCTGAGAGCATCCAGTGCTCTTAACTTCTGAACCACCTCTCCAGCCCAGGGATAAAAAATTGTTTTTTAAATTAAGTTTTACTGTGAATGTGTGTTGCCTATGTTCCATCACATATATGACTGGTGTCTATGGAGGACAGAAGAAGGTGTCAGATTCCCTGGGACTGGAGTGAACAGCCATGCGGGTGCTGGGACTCAAACCTGGATCCTCGGGGAGAACAGCTCTTAATCACTGAGCCATCTTCCAGCTCTCAATATAAAATTCTTAAAAGTAAAAATAAATTATGTAAAAAACAAAAGGGATTTTAGTTTAGAGGGTTTGTGTTTATACAGCCTATGGATTCTATTATTTCTGTCACCTACTGACTGTAAACAGTACACATTGTAAACATACCAAGGGAAGAAAATCAGGTTGGGGATGGTGGGTGGCCCTGTGGGAATGAGAAGCTGGGGCTGGTGAGGTCCGGTACCTGCATACTGAGGACTGTGAGGTTGCTAAGTGCATCCAGGTTCTGAAGCTTTGTAATTTTGTTTTTCCCCAGAAACAAACTCTCCAGGTTGGTTAATGTGTCGATATTTTCAATTGCCTGTCAAACAGATGGAACATCGAGTTAAATGTTTGCTATGGGCTCAAAACCTACACCAAGTAAGGTGCCTAGAACACAAGACAATCTAAGACTTTCTCTGTGATGTCTGGGCTGGGGACTTTTCAATGAACTCTCTAATATACACAAGGACAAGGAGGGGATGATGGAGGATGAAGACTGGCCTCTGGGTTTGCTCCCAGGCTCAAACTTTACTCCTTCCTTCATTTCTTTCTATGACAGGGTTTCACTGTGTAGCCCTGGGGGTCCTAGAGCTTGCTCTGTAGACCAGGCTGGCCTTAAGCTCGGAGATTCACGTGCCTCTGCCTCTGAAGGTATATGCCTACTACCCGGTCAACTTTCATGTTTTCAAAGAGCTCTGGGACTGTTTGAAAACTCAGAGGCTGGCTGGTTTCTCTGGCCTGTGTAGCACTTTACTCTACACAGCCTTTGGGACTGTGGACTTCTCTTCCTTGCTGCAGTCATGTCTCAGCTCTGGCGCTGTGCCCTTGAGGCTCTTGAAGAATCTCAAGGGTAGGCCACAGTGCATGGTATAGTACTTCTGAAAACCAAGTGGTGGGAGCCCCAAACATGGGGTGGGCAGACACAGACCTGTAAATACTGGCCTCAGCCACTAACCAAGAAGGGTGAGGACAGGCATACAGCAATGACACCAGGATGTCAAACCCTCATGTCAGCCCATGGGAACTCCACCCTTCTCTGCACGGCAGCTCCTCCTCCAAGGCCAGCACCTATATGACCCTGAGATAGAAGGGACTTTCCCAGTAGTTATTCGTCAACTGGTAAAGAACTGGTTTTGCTGTTCTGGGTGTGGTGGCACAAGCTGTTTATCCCAGCAAGAGGCAGAGGAAGATGGATCTCTGAGTTCAAAACCAGCAGCCTGGTCAAAGTGAGTTCCAGGACAGCCAAGGCTATATATAGAAATGTCTCAACAAACAAACAAACAAACAAACAAACAAACAAACAAACAAACAAACAAGCTTCTCATTTCCATTCTGACCCATGGTTTCACTTTTAAATGGATCTGACACAGCAAACCAAATCCTGCCAGAGGACACATTTAGAGGATGAAGGGCCAGTCCTGTTTTCTAGGGCACCTGAGCAGCAGGATACTTGCTTATCACATGACAGGTCACTGTAAGTGACCACCTTTCTCACTTCTCAGATGCAGATGGGGGCTTGGCTGCCTTACCTTATGGAGCACTGGGACCGGCTTGGCACAGGACTATGATATAAATGAAAGGCCAATGAAAGCTAACTCCCAGACTAGACCAGTTGGTGAGCACAGTTCTTATTGATAATAGCTTCCAGTTAGCATTTTTTCTTAACAAATATTTCCCTGCTTCCTCTAAACAATAAGAACATGAGAAAACTCAGCTAAGCACATACTGTATGTGTACCACTGAAGATCCACAGAGCCCAGAGAACTGTTCCCAAGAGATAGTATGTGTGACCAGTACCTACCCGGATCCGGTTAGACCCCAGCTCTAACATTTGCAGTTGCTGTAAGGTGCTTATGTTCTCAATTTTATTGATTTTATTGTTGACCAAGAAGAGTTTTTTCAGCTGTGTCAGTTTGTCAATCCCTTCAATGTTCCTCAGCAAATTAAAAGAAATGTCTAGAACCCTAGAAAGAAGCAAAATATGTCTTGAATGAACACAGTCTGTATAAGAGTCGGAACCCCAGTAAGAGGGGTGTCCGACCCCAGATCTTGAGTCAGTAGGAGATGGGATCTGACCGTGGCACCACCGCTCACTGACTGCCTCCCACTGGAGCTGCCATCTTATGGAATCGTGAGGCTGCCTGGAGCTTGGAGGGCAGTAAAGGCAACTTGCAGGCCACAGACACTGTCTCCTAGGGTCTTACTTAGGAGCAGAAACCAGGTTTCATTTATGCCTGTGTCCACGGAGAACCTAGTACCATGCATTGTACTAGTTCGCCTGAGCAGTGTTAGACTAAAACGGAAGCAAACCAAAATCACAAAGCAGCTGGGCGAGGTGGTGCATGTGTGTAAGGCCAGTGCTGGAGAGATGGAGGCCTGAAGTTCAAGATTCAGATCATCATCAGCTACAGAGGATTCAGCTCGGCCTGGGCTTAAAAACAAAACCGAGACCCCGCACCAGCAAAGAAGCGAAGCCCAGATAAGACTACAGCTGGGTAAAGCTGGCTCCTTGAGTCAGAAATGCTGCTGACACTGTTGTTTAAAAGGAGTTATGGATTAAAGTTCCTCTTTCCTGACTCTGACATTATTCCTGAATGGAACCTGGGCAGCCTAGTTGAGCCTTCAGTGCTCACGGCATGTACAACGCTGTTGCTCCCTCTTAGGAGCCCTAGCACGGGACAGGACTGGTCTAGAGGCAGCCATTAGGACTACAGCTGGGCAGTGGGTACATTCTGAGGAACCTGGCCACCCAACCCATCCTATCTCCTCTGGATTCCCCTACTCACTCCAATTCCGTCAGTGCCTCTAGATTCTCAATCTTCTTGATCTGATTATCATAGAGATCCAGTTCTCGAAGACTCTGAAGTTCATCCAGGTTCTCAATGCATTTAATTAAGTTTTGACGAAGGCAGAGTGACTGGAGGGTAGGAAGGGAATTGGCATTGGCTCAGGAGAACACAGGGCCACCCTCCAGGGGCTGGTTTATGCTGGCCTTCAGGAGGCAGGGGAGTGAGAGTGGGAAGCTGGAGTTACCCTCCTCTACTTGAGGACAGGTACAGGCCCAAAGGGAAGCCAGGCTGACCCCATGCTGAGCACACCTGTGTAGGGAGACATTGAATAGGGTTGGAGTATACCCAAGTCCTAGAAGCTGAAGGAACCTTTACTGGGCTCCATTTTGAGAAGCAAATTTAACTGCAGTGAGCTGGGGACAGGAGACTGTGCAAGTGCTCACTGAGGCAGCCTGAGAGCCCAAACAGGTTTGAGCCCCAAATACAGGAAGATACCTATCCCATTCAGAACAGACATAAGAGGCCAGTACCACCCACAGGATGGGAACAAGGACTGCATAATACCCAACTTGAGTAATGTTACCAAGTCACCTTGTGTGCAAGGACAGATCGAGCCCTCTCACCTTCACTTTCTTTAGCACCTCAAAGCCTTCAATCTTTCCAATTCTATAGTGATTCAGATCAACATCCTGAAACATAGAAGAATCTTTCTCAGGTCCATCAGAGTTCTTGGAGATCTAGCCAGGAGCAACTTAGGAGTGCCATATGGGGAGGCAAGGGAGAGGATGGGGCACTAAGCAGACCCACTTGGGACTGGCAGGTGACAATGACGCAACATAAGTCGACAGGTAGACACTCTTCAGTTTAGCTGTGATTTAGTGTTTTAGTTTATATAAAACAGACCTAGTGGTCAGTCTGAATTCAGTCCCCTAGCAACTGGACACTCACTCACTCTCTCTCTCTCTCTCTCTCTCTCTCTCTCTCTCTCTCGCCCTCCATCCCACTCTCTCTCTCTCTCTCTCTCTCTCTCTCTCTCCCTGGTATTAAAATAGTAAAGATACAGGAAACCAACACAATCAAGGGAGGCTTAGGTGATCTAATTACTAATTTATCATCTTTATAAAAGATGGTTAGCTGATGGTTTGATTAGCTGATGGTTTGGGGTTAGTTGATGGTTTGGTCCTCTGTAACCATGCCCCCTATACTGGCTAGTTTTATGTGTCAACTTGACATAGGCTGGAGTTATCACAGAAAAAGGAGTCTCAGTTGAGGAAATGCCTTCATGAGACCCAGCTGTAAGGCATTTTCTCAATTAGTGATCAAGGAGGGAGGACCCAGCCCATTGTGAGTGGTGCTGTCCCTGGGCTGGTGGTCTTGGGTTCTATAAGAGAGCAAGCTGAGCAAGCCAGGGGAAGCAAGTCAGTAAGCAACATCCTTCCATGGCCCCTGCATCAGCTCCTGCTTCCTGACCTGCTTGAGTTCTAGTCCTGACTTCCTTTGGTAATGAACAGCAATGTGGAAGTGTGAGCTGAATAAACCCTTTCCTCCCCAACTGCTTCTTGGTCCTGATGTTGTGCAGGAACAGGAACCTGACTGAGACACCCCCTGAGACTAGGTCAGGCAGGCAGCATTACCTCTGCATCTCGGTCCAGGCTGATGGTTTCCATATCCACTGCCAGTTCATGCTCCTCTACAAAGAAAGAAAAAGAACAACTCTGTTTCTATGAGTCAATGGCCACAGGTTTTAGTAGAGTCGCCCCTCTGCCCTAGGGCTGAAGAAGTTCGGCTGGGACAAATGAGAGATCAAATGCTGGGACACTAGAGATGAGAAGGGTGACAGCAAAGCCTCCAAGTCCATGTGTGCCTCTGAATCTCCCAAGAATCCCAGCTTGATGCTCCTGGTGGGAAGGTGGAGGAGGGTGGCTGCCTGAGTCTTGGTGGTCTTAGTTAAGCCTAGTCACTGCTGGGAAACACGTCCCCATCACGCTGTCGCCTTCATGGAATCCCTGGAGTGTGTGCTGTCAGTAGCCTATCCCCCCATGTATTCTTTCCCGTTTGTTTGTGGCAATAAATCCGGCCACTTGAATCAGATCACGCTGGGTATATTACATGTTCTCGGATATGCCTTTTATTGCTCTGGAAAGGAGCCCAGCATCTACAGATGCTTCTCTGACAGAGAGGGAAACAAAGTGAAGTAGAGCTCAACAGACAGGATCAAAGAGCTTTAGTGAATAATTTAAGCATACTTCTCAACTGGAAGCCTGGTGAACTAATTCCAGCAGAAAAGCCTATTTGGATTTCATGAGACCATCCACCCAAGAGCCAGATATAAACTGCTTCCTGCCGTAGTGAAGAGCCTCATATTCAAGCCCCTCATTTTCATTTCACCAGAACCCGATTAGGATGTTGAGAGAACTACATGCAAATACATGTGCATACATTCCCCAGAACACTTTGAGAATAACAGTGCTTCCCCCACCACTACCGAAGTATTACCCACTTTTTCCAATAGTCTTAGAATTTCTTTCCTTAGTTTGCACCAGTTGGTATCCAAATAAAGCTATCTATTTTGACTGGATGCCTGCCCCTCTTTCCCCTTTTAGACAGTCTCATTGTGTAGCTCAGGCTGGTCTTGGACTTTTTTTATATCTATTTTATGTGCATGGGTGTTTTGTCTACATATGTACCAGTTCACCACTTGCAAGGCCAGTAGAGGCCAGAAGAGGGTGTTAGCTTTCCCTGGAATTAGAGTTACGAGAGGGTTGTTAGCAGACATAGGTGCTAGGAATTGAACCCCCCATCCTCTGGAAGAGCTACCAGTGCTCTTAAACATCAAGTTATCTCTCCAGCCCTAGGCCTTTGAGTTTTTCATCCTCCTGCTTCAGATTCCCAGGTGCTGGGATGACAGATATATGTCCCACCATTGCTAGCTTCATGGCTTCATGGTGTTTTTCTTAAGATTCTTTTTAACCTTGAAACTGCAGGAAGAAAACAGGCATGCATTTATTTATTTATTTATTTATTTATTTATTTATTTATTTATTTATTTATTTATTCAGGGCCTTGCGCTTGCTAGGCAAGCGCTCTACCACTGAGCTAAATCCCCAACCCCTTATTTTTGTTTTTTGAGTCTAAACTTTTCATTCTGTCCCAGAACATGGGAGTACACACTCACTCTCCCTTTGATCTTTTCTCTCTCTTCCCCTCTCTTTCCCTCTTTCCTCTATTTCCTTGACCTTCTTATCACTACTATTTTCCCCCTATCCCCGTTTTTTCCTGTTTCTTTCCTAGAGCAAACAAACACTTGCATCTGCAGTGGAGCCAGTACACGCCCTCGACACATCACACATCCTTACACATCAGCCCATGGCTCCTCCAAACATTAGCATACTATGTGCTGGTCAGCTTGCTTCTTCGTTGCAGGTCTCAGAGAGGAATATGCACAGGGAACCAGCTTAACAAAGAACTGGCCCTACAAGGCTGAATTAACTTCACTGACTTTCCATGATGTCTTTTTTACAACAATCAACAGTACCCAATTAAAATATGTTGTTTTCTATAGTTTACCCATAATTTATAGGATACTGACCAACCTAGTGTTAAATAAAAGGAACTAGATAAAACCAAGAAGGCATTACAAGAGTCCTCTTATTCTCAAAAGACAGCAGTAGCTCACTGTCTGCAAGCTCAGTTGTTGAAAGAGAGGCATTACAATGAAGGCAACGAGGCCAGGTCACTGCCATCCAAGTCAGATACTGTAAGACTAAACGTAGTCACAATTGGCAGTGGCACTGAGCTGGAAGATGGGACTGGGGCTATCCTAGGCCCCTTAGAATATGTGGTTCACAGCCCCAAGTTTCCTGTTGAAATACCAGGTTAATCCAGAACAAGGTTATCAACGGGAACTTCTGAATGTATCAAAGTTGTGTTTTAGACTGAGTTTGGGGACATAACACAGGTGTTTCAGGTCTTGAATTCAAGCCCTAGCAATAAAAAACAAATAAAATTGGTGTTGGGGGTAGGTGGGTAGGGGGACAGCTTAGTTAGTGAAGTGTTTATGCAAGCACAGGACCTGAGTTCGAGCTGTGGAACCCACAGAAAACACTGAGCAAGGTGGTGCACTTGTAATCCCAGCACCTGAGAGGACGGAGCACGCTGGTTTGCTGCAGTCAGCTCAGCCTAAATAGCAATTTCCAGGCCAGTGAGAGCCAAGGCCAACGGTGCCCGAGGAACAACCCCTGAGACTGCCTTTTGCCATTTGCATGCACACATACTCATATACATGCCTGCACACACATACACTTCACTGATGTTAACAAGTACACACATACACACAAGGTTAATACAGGGAGGTAATGACTGACATATTTAAACATGTTTTGCTGAAACTTAGGGAAAAAAATTATGAGCAGTCCCAGTTTCTCTGAGGACTGGAAATTCATGTTCCCAGAGAATTACTACATGTTCTATCATCTGGAGGTAAGCAAGCTGGACTGTAAGCACGCTGGGCTCTAGCCCAATCAGCCTGCCTTGCAGTAGGGCTCTCTTGCTGGCACTGGGCTTTTATTCTCCTCATCTTTCACACAGTAGAGTCCTCTTACAATGAATGTCCCATCACAATAACATTATTAGCCAGGAAACAGAGCCCAGGATCAGACTGTTCTATGTTCCAAGTCTTTTAGGGTTGCCTAATATTTCAGTGGCACAGACCTCAGCCCTTCAGTGACTGTCAAATGGTGACAGGGCCCGTTTGCTTTATCCACCCACATCACCTCCAGACATCAGCTCCGAAGTTCCAAACTAACTGTGGTAGGTACTTTTGTGGTAATCTCCTTTTGCCTTAAAATTTGGTTACCATAGTTACCAATCATCTTTGCTGGCACACAGTGCACAATGCTATTTTAAAAAGTAGCTATGTTTCTTCAAATTTATTTTTATAAAGGTAATGCATAATTATGAATACCTGATAAATCCACACAGATCTGGAAAATGTAAGAGGCAGAGTTTCCCCTCAAGCCTGCTGCTAAAAGAGATCCTCAATGCTAATGGCGTTTTCTTTTTAAGCAGGTAAAACTAAACACTCATTTTTAATTAAATACCATATTTTTTGAACTTAACAATTCAGCTCGTACAGTTTTCTGTGTTCATGTCTTCTCTATTCTTTTCCACGGAAACTAGTTTTCTACGCAAACACTTAAGCATGGGTCACTGCTGAGGAGGTCATAAAACCACCAGAGGAAGGAAGCTGTTCATTCCAGATGAAGTGACTTCCTAACCTACATATGTGCTGGGACAGGGGACGCTCAGACCATACAAATGGAGTGACTTCCTATCCTACATCTGTGCTGGGACAGGGGACGCTCAGACCATACAAATGGAGTGACTTCCTATCCTACATCTGTGCTGGGACAGAGGACGCTCAGACCATACAAATGGAGTGACTTCCTATCCAACATCTGTGCTGGGACAGGGGACGCTCAGACCATACAAACATTGAGGTGGATGTGGTCATGGTGGCACACACCCTCAATCCTAGCACTCAGGAGGCAGAGGCAGGTAGATTTCTGAGTTGGAGGCCTGACTGGTCCACATAATGGTTTCAAGACCAATCAGGGTTAGACAGTGAGACCCTGTCTCAGAGAAGCAATGTTGAAGTTGGATTAGAAATGATTCCTTGTCACTGCGGCAGGATACAGAAGCAGAGTACTACTCAGCCATGCGCTCTTCAAATTGTTATTCTGAGGAAAGGGTTAAAAAGTCACTTTCTGGCTCTGTTCTAGGTGACACATCATCAGTAGTGGAACTGTCCCTTCAGCAGAAATGACCCACTGTACTCATAAATCTAACTCCGTCACTTGCTGAGGCAGCCCTCTGCCAGCATCCCCACTTGCCCAATCTATGGGGACCCTTTGAGGAAAACCACTACTGCCATGAGGAGACACCGTGTACAAAGAAGCAGTACTCTTCAACAGCACCCTTGCCCTGCTGGGTGAGTTCAAAGTGACTAAACCCAGTACCTTCCGGATCTTCTGCGCCCCGTTCTACCCCATCCTTCAGGCTCTGCTGGCTGAGGTCTGCCACGATGCCACCGCCATGCTTCTTCCCTTCCTCATCACCTGATTCTTCAGATTCAACACGCCTGTCAACTGAACCCACACACATCAGTGACAATTCACATCTACTTCATGTGACAATTTGAGGAACACAAAAGAGATTAACAACAGTTGTAAGTCAGCAAGACTTTTTTCTAAAATAGCTGAACTCATTTTATGAACATTTGAATGTCTTCCACATCCAATAATATTTAAGATACAGGGACAGGAACTGGGAGGTCACATGAAGACAATTAATATGTCATCCTTCCCCTCTAAGAGCTTGTCAAGAATTGACAAGTGTTCTGAAATCTGGATCATCTACGATTGGGAACACTATTGACACCAGATACTGAAGTTCCTTCCAGGCGGCTCTCACATCTGACGTTATGTCCACCACAAGAGGAACCCTTCTGCCACATACCCTCATTGATGTCTCACTATCCATTTGGCCAAGGAAACTGGTTCAATTTTCAGGCCCCACATTCCAAAAGAAATCAAGACCAGCTAAAATCAGACAGTGGGCAGAATGAATGAAAATGAGATGGTCTCAAAAATGCCAGATGCTCCCAGCAAACTGCTGGTGTTAAACCACCACAGGGCAGAGTTAACAATGCAAAGTGTTTTTGGAGTAAATAAACAGATTTCGAGTTATGAACAAAGCAGCAATGAGATGTGGCTTTGGCAAATGATCATCCTTTCTAAACCTTGATATTCATCTCTGTAGAAGAGTTAGTAGAGTACCCTCCCCTTTCAGGACCAAATGAGAAAGGGCACAACAGTAGTAGCTCATGCCTATGGCATGTAGGACAATTTATGAGTTACCAAGAGGACAGCCTGTGATCTGGGGTTAGGGAAATGAGGCTCTGTACCTCCCTCAGGAGGAGCCAGAGGATAGAAGGGAGAGTGGGTGCACCCTGTGCCTGTATCCTCAGGGCAGTAGAAAGCTTCCAGAGCCTGAGGTAGTGTGCAAGAATGTGACTGTGAGGCTCTGGGTATAACAGGCTAGCAAAAAGGCAATGAACTCTATCAAGAGGAGGAAGGCTTGAGTAAAGGTATTAGCAGTGATAGAGAAGGTAGCAAAACATGCTCTGCCTGGTCCGCACAGGCCGTCTTTAAAAACAAAACAAAACAACAACAAGGCCAAACCAAACCAGGCTCTCAAACCAAACCAAACAACACTCCCACCCTCCGAATCTCCAAAAAGACATAGGGCCATAGAAACCTAAGTGCCAGCTGGTAATGACATGTGTGGGAGTGGAAGAGAGGAAAAGCTTGGCTTTTGTATTTGCCCTTTACTGAGGAGGGAGGGGAGAGGTGTACTGGAGGAGGGAAGAGGGGGACAGAAGAAGCATTTCCTCACTTAAGAAAGAGTCAAAGGTTAGAAACAAAAGACCTCTAGGATGACTCCCTTCAAGTCTCTCTAAGAACTTCTCTGGGCAGCCTTGCTGGCTCTCCTCACTCCCCATTGCATGACTTTATTTAGGTCATGTTTCCATACGCCTTTGCTTTTGACTGGGTTTCCTTTCTCTGGAATGATACTGGTCTTCCCCATGTGACCCCAGGCTGGGTGACGTCTAGTCATTTTTCAGGGCCCATCTCAGAAAGGGATCACTGCTCTCAAACTCACCACTCTTCTCTTCCACATCCCTGTCCCTTGCTCTGCAACTCTCTTTCCTAGCACTCTTCCCCGAAAAGTGAGTGATCTTCCAGAAGTGAGCGATCCTCACCGAAGTAGAGGAGTCTTTCAAAGGCTTTTAAGATTCGCCTAATGCTACAGCGGGTGGGGCAAGTACATGTACATATGTACAAGTCTGTGTGAATACATACACTCACATACATGCATGCATGTAACGACCACGTATCTACACAACTGTATACAAAAGCATATACATGTGTTACATGTGTATTTACACATGTATACGATGACATAATCCAACACAGTGAAGGAAGAAAGTTGAATATAGTCTTTTCGAGACTACAGAAAAATAAGACAACGCCTTGTAAAATCAATTTCCGGAGCTCTTTTTTACCCGACCCTCTGCCACAACCCATTCGCTTCCAGAGCAGACTCTTTTCCATCCATGCCGCGTGAACAAACTGGACTTTACAGTCCCCACGCCTGAAGCCTCAGTTTCCCTGCCCCCTCGCCTGTCAATCTCGGAGCTTTAAGACCAGGTTCCTATAGCCACGGCTTTCTCGCCAATCCCCCTGGGCGGGCTCGCGCCACGTTGTTCCCCGGGGTATGGTCCTTCTGGCCGCTACCGATCTCGGGCCGGGTTCCCGTCTCCGAGCCTCCCCGGCACTGCCCAGCCATGTTGGCAGCTGTCAGAGCTTCGTGGCTGTGGCCGAAGGCCGAATTCCGATCCGACTAGAGGCCGTGCCCGCCCAGCCCCCAGCTCGCCGCTCCCCGGTCGCCCACAGGGGCCGCTCACCCTCCATCATCTCCTGCGACTGTTGCTGCCCCGCGCCGCGCTCCGCCGCCATATTGGCTGCTCTTCCCCTTTCCGGAATCTGTCGCCTCAGGCCATGGGCCAATCAGGATTCCAGGTCCAGTCGGCCAGCCAATGGAACAAAGTATAGAAGCGCGAGCTGACACGCTTGCGTGGTCGCAGTGTTTCATGGGAATTGTAGTTCCCGCAGGGCCCGGCCCCACCTGAGTTAGGGGTTTGATGAATGAGTGGGGTCTAGGCGAGCACGGCGAACGTAGACATCCCGGAAAGTCATCAGGCAGCATGGGAGACACTTCAAGCTTGCAGATTCGCTCAAGTCACTGTGCTGACTTCGGAGGCGTAGAGTTACTGAGGCCAGGAGAGCTCTACAGGCCAAAGGTAAAACAGAATACACATGCCCCGACTTCCGGAGCCTCAATGCTGTGTGTCTACACCGTGAGCAGGTAGGCGAGGGAGAACAGTTTATTCCGCGCCTGCGCGCTGATATATTGGCGCCAAGGGCTGCCTTTAGCGGATGCTTGGAGAAGGCGAGAGAGGCCACGGCTCGGTTTCGGGGGCGCGCGTTCGCCGCCTCCGGCCCACAGAGAACCACCTTATCGTCCGCTTCTGCCCATCGTCCTCGCCTTGAGAATGTGGCCGCCGAAAGGAGGGCTGCACGTCGCTCACCGTCCTCGGTTCCGCTGTAGGAGTGAACTGCAGTCACTTGGCGTGATAGGGGTGAGAGGGGGGGCCGGAGAAACCAGTTTCTTTTGGCTCCTCCGAGGCGCTGTAGTGGACGTCCAGCGCGTCCCTAGCAACCGTTTGCGCGCGCTCAGCAGCTTGCTTTCACTGAGGCCCGCCCATCAAGGTGTCTGGTTGGTTCTTGACCCCTTGTTACTCTGCCTACGATTGGTCGGTGGGCCAGAAGCGCGCGAATCTTTACGGTGTGAATCCGGCTGAGAGTAGCGCCGGCCTCAGGTGAGACACCAGCTTTCTAAGGAGCCCCGGGTGGTTGCGTGGCTCAGTTCTGCGTCGAGGTGGAGTAGCCGTAACCTCGCACGCGCGCACTCCCTCCGCCGGGTCCGGTCCCCGGGGTGGTGGCGGGTTCCGGCCGTTTGACCCGCGCTCAGGAGCCGCCAGCGCCCGAAAGTCTCTGACTGAACTGGAAGCTTTGCTTTAAGGTTAGAGTAGCGGGCCAGTGAGCTCTGGGGAATTCACTTATCTTCACCCCCTAATGCTGGGACTGCAGTTACATGCGGCCATGACTGGCTTTTTATGTGGTTAAAGATTTAAACTCAGGTCCTCACGTTTGCATTAGCAAGAGCTTCTAACAGAGGGAGCCACCCAGTTCCTATAATTACTTTTTTTTTTTTTTTTCTTTTTTTCGGAGCTGGGGACCGAACCCAGGACCTTGCGCTTGCTAGGCAAGCCCTCTACCACTGAGCTAAATCCCCAACCCCCTGTAATTACTTTTAAGATAAAAATTTGTAGCATTAACAATTTAGTTTGAAGAATTTTTTAATATAAATTAAGATTTTATAACAGTATATTCTGAAGTTATACAAATTCTGAAAAAAAAAAAAAAGGTAAGATTTTGTGACATTGGCAGTGTATTTAGAAGCCGTGATTAAATGTCCTAACCTTTTTTGTAGGATGGTTTTAAAAATAGAAAAAAACCCAGTATGGTCGTATCACTGTTTGATGTAGCAGTTATTAGTGCATTTGGCTACCTAGAGAAGATGTACATCTGTGACATTAAAATGCTCTACATGAAAACTTCTACCTCCTACCCATCCTTATTTTGTTCGAGCCTGGTGGTGTCATATACAGCCTTGAACATTATGTAGCTACTCTTGTTTCATAATGAGCTATTGCTTTCTGGGATCACATATGGGGTGCATGTGCCCGTGTATGGAATGTGCAGAATACTGAAGGCAAAGAGTCATACCTCATCAGTCAGTGGTGGATGTGCCTAACAGGTGGCGAGCTATGGGTTTGATACCTAGCTTCACACAAAAATACCACCATCAGGCTGATGGCGTCTTCCCAGACTTCCAGTGCCTCTGGAGACCTTGCCTCAAACAAACAAAAAAAGGAAACAAAGTCTTACAGTCTGAGCCCAGCATTATGAGTAGGCACTTGCTCCCAAGGTCTGACAATTTGGGACCCATGTGGTAAAAAGAAGTGACTCCTTAAAGTTGTTTTCTGCCCTCCACACATAGGTGTGTGTTCTCTCTCTCTCTCTCTCTCTCTCTCTCTCTCTCTCTCTCTCTCTCTCTCTCACACACACACACACACACACACACACACACACACACACACACACACACACACAGATGTATTAAAACAGTTAAAACAAACACATGTAAACCCACCTAACTAACTGAGGAAGTAGGAGACTGTCATTTTGCCTCCATATTAAGTGCTCTGCCAGACTCACGAGGATTGTCTGCCTGAAGCGTGAGTCTTCAGTCCTGTTGGACTCTTATCCTGTGTGTGTGTATTTTTAGGCAGTGTATTTAGATTTTTCTCATATTAAAGGAATCTTGCTGCAGATAAACCTTTTGGATTTGAAGGTTTTCACTGCGTACTGCCAAGATTGGTTCTTGCACACAGTTCCTTTCTTCTTTATGAATATTTAAGGTATATTTTCTTTTTGACTCTCTTCCCTCTTTCTTCTCTCCTCTCTTCTTGCCTACCTGGCTTCTTAGCTGTCTAGTTTTCCAGCCTTTTCTGTTTTGAGCCATGCTGGCCTGGAGTAGTCCTTGTGTACCTTGGTGTTTCTGTGTGTGGATAGACTAGGCCCTGCAGGGGAGCCTCTCAGGAAGGTGGCTTTTCTTTGCAGTTGGTTTGAAGAGAGTCTGTTTGATGGTAATTTTGAAAAACTTTGGGCCTGTGTTGCCTGTTCTTTGCTTCTGGTATTACTGGGACATACTGGTTTTTAAAGAGTTGGGTTAACAGTGGCTCTCCTAGTGAAAGACCCCCCCCCCCAGAAGAAAATGAGCTTCAGGTCTACAAATATAACGTAAAAGAATAAGTCTTAAGATCCACAGACTCAGTGCCAAAACAGGCCTGAACGAGCCCAGACATGCCCAGACACACAGGGCCGGGCCTGGGTCACCGTTAAAACCAACAGACCATAAAAGGAAAGGAATGCAGAACAAACCAGGAGTATCGGATCTGACTCACAGGCCATCAGGCAGGAAGAGATAAGCCCCTAGCCCCTGACATTCCAGACGCCCCAACCTGCACGTACTCTTTCACCATGTTGTAACCTCATTTGAATATGTTTAAAACAGCCAATTGTGTGTAGCTATACATTTGTGCCTCATTTGAATATCGTGTAAAATAGCCAATTATGTGTGACCATGCTTATGCGCCTCATTTGAATCCACCAATCCCTGTAACCATGCATCTGCTTATTGCATGTATACCTCTTATGACCCAGATGATCCAGGACAAATGACAAGTGTCTCCATGTCCTTCATCTGGCAGGCAGCACCAGATATCAGGGCTAAGCTACAGAGACTAGAGAATTTACAAGGGTATACATTACAGGATTTACTTAAGGAGGCAGAAAGAATTTATAACAAGAGAGAGACACAAGAAGAGAAGGAAGATAGGGAACGTAGAGAAAAGGATGAGAGAGACCGGAAAAGAAACAGAGAGTTGAGCCGAATCTTGGCCGCCGGAGTACAGGGTCAAGAGAGAAAGGGAGAGAGGATGGGAGCTCGAAAAGGACCAAAGCTGGATAAGGATCAATGTGCCTACTGCAAAGAAAAAGGACACTGGGCCGTAGACTGCCCCAAGAAGCCTCGTGGGTCCCAGAAGCCTCAGCCGCGGACCTCCGTCTTGGCCCTAGATGAGGATTAGGGAGTTCAGGGCCAGGAGCACCCCCCCAGCTCAGGATAACTCTTGAAGTTGGGGGGGGCAGCCAGTCACCTTTCTAGTGGATACAGGAGCCCAGCATTCAGTCCTCACCCAGGCCCCTGGACAACTCAGCGACCGGACGGCCTGGGTACAAGGAGCCACTGGCAGCAAGAGATACCGTTGGACTACAGATCGCCGGGTTCAGTTGGCTACTGGTAAGGTGATTCATTCCTTCTTGCATGTTCCGGATTGCCCATACCCTCTGCTGGGCCGTGACTTGCTTACCAAATTAAAAGCTCAGATCCATTTTGAAGAAGGAGGGGCCCGAATAACTGGCCCCCGCGGTACTCCTCTTCAGATTTTAACCCTTCAGTTAGAAGATGAATATAGACTGTATGAACCAGAACAGGACAAGCCAAAATCTTTAGAAATAGACTCTTGGGTCGTGAGATTCCCATTGGCCTGGGCAGAGACTGGCAGGATGGGGTTGGCGCTCCAACAGCCCTCCCTAATTATCCAGTTAAAGGCCACCGCAACTCCTGTCTCCATTAAACAGTACCCCATGTCACATGAAGCTTACCAAGGCATAAGGCCACATATTAGGAGGCTCTTGGACCAAGACATTCTAGTCCCCTGCCGGTCACCCTGGAATATGCCTCTGCTACCTGTTAAGAACCCGGCACTGGAGACTATAGGCCAGTACAAGATTTGAGAGAGGTCAACAAAAGAGTAGAGGATATTCACTCAACTGTCCCGAACCCTTATAACTTACTCAGCACCCTGCCCTCATACTCTTGCAGTACGGAGACGACCTCCTCCTAGCGGCCACCTCTGAAACAGCATGCCTCCAGGGAACTGAATCCCTCTTGCAGACTTTGGGACGATTGGGGTATCAAGCCTCTGCCAAAAAGGCTCAGATCTGCCAAACCCAGGTCACTTATTTAGGATACCAACTAAGGGACGGACAGCGATGGCTGACCCCGGCTAGGAAACAGACCATGGCCGGCATCCCCGCTCCAAGAAATGGCCGACAGCTGCAGGAATTCTTAGGAACGGCAGGATTCTGTCGCCTCTGAATTCCTGGGTTCGCCGAGATGGCAGCCCCACTGTACCCACTCACTAAACCGGGGGTACTCTTCCAATGGGAAACGGAACACCAGGAAGCATTTGATAACATCAAGTGGGCCTTGCTGTCCTCCCCTGCCTTGGGTCTCCCAGACATCACCAAGCCCTTTGAACTATTTGTAGATGAAAAACAAGGGTATTCTAAGGGGGTCCTAACACAAAGACTAGGACCCTGGAAGTGCCCGGTAGCCTACCTGTCTAAAAAATTAGACCCTGTGGCCTCCGGTTGGCCACCATGCCTGAGAATGGTGGTAGCCATTGCCGTCCTGACCAAAGACGCTGGGAAGTTGACCTTGGGACAGCCACTCACCATCCTGGCATCCCATGCAGTAGAGGCTTTAATAAAACAGCCCCCTGACCGTTGGCTCTCTAACTCCCGTATGATCCATTACCAAGCCTTGCTACTGGATGCAGAACGGGTCCAGTTTGGGCCCATGGTCGCTCTCAACCCAGCCACTCTGCTTCCTTTGCCAGAGGAGGCAGAACAGCACGACTGCCTACAGATCCTTGCAGAAGTACATGGAACCAGGCCAGACTTATTGGACCAACATCTCCAGAACGCTGACCACACGTGGTACACCGATGGTAGCAGCTAATTGGTGAATGGGGAGCGAAAAGCTGGAGCCGCGGTCACTACGGAAGACAAAGTGATCTGGGCGAGCGCCTTGCCTGCTGGTACCTCCGCACAACGGGCTGAACTCATTGCCTTAACCCAGGCGCTCAAGATGGCAGAGGGTAAGAGACTAAATGTGTACACGGACAGCCGTTACGCCTTCGCCACTGCACACATCCACGGAGAGATCTACCGGAGGAGGGGGCTGCTCACATCTGAGGGTAAGGACATTAAAAACAAGGCTGAAATTCTGGCCCTCCTGGCAGCTCTGTTCCTACCCAAAAGACTGAGCATTATACATTGCCCAGGACATCAGAAAGGACACAGCCCCGAGGCACGGGGAAATCAGCTAGCTGACGCCTCGGCGCGTGAGGCCGCCATGGGCACCCAAGTTCTGTCCTTAAATAACCAAGATCAACCCACGTCTCCACAGCCAGAACAGACTGGTTGGCTCTATACCACGGAGGACATAGAGCTCCTAAAGAAAATGGGGGCCGTTTGGTTGCCTCAACTAAAACAGTGGGTCTATACAGGAAAAACAGTTATGCCTACGAAGATGACCTTTGAATTAATCTCCTACCTACATAAATTAACCCACCTGGGACTCAAAAAGATGAAGACCCTCTTAAAACGAGAGGAGGTTGACACTTACCTCCTGGGTCGAGATCAGGCCTTGTGGGAGGTGACTGAGAGCTGCAGGGCCTGTGCTCAGGTAAACCCAGGAAAAGCTAAGAATGGACAAGGGGTCCGCCCCTGAGGACATCGGCCTGGTACCCACTGGGAGATTGACTTCACTGAAATCAAGCTGGGTATGTACGGACACAAATACACCGGGCCCCCATGGCCTGACTCCCTTTGAAATAATGTATGGAACCCCACCCCCATTTATCAATTTCTTTGATTCAAATATTGCTGAATTCGCTAACAGCCCTTCCTTGGCAGCACATCTTCAGGCCTTACAAATCGTGCAGAGAGACATCGGGAAACCTCTGGCAGCGGCCTACCAAGATAGGCTTGAACAACCGACGGTACCACACCGGTTCCAGATCAAAGACACCGTGTGGATACGCAGACATCAGACCAAGAATCTCGAGCTACGGTGGAAAGGACCCTATACAGTCCTCCTGACTACCCCGACAACCTTGAAGGTAGATGGAATTGCGGCTTGGATCCACGAGTCTCACGTCAAGGCAGCCCGACCTGAAGAAACGGCGGATCACAACACCGCGCCCCAGACATGGAAGGTTCAACGCACTCAAAACCCCCTAAAGCTAAGACTCTCACGTTGTTACTCTTAACTGTCTTATGGACCAGGGGTGGCGCGAGTCTGGGGGCTAGCCCTTACCAGGTATATAATATGTCCTGGATAATAACTAATTTAGAGACTGGCTGGTCTCAAGTTTTGGCCAATGGCAAACATGCTGAAGGCAGCTGGTGGCCCCCATTGACTTTTGGCCTTTGTCAGCTGGCTAAGGACTCCTGGGAGCGTACTGAGTGGACTCCCCACAACTCATACCCACCCTGCAGACACTCTGACTGGTATACATGTCCCGGAGGTAAGAGGACACGGGAGTGCGGAGGTCCCGAAACCTTCTACTGCGCTAAGTGGGGGTGTGAGACTTATATTCGAGGATGGTGGGAGACCAAGAAGGGAGACTTAGTGGCCTTCTCTCCTGAGACTCCAGGCGAATCCCGAATTACAGTGGAATTCACGGATCAAGGTAAAAGCACAGACTGGAAGGTGGGGCGTAGATGGGGGATACGGTTGTACACCCCTGGCCAGACTAACCCAGGACTTTTGTTCTCCCTCCAACTGGTGAGAGACCGGGTTAGACAGGAGATTGGTCCTAACCCAGTCCTTGTGGACCAAAAGCCCCATTCCCGACCAGCGCTGGCATTGCCCCCGGTTGAACCTCTACCATGGCTAAACACCACCCAGACCCCCGGGGACATCTCAACCACCCCCTCCCCAACTAGGGGCCCCTCCAAACTGGCCCCCCAGTTGCCAGGAACGGGAGACCGGCTAATCAACCTAGTGACCGGAGCATACCTGGCACTCAATTATTCAGAACCTGACAAGACCCGGGAATGCTGGCTGTGCCTGGTTTCTAGCCTGCCTTATTACGAGGGCGTGGCAGTCATGGGGAATTATACTAACCAGACCACGGCCCTGGCTAGCTGCACAACCCTCCCTAGCCACAAGTTGACATTGCCGGAAGTCTCAGGGCAGGGACTCTGTATAGGAACTATACCCCCGACTCATCAGGTCCTCTGCGATACCACCAGGAGGCTCCCCACCGGAAGCTACTACCTAGTAGCTCCTGCAGGCACTTATTGGGCCTGTAACACCGGGCTGACACCTTGCATCTCCGCCGCAATCCTCAACAGATCCTCCGACTATTGTGTACTGGTAGAAATCTGGCCTAAGGTCACCTACCATGAGCCCGAGTACATATACTCTCATTTTGAGGGGCTGACTCGATTCAGGCGAGAACCCATCACCATGACCCTAGCTCTATTCCTAGGAGGGATGGCTGCAGGTATAGGGATGGGAACCACTGCCCTCATCAAGACAGGTCACTTTCGTCAGCTACAAGCAGCCATGAATGCAGATCTAAAAGCCATTGAGGAATCTGTGAGTGCATTAGAAAAATCCTTAACATCTCTGTCTGAAGTAGTCTTACAAAATAGAAGAGGGCTAGACATCTGTTCCTTCACGAAGGAGGACTATGTGCTGCTTTAAGAGAAGAATGTTGTTTCTATGCAGATCATACAGGACTAGTGAGAGATAATATGGCTAAGCTCCAAGAATGCTTGGCCCAAAGACAGAAGCTGTTTGATTCCCAACAAGGCTGGTTCGAGGGGTGGTTTAACCGATCCCCTTGGTTTGCTACCCTGATGTCCACCTTGATGGGACCCCTAATTATTCTCCTCCTAACCCTCCTCTTTGGTCCCTGCATCCTAAACAGATTGGTACAGTTTATGAAGGACAGTCTCTCAGTCATTCAGACACTTGTCTTGACCCAACAATACCAGAAGATAAGACAACAAGAAGAGACTCCTTAAGGCCCAGCTTGAGTAAAAGATTTTACTCAATGTTAAAAGAAAATGGGGGAATGAAAGACCCCCCCACCCGAAGAAAATGAGCTTCAGGTCCACAAATATAACGTAAAAGAATAAGTCTTAAGATCCACAGACTCAGTGCCAAAACAGGCCTGAACGAGCCCAGACACGCCCAGACACACAAGGCCGGGCCTGGGTCGCCGTTAAAACTAACAGACCATAAAAGGAAAGGAATGCAGAACAAACCAGGAGTATCGGATCTGACTCACAGGCCATCTGGCAGGAAGAGATAGGCCCCTAGCCCCTGACATTCCAGACGCCCCAACCTGCACGTACTCTTTCACCATGTTGTAACCTCATTTGAATATGTTTAAAACAGCCAATTGTGTTTAGCTATACATTTGTGCCTCATTTGAATATCGTGTAAAATAGCCAATTATGTGTGACCATGCTTATGCGCCTCATTTGAATCCACCAATCCCCGTAACCATACATATGCTTCTGTACGCCCTCTTCTGCTCCCCAGAACCCTATAAAAGCCCCATGCTGGAGCTGCTCGGGGCGCAAGCCCTCCGAAGAGACTGTGTGCCTGCGGGTACCTGTGTTATTCAATAAACCCTCTTGCTGATTGCATCCAGTGGTCTCGGCTTGGTCATTGGGTGCGTAGGTCTCCTCCTGAGGGAAGGTCCTCTCTGGAGGTCTTTCACTAGAGTCCCTGGCTGTATGGGGGTTGTAGGATGGCTCGCCTCTGATTCCAGTTCATGTCACTTTTACCTTTTGGAAGTTCTCTTCCCTTCACATATCTCAGAGATGTATAGAATGACATTCTTGGTGAGCATTGGTTGTTATAAAACACACGGGTTGCTCAGAACGTGTTTCCAGCCTTGGCTTTTTCTTTCTTATTTGCAGAATCAAAGTTCACTTTGTTTATGTTTGAATTTTGTTGTTATTATGTGTGTGTCTATGGTTTGTGTGAGTCTGTCTGTGTGTACACCTTTGTAAATAGGGGCACAAAGGGACGTCAGAGAAAACATTCTGGAGTTGGCTTTCCCTTTCTATCTTTACATAGTTTCCAGGAGATTAAACTCAAGTTACCAGGCTTCCTTGGCAAGCACATTTACCTGCTGAGCCGTCTTGTTGGCCCTGGTAGTTTTGTAAACTTTTCATTTCTGTCTTTAAACTCACCCAGAAATAATCTTTATATATAGGAAGTCACAGGATGCAATTTCATTCCAAATTATTTAACTATTTAAAAGTACAAGTCACAGTTGTTAAGCATATAGTTTCACTTTTTTTATTATTATATGTAAGTACACTGTAGCTGTCTGTCTTCAGACACACCAGTAGGGGGCATCCAATCTCATTACAGATGGTTGTGAGCCACCATGTGGTTTCTGGGATTTGAACTCAGGACCTTTGGAAGAGCAGTCAGTTCTCTTAACCACCAAGCCATCTCTCCAGCCCTCGTCTCACTTTTAACTTAGCTTTTGAAATTCTGCAGCAGTGCTACGGGGTGTGAGCCATCTTGTTATTGCCTCATTTTATGTGATACTTGAAGGCTATGTTCTCTAGTTAGTACAGTTGTGCTGGGGAACACTCTATGGATTTCCCATCTGTGCCAGGCTTATATTTCTTGGTCTCCTTCCGAAATTGACTGTGTCCTATTGCCCATTTATTTACTTTGTGTAACTTCATGGCATGTTGTAATGCCAGCATTTTGTTCTTTCTGTATAAGGGGCCCTGCCCTGCTGTGCTCAGGAGCTATTGACTAAGGCCCATCAGCCACTTCACTCGGATCAACTTGTAGAAACTATCTTGTTCTTTTTTGAGACAAGGAATCCCTGGCCATCCTTGAGCTTTTACTGTATAACTGAGAATGACCTTGTATTTCTGATCTGTTTGCTCCACCTCTCAAGTGCTGGGATTATAGAGGTGTATCACAACACTATACTTAGCTGGGCTCCTAGGAGGTTTCTCCTAGATTCTTGTGTTTTTGTTTTTGTTTTCTTTTGATTTTTCCTTGAGTCAGGGTTTCTCTGTGTAGTCCCGGCTATCCTAGAACTTGTTCTGTTGACCAGGATGGCCTTGAACTCACAGAGATCTGTCTGCCCCTGCTTATTCCAGAGTGCTGGGATTAAAAGCATGCACCACTTGGCAGTTCTGGTCATTTATAAGAGTAGGTACCTGTCCCTTCCTAGGGGTAACAGTTCTGTCCTATATTGGAAAAGGTCCAGACCCCTGCTGATCTAAGCTTGATCATTCTTGTGAGGCGGTTTCTCAGTTAATTCTCAGGTATGTTAGTATAGCTGGATTTCTTCAACCTGCCAATGGATGAGTAAAGATACAGAGACTTAAAATTAATAAGTTTATTATAGATTAGGCCTTAGTTTAGGCTATCTCCCAGCTAGCTCATCTAATTTAATTAAACTGGACCATTCTAATCCAAGTCTGCCACATGGCTTCTGGTTTGTCCGATCTCCTTCATGTCTGGCTAGCCAAATCTTACAGCTTCTGCTTTTTCACCCCGAGGCTCTCTCAGCCTCGAAGTCCACTTTTTCTTTCTTGCCTAGCTATTGGCTGCCAACTCATTAAACCAATCAGTGAGTGAGGAAGGTGTATGTTTACAAAACACTGAGGCAGGTGATGAACTATAAGAATAGCAATACCCATATCTGGCTGGTTCTCAGCTCTCTGCCTGTACAGAATTAACAACTGAACAATACAGACTACCTTCACACAGTGCACCTCAATATGCTAGCATGGGGATCCTATATAAAAAAAGGCTTGTGTGGACCTCAGAAGGGTGACTAAGATTATTTGTTCATAAACTTATGTTTTTGAAGGTAACCTAGAAGAAGGGGCTCATGCTTAAGGTGAGGCATATCTTTGGCCCTGTGGTCTCCCTGTGTCATGGAAAAATCCAGCCAGTAAAATCCACTAGTCCTGATGTTGGCCCCACAGTATGTTTTTGTCCTTGTTAATCACTGAATTACTAGGTGGCCCTTACCTGTTCCTGGCAGAGAATAATACTTCTTAGTGGCTGGCTGTGGGGTGGCCTTAAGCATGGACCACTAGTAAATATATTAGGGTTGACACGCTTGCCAATGATATTATGGGACCACTTAGTATGTCCACTGTGGGAAGTTGTGGGAGTGAGCACATGGGACAAGGCTGTAGGAGCTCAGCCTACACACAGTAAGGTCAACACCTGGGATATTACGGTTAGATTCCTAGTGTGACACTCTATTGTAGCTCTGAAAATGTGTTGTCACTTAGAAACTCAGTGAGGGCAAATGGGATTTTCTGTATATTTTTCTAATATTTGTTTTTGAGTCTACATTTATATCAGAATAAGGAGTTGAAATCACCACATCCCTAACCGGTCATGTCTCTGGAGGTGGTCTTGTTTTTGTTATATGCTTCCGGGTGCTCTGTGAGTGGCTGGTTCTTGTGGCATCCTTAAAAACCTTTATCTGGGAACATTTCCACATCTGTGAACCTGCGTTTCCTGCTTTCTCTTGTGGCTCTTCCATTGCATTCTGTTTCTTTCTCACTTTGCTTCTTGCATTTCTGTGTATTTTTTCTGAAGGAGTTTTTCTTGTAGCACAGATTGGGCTGACTACACTCACTCTGTACTTCTTGACCTGGGATGCCAGTACTTAGGCTGGTTTGACTGCTTTTGTGTTCTGTACTGCAGATGTTAATCACATACCCTTTGTTTTCCAGGTGAGGGCTGTTGGAAGCAAGAGCTTGGTGACCAGTTGCTCTGCTCTTCATGGAGGACAGAGGTCCACCAGTTCTTGCTGAGGACTGGAAGTCTGAGAGTCTTCCTGCCCAAGAGGGCCCAGCTACCCAGGCTTTCGCTGAGCCCAGCAAGCCTCTCTCCATAGCCCATAGACACCTGAACAGGAAGAATGGGCTTTCTAGACTCTGCCAGAGCCGAATGGCACTCTCCGGTAAGCACCTTGTGATGCTGTGGGCATCAACCTTGTAAACTGAAAACCAAGTTGCAGTTTCCTTCCCTGGAAGCCCTTTTGTCGAGGACCAAAAGATGGTTTATGTTTTCAGAGCTGTTTCCCAAGATTTTGGGCTGTGCCCTCTGGTCCTGCGCTGTAGCCAGGAGGGAAGAGCTATAGGATTGGAGTTGGGGGTGGATTGAGGAACAGCCAAGGTGTGTGCTTGAAACTGAGGGTGATCTAGAAAGCAGGGAAGTCCTTTAGGATGACAGAAGAGATTGCCCAGGAGCCAGGGCAGAGCACAGGGAAGAGTTAAGATCCTATCTTAAGGTCATAGAGCAGCTTGCAGGGCACCAAATGTTGAGGCCCAGCTAGTGTGTGGGACCCGGGACAGTAGGAGCAGTGGGTCCAGGGGAAGAGCAGAGACCACAGCTTCCCAGGAGGCTGCTTCCTCTAGCACTGGCCAGGCACCTGTACTTAGTGTTGACATGGCAGCTTGGTTTGAGGAGGATGTCCCAGGCAACTGCCCAGAGAACAGGGGCAAGAGGTAGGGGTGCGAGGAGGGCACTGGCTTGGTCACTGCGGGGTAAGTGTGTGGTCTTGGAAGGTTAGACTGAGGCAATGTGCTGAGAAATCTAGATTCTAGATGAAGGACACAAAGGAAAGGGGAAAGGACCAGTATGAGAGTGGTGAGGACTCAGGTAGGAAGATTAGAAGCCAGTGTGGGAGGTATGGGAGTTGAGTCTTGGAGGTGATTGGAGCTACAGGCAGGCATACAGGGCAAAACTGCTTTGATCTCTCCAGCGCACTAAAGGCACATAGCAATGGGAGGGTGGGCGGATCAGTTGGTGGTGAGAGATGGGAGGGGAAGGCATTCAGGGGCATAGATGGAGGGTCTGGGAGGTGGTAGCTGCAGAGGAGCTCAGTGCTTCTGATAGATGAAGTGAAGACTGGGGACTCACTGATGGGAGAGACATTGTAAGCAAGAGCTTTCTAGATGTGAAGCTCAAGGCCCTAAGAGTGTGACCTAGACAGAAATGTTCATCTTGATCTGTCTGTACTTCTTGGGGAATATTAACCCATGCCACTGAACCCCTAAGGGTTATTTTGGAAAGACTCATGAGTCACAGACTGTGCTATAGCACTGTGGGTTAGATAAGGCCTGCTCTGGCAGCCATTTGAGATTTAATACTTTCTGTCCATCCTTTCCTCACAGAGGACAGGTGGAGCTCTTACTGTCTTTCATCATTGGCTGCCCAAAACATCTGCACAAGCAAACTGCACTGCGCTGCTACACCTGACTATGCTGACCCTATAGCTGGCCCATTGGGCAGTACATCGTGCTGCTCCTTGCTACGTGGCCTGGCTTCAGGGTGCTCTGGACCTCTGCTCTCGACCCCTGTGTGCAACCCTAACAAGGCTGTCTTTACTGTGGATGCCAAGACCACAGAGGTATTTGCTATAGTTTGAGACCCAACTTGTAGATCTGGAGTTGTGAAACCTGGTCTACATTTCTACATTTTCATAATAGTCTTTTAAGTTACTTGGTCATATTATATGTGTGTATGTGTTTTGATGCATGTGTGCCACAGTGTGAGTGTGGGGATCAAAGGACAATCTATGGTACTCTATTTTCTCCTACTTTGTTGGCCTCAGGGATGGAAGTCAAGTTGTTAGGCTTGATGGTAAGTTATCTGCTGAGCCATCTCTTCAGCCCTTTTCTAGCTTCTTGATTGGCATGTGGGTGGTTCGAGTGGAGGAGTGTCCTAGGTACAGTGGTTCTGATTGAATGTATCTGTGAGGTAAAGGTGCCTGAGGAGCATAGGGTGAGCATCATTGTCCCAGCCCCTGATGGGAAGTGCTGCAGCAGTGGCTCTCAACCTTCCTGATCCTGAGACCCTTTAAGATGCTCATGCTCTGGGGACCCCAACCATAAAATCAACTTTGTGGCTACTTAGTAACTAATTTTGCTGCTGTTTTGAAATGTAATATAAATATTTTTGGAGACAGAGGTTTGCAAAAGTGGTCTGGCCTTACAGGCTGAGAAAGACTGTCCTAAAGGCAGTGCTGGGGAAAGGGCAGGGCTCGGGCCTCCTTGTATTGTTTTCTCCTTGGTTTTCTAGGGGCCCTAGTAATTGCTGTTGATATGCGTGTCCTCTGCAGATTCTGGTTGCCAATGACAAAGCCTGCAGCCTCCTGGGATATAGCAGTCATGACCTGATTGGCCAAAAGCTTACACAGTTCTTCCTCAAGTCTGATTCCGAGGTTATGGAAGCCCTCAGCGAGGAGCATGTGGAGGCTGATGGCCACGCTGCAGTGGTGTTCGGCACAGTGGTGAGTGAGCGTGCACTCATGTATGCATGTGCTGGGGAGGAGGGCTTGTGGGGTGGAGGGATGCTTTCCCTGTCTTTAAGGTAAGAGTAGCATGTAAAGGGACAGGCTCCATTTCCCTGCCTCAGTTCTGACTTTGAACTGTTTGCTGCTCTGAGGTTGGCAGCACCTACAACTTTCACATCCTGACTGAAACTTGGTCCTAGTACTATTTCCCTACCTCGGATGAGAAGAGGATATAAGATAGATATGGTGGCTGTGTAGCTCTGTTGTCTTTGGAGAGCTCCAAAGTTTGGTGAGGCTCGAGGCTTGAGGCTTAGACTACATTTGGAAGAACCTCGGGTACCACATGAAAGTCCCAGAAAAGTGGTCTAATCCCCTCCAATTTTTCATGTGTTTGTTGTTAGTGCATATTTATAAATGTCACAGTTTTCTTCTAACCTGGCTACCTTCCAGTTTATTGAGACAGGACTATTTATTTAACAGCTTTAAGGTGTAACAACTGAGCAGTATTAATCTATTTTAATCCTCTAAGCGTATCTGGCTACCTCCCAGGCAAAATCTCAGAGATACTTACATTTTATGGCTTTCTCTGCTCCAGGTGTGTTTTGGTTAGGTTTTTACTGCTGTGAACAGACACCGTGACCAAGGCAATTCTTATAAAGGACAGCATTTAATTGGGGCTGGCTTACAGGTTCAGAGGTTCAGTCCATTATCATCAAGGTGGGAGCATGGCAGCATCCAGGCAGTCATGGTGCAGTCTTAAAATCCATACCCACAGTCACAGACCTACTACTCCAACAGGACCACACCTTTTAGTCCCTGGGTGAAGCATATACAAACCATCACAAGGCGTTTAAATTTCTTCTTTTTTTAAAAAAATTTTTTTTATTCACTTTATATCCAGATCACAGCCCCCTCCTTCTCTTCCCAGTTTCACCCTTACAAGTCCCTTCCCTCACTGTAGTAGTAGTGGGGAAGAGGATCCAATCAATGGCAGGGAACAGAGACTGAGCTAGCCCTGCTCTACTTGTTAGGGAGACCACATGAAGACCAAGGTGTACATTTGCTACAAATGTGTAGAGGGTCTAGGTCCAGCTCCTGTGTGCTCCCTGGTTGGTGGCCCAGCTCTACGAGCCCCCATGGTCCCACTTGAGTTGATTCTGTGGGTCTTTTTGTGGTGTCCTTGACTCCTTCAACTCGCTCACCTCTATCCCCCACTCTTCTACAAGGCTTCACCTGATATTTGAATGTGGGTCTCTGCACCTGCCTCCATCCACTGCTGGATGAAGCCCCTCAGGAGACAGTTATGCTAGGCTCCTGTCTGCAAGCATAGCAGAATACCATTACTAGTGTCAGGGGCTGGCTCTCTCACATGGGATGGGTCTCAAGTTCGGGCTGTCATTGGATGGCTGTTCGCTCAGTTTCTTTCTGCTCTATTTTTATCCCTGCATTTTTTGTAGGCAAAACAAATTATGATGTCTCCTGGACCCTCTTCCCTCTCTCCCTCCCCTTCCCCTGGGTGGGAGGAAGTCCAGCTCTATTCTCTCTCCTGCTTAGTCACTGGCTGATCACTTTACTGAATCAGGGAATAATTGGAAAGCAATGTTTATATAACATTGAGACAGGAGATTCTCAGAATAAGGATTGCAGCCAGATGTGGGGGCACAGAGATCTTCATTTGAATAATAGGAGAATAATCTTTACACAGTACACAATAACATTATGCTTACAGTATGCGTGTGTGTGTGTGTGTGTGTGTGTGTGTGTGTGTGTGTGTGTGTGCGTGTGTGCATGTGGCAGCTTGAGGTTGGTGTCAGGAATTATCCTCTCACTCTTCCACATTATTCATTGAGGCAGGCTCTCTCAGTCAAACCCAGAGCTCTACAATGGCTAGTCTTCCTAGCTGACTTGCTCTGGGTATCCAGTCTCTAGCTCCGACACTGGACTTAGAGCTGATCCCCACGTTCCCATAACATTTAAATGGGTTTCTGGGGATGCTAACACAGGTTCTCATGTCTGTATGGCAAGTACTGGAACTGATGGACCATCTCCTAAGCCCTCTGAAACAATATTAGTGTTAGTGCACCTGACTCTTACCTGTAGATCCACACATTCCATTTATTTGCTGTGTGTTTGGTGGTGGGGTGAGAGTGTTTTACTGGAGAGTGTTGTTCCTCTTTCCTAGGCTGCTGGATAATATATCTGGGATGTTGACAGGTGAGTTGAATTGTTCAATGCTAGGCGCTGAATCCCAGGCATGAGAACTTGGACAGGGTCAGTGAACAAGTTACTAGATCAAGAAGCTGATTGCTACTAAGAAAACAATTACAGCCTTCAGCACATGTTAATGCTTATTTCTTTTTCCTTTTTAAAAATATTTGTTTTATTTTTATTTTATGTGTATGTATATGAACGCATGTATATGGGAAGCCAGGCAAAGCCTAGAGATGGGATGTAGGCAATTGTGAGTTGCCCACTGTGACACTGAACTTAGGTCCTTTGGAAGAGCTGCAAGTACCACTGAACTGCTCTCCAGCGGTAGGAGCAGATACTGCTTTCCCTCCTAACCACTGAACTGGCTCTCCAGCAGTAGGAGCAGATACTGCTTTTCCCTGCTACCTTACAGTGAAGCTATTGGTCAGTTTTTCAGAAGCACAGAACAAACTATGTATCTGGATAAAGGATTTTTAGATTGGTTCACATAGTTGGAAACTGGATAGTTCTGTAGTAACTGTGTGCTGGCTGGAGAACGAGTGGAACCAGTAACCACTCAGTTTAGAAATCTAAATGCTTCAGAACCACAAGGACAGATGGTGCAGCCTCAATCTGGAGGACGAAGGCCCTGAAAAGTTGCTGATGCACGTGTGCATTCAAGGTTGGAGACTGGAGTTCAGTGTCCATGGTGATAACAATAACAAAAAACATCCAAAGTCAGAAAAGCTGGGTGTGTTAGTTAGGTTTTTAGTGCTGTGAACAGATACCGTGACCAAGGCAACTCTTATGAGGATCATTTAATTAGGGCTGGCTTACAGGTTCAGAGGTTCCGTCCATTATCATCAAGTCAGGGGAGCAGTGCAGCGGCCAGGCAGGCATGGTCAGGAGGAGCTAAGCATTCTACAACTTCATGTGAAGGCTGCTAGGAGAAGACTGGTTCCCATGAGGCCAGGAGTAGGGTCTCAAAGTCCACTCCCACAGTGACACACTTCCTCCAACAGGGCCACACCTACTCCAACAAGGCAGCACCTCCCAATATTGCCACTCCCTGGGTTAGGCATTTCAAACTACCATACTGGGGTAATAATTTATACCAGTAATCCCGCCACACCAGAGATCAGAAGTTGAAGGCCAGCTTGTGCTACTTAGGGGGCTTGAGGGCAGCCTGGCCACATGAGAACCTGTCTTAAAACAACACCAACAGCAAAAGGATAGTTGAGTGTGCATGTGAGCTTTTCTTACCTGTTGCTTCTCTTTTCCACATAGGCTCCTGCCTCCCATTCAAGAATGATTTTGTCCTCTTGGTCCACAGACTCACCAATTCTCTCTGCAAGTACCATCATAGATACACCCTGAGTGTGCTTCAGGAGTTTTCTAGGTGTTTCTCAATCAAGTACCATCATAGATACACCCTGTGTGTGCTTCAGGAGTTTTCTAGGTGTTTCTCAATCAAGTACCATCATAGATACACCCTGTTTGTGCTCCAGGAGTTTTCTAGGTGTTTCTCAATCAAGTACCATTATAGATACACCCTGAGTGTGCTTCAGGAGTTTTCTAGGTGTTTCTCAGTCAAGGGTGGCAGTCAAAGATTAGCCATCACACTGAGTATGAAACCCGTCCTGGTAGAAATTCACTCAGACTGTAGCACTGAGGACTAGAACCTCATTTATACTTTGGCAGGGTTCTGAAAGGTGAGTGAAGCTTGACTGCACTGAAGCATTTAAAACCCTGGGCAAGGTCTACTGATGACAAGCGTTTTGGTATGCTAGTTGCAGGGTCCACATTGCAGACACTGCATGCCTGGTACAGTAAGTGTGTGTCTGTAGGTGGACATTGTCAGCCGAAGTGGGGAGAAGATTCCCGTCTCTGTGTGGATAAAGAGGTTGCAACAAGATCGTGGCTTGTGCTGTGTAGTGGTTCTGGAGCCTGTGGAGAGGGTCTCAGCCTGGGTCGCCTTCCAGAGTGATGTGAGTGTATTTTCAAATCTTGGCTCTCTTCTGCTAACACAGTGTTCTCTTTCATCAGGAAGGAAGTGCCAGAGCTAACTGGAGGTTTGTTTTGGCTATGGCCCTTACTAACTGCATTGTTTGAGCAAGAAGTCCCATCACCGACGCCTCAAGTTTCCTTATCTATAAAATGAGAATACAATATTCAGGATTGTTCTTATGCCTAAAGATGTCACACTTTTAGAATAGTACATGAACATGAGCTGGGATGTTACTGCAGAGTCTGGTGTGGGCCAGAGCTGTTGGGGAGCACTTGAGAAAATGCTATTGATCTTGTGAAAGCCCATGGCATGCCTCTTGCACTTTGGATATATAGAAGTTGTGACATCGTTCTTGCATTTAATTTATAAACACTAGAGTATAACAGTCAATGGAGTTTAAAGAAGTGTGAGAAGCTTCTGTCAAGAGCATTGCTTTTTCTCTCCAGGGAACTATCACGTCATGCGACAGCCTCTTTGCTCATCTTCATGGGTTCACATCTCCAAAGGATGTGGTTGGGCAGTGTGTCATAGACTTGATTCCATCTATACAGCTCCCTCCTCCTGGCCAACATGTCCCAAAGGTAGGTACCTGACCCTCTTCCCTGTGTGCTGGGTCTTGAGTTCTTACACCAGACTCTCCCTGTAACTTGACTTCAGGATCATTCTTGGATGGGGCAAGTTCCAGTTCATTTCTCTGAGCTCTGAGGCTGTACCGAGGCCCAGAGCCTGAGTGGTCTGGCTCACCAGCCTTGATTGCTGAACTCTCCTCTCTTTTTCATGGTCCAGGACGATGGGCTGATCTGTAGGGTAACCTTGTACCCTACAAGGTCTCCAAACAGACAGATAGGATTTTATATAGAGCCACATGATTGGTTGGGGGAACCGAGGCTTGTGATTATGAGACTACCTGCAACCTGGAAACCCTGGGGTGTGACCGGGGTGGGCCTCACCCAGACTTGAAGGTCTGAGAACCCAGAGGGCCTCTGGGGGAAGTCTTAGAGCTCAACGGCCAGAGACCCTGGTGTCTGACATTGGGGCATTCCAGCTGCAAAAGAGAGTCTCCTGTTGCTCCTCCCATTTTCTCTTGAGACCTGGAGCTGACTAGATGGTGCTGCCCTTATACAGCATGACTCTTCCTTATTCAGTCACACACACATCTGGGGACACCCTGGAAGACATACTTAAACATAGTGCTTGAATGGCATTAGATACTTATTAGTCAGCCATCGTCTCCTGGGGTGGACAGCCATATCTCACAGAGGGTGGCAGGGAAATTGGGTCATGATGGATGCTTGATTCACACTGAATTATCAGGGTCGCCACTTTTCAACTAGTATGTGGCCTCTATACTGGGAACCTGAGGGCTATGCCTTTAGCGATGACAAGATGGCTGTTTTGGCCAGTTAGTTTTGTTAATTTTGTAAGCAAAGTAAGTTTTTCAGGTTTTTTTTGAGCAGGCATTCAGCATATTCCCTAGGCGTGGTTCTTTAAACTCAGTCTACTCTGCTGGCTTTTGTGTGTCACATTTTCTGGTTCATGAGATGCAGCCCTGCTCCATTTTGTCCTTTGCATCTTCTCTTCTACAATGAGGAAGTAGCTAACAGATTGGCAAGACAGTGGTTTGTGGCAGTGCTGTATGTTGAGTCTTACCACAACAGCTGCTGCTGACTAGGTCTCAGGCAGACTTTTATCTCTCTATCTATCTATCTATCTATCTATCTATCTATCTATCTATCTATCTATCTATCTATCTATCTATATTTTATGCACTTTGGTGTTTTTCCTGCATATATCTATGAGGATGTCAGATCTTGTAGTTATAGACAGTTAGCTGCCGTGTGGGTGCTGGGAATTGAACTTGTGTCTTCTGGAAGAGCAATCAAACTGCTGAGCCATCTTTCAGCCCCTCAGGCAGATTTTAACTTCCTGACTAAAATCAGGCAGGTGCTGTGGGAATGACAGAAGACCCATGTAAGTATGTCCTCAGCCCCTGTACCAGTCACCATCTCCCCTGTATACACAGGAACTCCATGTCCTTCTTCCATTCTTGGCTCATGGTCTTGGGGGCCAGGTGGGAATGGCAGAAGTGGGTCCTGGTCAGCTCTGCTTTTGACGTAGGTGGGTCTTGAATTCTCTTTGCTCAGTGCTCAAGAACTGGGTGCTTCACTGTGTTCAGGACAGGGAAGATGAGCCACCAGACCTCCCACATAGTTCCTAACTTCTCATGTCTCCAGGGTGGTCCCTTCATGGTGGGGGAGAGAGAAAACCTGTGCCCAGGCTCTTACCTGAAACCTGACTCACCCTGGTTAGGAACACTGTACTAGTCCATTTTGTTCTTTTTATCTTACTTTATTTTATATGAGATGAGGTTTCTCTATTATTTTTGCTGTCCTAGAACTCTGTGTAGAACTGGCCTCAAATTCACAGATCCACCTGCCTCTGCCATCCAAGTATTAGGATTACAGTGTACACCACCATGTCTGGCTCTATTCAAACTCTTTATTGGAAAATCACATGCCTTCCAAATTATCAAAGCAGATAGTATATAATGTAAGGACTTGGTTGTATGTCGGGGGAGCAGCTGAGACAATAGATGGGATGATCCCTCAGTGGCCGCAGGAAACCAACAGCTCTAGGGTGGAAGGAGAGAACGTGGGTGTGGAGCCATGGGTACTGCATTAGTGTTGTTTCCTGATGCTCTGAATAAAAGACTGGCAAAAGCAACATAAGAAAGAAGGGGTTGATTTTGGCTTACAGTTGAAGGTGCACTCTAAGGTGGCAGGAGAGTGACACAGCTGGTCCAATGGCAGCACATCAGTATTGGGAAGCAGAGGGTGATGGCTGCATGCTGACGATCAGCTTCCTCTCCACTTGAACAGTCCAGAATCCAGCCAGGGAATGGTGCCACCCACAGTGGGTGGGTCTCCCCACCTCAGCCAGTGTGGTCAAAAGCACTCCCTACCGCATGCCCAGAGACCTGTCCTGAAGCTGATTCTAGACTGTCAAGATGACTGCTCATCACTGCTACTTTCATAGGTGGATTCTGTATTCACTGAGACTGTGAGGTGTTGGAGAAACATCTTTTTCCCTTCCAGATTTGGAGCTGAGGAGAGGAGTACGTACAGCCTGTGGATGCCAACAGGCTGTAGTTTGACACAGATGCTTGTTAGGGATGGGGCAGGGTCCAGTCCTCTTACTAGCTTGCACCTTGGTTCATTATTATGCATTTTGGACTCCTGAGTCCTCCCAGCCTGCTGCTGCTATTGCTAGGGTTCTAAATGGGGTAGGGTGGGGCTAGAGCAGCATGGGTGGGGGATGTCTCTAGCACGGATCTATGAGCAAGGCTGGGATCTAAAACATCGGGGTTATGCCTACACAGTACTGTTGTAACATTGAGTGGGGCTGTCCTGTCTTTCAGAGTCTCAAGATTCAAAGGTCTGTTGGGAGAGCCAGAGACGGGACCACCTTCCCTCTCAGTCTGAAGTTGAAATCTAAGCCCAGTGGAAAGGCTGTAGCTGACAGTGAGGCGGCCTCGGAACCAGGTTACCAGGCTTCTGTGTGGGTGTTCTGCACCATCAGTGGCCTCATCACTCTCCTGCCTGATGGCACAATTTATGGCATCAACCACAGCTTTGCACTAATGTTGTTTGGTTATGGAAAAACAGAACTCCTGGGCAAGGTAGGCTTGTCTAGTTTCCCAGCTCTTCAGTACTTTGAGGAAACGGTTCTGCATGTGTCAGAGGATCTGAACCTGATGGGCTTACATCAGGCTATACCATCCTATTCACTACCAACCATCTTGTTTCCCTGGGCTGCACATCACTGACTACTTTTGGAATGTCTCTCTATATCATTCCAGAGAAGCAAGATGGTCCTCTGCTTGGGATCTCTGTTTGCACCCAGCTGGCTCTGGTCTGGCTCATTGAACCAGGTTTTGGTGACACTGGAGATACTGTTTGTTCATACATACTGGGCATGGTTGGTGGTAGGAAGCAGAGGAGAAGGGGTTCTGTAACTTCTCTTGGGGTTGGGGGTTGGGTAGATGTTTTACTCACCAGGCTTCAGGCCTTAACTTTCCCTTTTTCCTCAGCCAGACCTGTAGGGTGAAGTCTCATCATGGCTCTGTACAAGCCTCCCTAGACAATGTTTAACACACTCCAAGTCATATACTTTGGCCATGAGGCAGCCTGTTGGACCAGGCTTGGTAGGGAAAGGCCATTTTGCTTCAACGGTGCTACCTCCGGTGAGCCGCTAGCTGAGTAACTCTGGGGCCTTGCTAGCTTACATTTTTGGCTTGGATGCTGTTTGGCATTCATGGGAACATCCTGCTTTTTAAGGTCACCTCAGCCTCAGAAGTCATGCCTCACAGCTGTCACAGCCTCTTTTTGTCTAGGGATGGATCCTAGTGGTGTTCTGAGCCTTCTGGGAGGGTGCATAGCTCCCGTATGCTGAAGAGGGATCATGAAGCAGCATTTTGAAGCCACCTGATGCCATATTTTCGCATCTGCATATCCCTTCCCAACTTTTGACATCTACCAAGTGCCCACCAGGCTTACCTGGCTCCTGCTAGCATCATGCTTGGATGATGGCTTTCTGTAGGAGTACTGTAGGCTTTGAGACCGCCTAGAGAACCTCATGGGTATAAATCCTTGGCTCTCATTGAGCTTAGAGTCATGGATTCTTTTGGCACAGGTAGCTGTTCAGGCATGGGGGCTGCATACATGCTCAGAAGCAGCATCTGTGTGAGCAGCTCTTCGTGTAGTAACATGGCCCTTGATGGGTGCCCATCAGTGTTCTTGGACCAAGAACTGTTAAGTTGTTAGCTTGGGAAATACAGGGTCTCTGCTCCAGGTCAATGTGAAGTCAAAGACCAGATATCTACTTGGAAGACATAGGTATTTGCATAACTTGCCTTACAGTGTATTATGTTCAGTTTTTATTAAAAGATTAAAACATTGTGAATTATGAGTCAAGTGTCAGAGGGCCAAAACTGTGTGGTCCAATATCTTTCCCTTTCTGAGAACTGAACTGTTCACTGTTCATTTTCGTAGGAGGAGGAGGAGTTCAGTGGGTCAGAATGGCTCCTTCTAGGTTCTGACATGCCAGTGTTTTCTTCTCTAGAACATCACTTTCCTGATTCCTGGTTTCTACCACTGCATGGACCTTGCATATGATAGTTCTGTCCAGCTGCCAGATCTGGTCAACTGCCTGGACATTGGCAGCAAGAGTGGGCCTGGGGAGATGAGTTCTGATGCCAAGCAGGACTGGGAGCTGGCCAGTGGGGCCCAGGGTAAGGCATGGCCTCTCCCACCACAGTGTTTATGTAACAGTATCGAGAGGTTGGTGGCAGATAACAGAGCAGAAGGCACTGGTGACCTTTCCAGACTCTCAAGGGTGGGTGGAGTAATGAGAGTCTCTGTCTTAGTTTGAGGCCATGTTGTAAAGTCCTCTTGTTCTTTCCCAGGAGATAGGGCAGTTGTGGGCAGTGTTTTACAAATGTTTTAGCATCTAGAAGGGAATTAGCAAGTCCTCTAAGACTGAACCACTTGTGCCCATGTCTAAGACACAAATAGCTGGCCAAAGTCTTGTCCATTTAAAGATAATTTATAACCGAGCCAGGTATAGTAACACATACTTGTAATCTCAACTTGGAGGGTTGCAGTTATTTGAGGCCAGCCTGGAATACATAGAGACACCCTGTCTGGAAACAAAAAGCTGCCTCCTACTCTCCCAAAAGTAATAACAGGACATTCGTGTACTTTCATGTAGTATAAGATTGAATTGTTAGAGCATATCATATTTATTTCTAAGTTCTGTTTCATACCTGTTGACCTCAATATATATCCCCGTAGTTTAAGGGTTTCTCTGATTGGTTTGTAGAGTCAGTGTTAGCTTTCTGTCCCAGGATCTTCTAGGGAGGGAGGGGAGTGATGGAACTGGAACAACAGTGAGGGGTCAGTGCTGGTGGAAAGCGAAGCTATCGGCATACAGGAAGTGTAGGCTGTCTTGAGTATTTGAGGTTTTGATACAGGTACAGGTGTGTTTTAACACAGTGGTTGGGAATAGACAATGTTCTTGATCTTGCTGTTAGATCCAAGAATTGATGTGTTGACACGGGGCCACGTGCCATTACAAGATGAGACCCTGAAGCTGCGGGGAGGACAAGTCTCGCCTAGGACTCAGACTCAGTTGGAAACTGGACGCCAGATACTTCCTTCTTGTGCATCTCAGCCCTCCCTGGGGTAAGTGCTGGTGGGAGGTTCCAAGTTTACTGAACACCCGGTTAGGTAGTCTTCAGCCCCTGGGTAATGACGTATGTCAGTGATGGCTAATGTGTACTGCTCACCTGCTGCGTCTGCACAGCAGTGCTTTTCCTGTTACTTGACTCGAGTCCTTGCAGCCCTAGGAGAGAGCACCCCCGATGCTATTCTCATCTTAGGGACAAGGAAGTAGGTTACTGAGAACTCAAGAAGACTAAGAGATAGAGCTCTAGAATTTTGAAAATCATTTGAAAGCACTCTTTATATATTCTTAAATAAAATTATTCATTTTGAGTAAAGGAAGTTTTAGTGGAAAACTTTGGAAGGTAGGAATAAAAATTCATTTATCTGTCACCATAGCATTTTAATGACAGGTTTATTTTGCCGCAATCTGACATATAGAACAGATAATGGTACTTTGTTACAAAAGTTCAAAAGTCAGGGCTTGTTAGGAAAGAGTGTGTTTTGAGGAATTGAGGCTGAAGCTCAGTAAATTCTTCCACTGTGTGCCAGGTACTCAAAAAACAAAACAGAAATCAACCTCCGGGTAAAGTATTTGGACAGTATTGGGGTTTTTGGTAAAGCATTTGGACAGTATTGGGGTTTTTGGTAAAGCATTTGGACAGTATTGGGGTTTTTGGTAAAGTATTTGGACAGTATTGGGGTTTTTGGTAAAGTATTTGGACAGTATTGGGGTTTTTGGTAAAGTATATTGGGGTTTTTGGTAAAGTATTTGGACAGTATTGGGGTTTTTGGTAAAGTATTTGGACAGTATTGGGGTTTTTGGTAAAGTATTTGGACAGTATTGGGGTTTTTGGCTCCTCAGAAGTCAGCTCTTGGTGTTCCTGACAGGAGGACCTGATATCTGTGGGGCAGCTCTGGACATAGGTCCCATGTTGCCTTGTATGATCTTCTGCCAGTAGGATAAGAGGAGTTCCAAAGAGTCACTTGAAAACCTCTCTGTGTCCCTTCCACAGTGACCAGAATTCAGTGACAGGTGATGCTTGGCTGCCAGGGCAGCTGGCAGATGTCCTTCATCTCCTGAGTTGTTGTCATGCTAGGATTCTCAGTCTCCAACCAACTTGATGCTTCTAACTTGATGCTAACACAATGTTAGTAGCCAAACCATTGCTGAGCAAAGTCATTGGTGGTCTTCCCTCAGCTCCTGCAATGCAGATTTTCAGAGGTCATACTGCAGGGACAGAGGATCATGTCCCCAATGTACCAGTTTTCCTAGCAAGTGACCTGTGATCTTTCTAAAATCCCAGAGCCTATTTGTCAGGCTTGAGGGTAGAAAGGCTATAGGAGCAGGTGAGTCAGCAGAGGGGATGGAAATACTGAGAACCACTAGCATCCAGCAGCATTAGGAGATTTCAAGAGGGTAAAACCATGCCCAGGAGCTGTCCAGACCCCTTGGCTAGGTCTTAATGAGGCTCTTGTGTGCATCCCCCAAGCCTTCATCCTCAGGTTGACCCTGTAATCTGTTCCTGGAGAGGGCTAGACTCACTCTGTGACATGGGAGGAATGGACGGGGGTAGGAGGATGGGGGTGGGGAAGCAGTGGGTAGACACAGTGCTTTTTTGCCTGTTCTCTGGGGACCTTCATCTAATTATTTTTCTCTAGGAAGCCTTTGTTTTTACAACTCAACCAACACGTCTTCTGCTAGGGCACCATCTTCAAATAGACCTTTTCCACTATCTTGATTAACTTCTGCTGTACACTTTGTGGGGATACCATTTCAAGACCACAGTAGTGTATCTGATGACCAGACGCTTGGCCTTAGTCATGATGTGAGCAGACATAGCATAGTAAGCTTGTGGCTACACTGAACGACAAGCTGCTGGAGGCAGGTCACCTGCCTGGACTGCAGTAGCCTGCTCACACTAGATGCGGTCACCCCTGCCCTCCCATCCTTCCTGCTCCTTGCCCTAGTCTCCTTGCTCTTCCCTGAGCTACCTCCCTAGTTTATGTAAGTAGTTGCTGGGTGGTGATGAGAATGAGTCAGCCTGCTGTCATGAACAATCTGAAATCCATTTCAGTAGCTTCTTTTGATTCATCCTGGAATGTAGATTTATATGAAAAAAATATCTAAGAGCAGATAGAAAATTGAGGCTATCTATCCTAAGTTCACCATGCTCCATTCATTGTATTTGTCTCTCATAGAGGGAAAGTCAGTGTGACTTCACACTGCCACTAGTGATTATCATCCAAATTCCTGTCTCCAGGGTGGACAGCAGCCCAGTGGACGGTGAGCGGTCATTACCCACAGACCAGCGGAACATTCCAAAGAGAAACCTGCTAGCCCATGCTGACCAGTTACTATCTCAGACCCAACCAGACACCCTGGAAATATCCCCACCAGTCCTTAAAGAACTGTCTGAAATTCAGAAAAATATCTCAGAAGAAAGCCCACTAACCCACAGGAAATGGTTATTGTCCAAGGCCCAGAAAGACACCACAAAAGGAAGCCTGCCAATCCATGATGAGAAGTTACTGCTTGCAAGCCAGCATATCCATGTCTTGGGAAAGGAAAATCCTTCAGCAGCAGAGAGCTACAGGGAGGGTCTTTTAGAAGAAAGCAGGTCCAAACCAGTGGATGCAAAACTGTTTGCTTCATGTGAAGATTCTGAGCCTCTAGTCCCAGCTAAGGACAGAAGCAACAGAGTGGACATGAGTAGTCTGCAACAGGAAGCTCAATTGGAGCTGATGGGTATCAGTAGTCCCAGTAGTCCTAACCCCTGGGCTGATGCCACCATGCCTGAGCCCCATACCACAGGGCAGATACCAGGAGGGAGCCTGACATACTGCCCACAGCATAGAAGCGAGTGGATCTTACAACAGCGAGGCCAGGACTCGGCTCCCAGCCCCTCTGCAGTGGGGTGTGTCTTTCTTGGGACACCCACTCTGGATGAACCATGGCCAGGAGTGAGAAATGATCGAGAAGAGCTGCAGACTTGCTTGATTAAGGAACAGTTGTCCAAGTCAAGCTTTGGGGGAGCTCTAGGAATCTCCTGTGTGGAACTTGTCCCAGCAGAACATCCTCCTTTCACTGCCCCCGTGTCCTTCTGTGATTGGGGAGGCCGAGACCTACATGCTAGCCACTCAGGCAGCTCCTCAGCCTGCTATGCTTTGGCCACTGACCTCCCTGGTGTCTTGGAGGCAGTGGAAGCCCAGGAGGCTGATGTAAATTCTTATTCCTGGAACCTCAGGGAGCTCTTTCTCAATGACCGGACAGACAGAACTCCATCACATTGTTCCTGTACCACTTCTGAACTTAGCGAGACACCATCTCTTTCAGGGGTGGGGTCAGATTTAGATGTGGGTATTCCGCACAGGCAGACTTCAGATATTTTAGCTCACCGAGAGATGTTGCTTCTTAGTGGGACCTATCTTGACCTTAGGGAAGGCCATCGGTTCCAGGAGATGGGAGCAGGACATGATGGAGCAGAACTGTCTAACATTTCTTTGGTATCCTCTGAACGCTATGAAACTAGTGACATAGAAAGCCTAGGTTGTGACCCTCCCATACCAGATCCTGGTCCTAACAAGATGTGCCTATCAGCAGAGAAGCCTAGACTGAGCGCCCAGATCACTTCCACTCCTGTGGCACCTGGGCCCACCAGCCTGCAGCAGGAGATCCAGGAGGGCATCTTCTCTGGAAGCTGCTACCACCGAGATGGCTTACGACTGAGTATGTTCTGGGGAAGAGGCTTTTGAAATCCTAGCAGTGTTTAATGAGGTCATTGGGGTCAGCAGGGCACTACACTTCCTCACCTTCCTGCCCTTCAGGTGTACAGTTTGAAGTAAAGCGTGTGCAGCTCCAGGGCTCTGCAACCCTGTTCTGCTGCTGGCTGGTGAAGGACTTCTTACACAGTCACCGGGACTCAGCCACCCGAACCCGCCTGTTCCTTGCCAGCCTGCCAAGCTCTACCCACTCCATGCCTGACCTCTCTGGATCCAGCTTTGGAGAGGTTGGTATCTGGTCAGCTTGGTCTTCTGTGTACTTTTCTACTGTGTTGTAGCTTTTCCAGGTGGCATCACTGCCTTTCTGGCTGCAATGGGTGGAGGGTATGCCTGTGGCTTTTTACCATTTCGGAATTTCTCCCTCTGTAAGTTTAAAGCAAGTGTAGGATGTTAAATGAATGTATACCTTGTACAGTGGCATGTAGCTGCATTTAGACATAAGCCAGTTTGGGTTGATGGCTGGACACTGCCAGAGGAGCCATGGGAATTTTCAGAGCAGCCCACTGTGAACACAGGAACAGCATGAATGCAGGGGCTATACCAGTGGAGATGACTTGTGATCTCCCCGACCTTTCTTTGTGTCCACAGATGCTCAGAGCCAAGCCTTGGTTTGAGGAGTCCCCAACACCTGCAGAGCTGGAGGGGCTGGCAGCCTGTGAGGGCGAGTACTCCCATAAGTACAACACCCTGCGCCCACTCGGCAGTGGCGCCTTTGGCTTTGTGTGGACTGCAATGGAGAAGGAAGGCAACAAAGAGGTGCTGGGGCTCGTGTGGGGATGGCTCTACTGGAGGTCCCGTGATTTATGACTCTTAAGAGTTGTCATGGAGGAAGGGGACCAGGACATGGTGCTTTCTGGATATAGCTATACTTTCTGCTCTACAACTCTAACGCTAGACAATAGCCCTAGAGTTTCATATTTAGACCTTGCTCTTTTGCAGGCTCTTCGGCCCCATCCAGGGTTATTACTATGTTGATACCTCCCCTCTTCTGAGCAAGGGCTTATATTATTCTTCTGCTATCCACGTGGGCCTGCAAACTCACTTTTACAACCAAACTTAGGACTTCCTCTGCTTAACTGGAAAAATATGTCCCCGCCAAACACAGAAGCAAGCTAGCTGACAAATACTGTGAGGGTCACCCAAGATCTTTTGTGATGGCTCTCATATGCCTGGTGGGTGCCAGGCATTCTTTTTTTTTTTTTTAAGATTTATTTATTTATTATATATAAGTACACACTGTAGATACACCAGAAGAGGGCATTGGATCTCTTTACAGATGGTTGTGAGCCACCATGTGGTTGCTGGGAATTGAACTCATAACCTCTGGAAGACCAGTCGGGTGCTCTTAACTGCTGAGCCATCTCTCCAGCCCACAGGCATTCTTTAGGTGCACTGAATTTCTCCCAGCTGGCTTCCTCTCCCAGTCATTAGGATCATTCCTATGTATCCCTCTATCTGAGCCTTAGAGCTCACTTTCCTTCGCTTCCAGATCCACTGGCATGTTGTGATTTTAGTGTCAACCATGCTATTCAGAGACAGCAACCACTTAGGCTCCCCAAGCATATAACTACCAGTCAGATCCTGAGTATTGCCAGTGTTTTCTTATTACTTGTTGCTGGAATGCTCCGGAGATCAGTGTCTGCGTTGCTGGGTCATAGTCTGTGGTTTGAAGGATTCTTCAGAGGATATTTTGGCATTTCCTCATAGTATGGCAGTTATGTCTTTCCTCTCCTTGGCCCACTTTCCGTTCTTCCTTCCTGTCACATTGACTAGAGCCCCAGAACAGTGATACTTGAGGGTCCTTGGTTCTCAGGCTGTCACTGTGTTACCTTTCATTTCCCAGTGAGCTCATTCTTTTATTAGCCCAGCTGGATAGGCTAATTTGGCATTAATTTGTATGTGTGTACGTGCACATGTGTGCATGTGTGCATGCATATGTGTGCATGCACGTGTGTGTGTGTGCACGCATGGTTGTGTGTGTGTGTGTGTGTGTGTGTGTGTGTGTGTGTGTGTGTGTATGTACGCGCGTGTGCATGGAGGTCAAAGAACACGTAGGTTTGTTAGTAGCACTTTTACCCACTGAGTCATTTCACTGTTCCCTGAAATTTTTTCTTTTTCTTTTTCAGAGTGAGTTTGATTGGCCACTCAACTCATTGAATGAATCAAGTATTGATTGATGTCTTTCAGCACTTATTTATATAATTGTACTCCTTTTTTAATATAACACTAATAGATTTTCTTATGCTCATGGATTCCATCCTTGGTTATGTAGGTTATGTATAATATCTTTCAATGCATTGCTAGCTTTGATTAGCTGTTGAATTTATTTATTTTTATTTAAAAATTCTTTATTATAGGTCAGATGTGTTGGTGCATGCCTTTAATCCCAGTACAGGAGGCAGAGGCAGGCAGATCTCTGTGAGTTCAAGGCTAGCCTGGTCTATATAGTGATTTCTAGGACAGCCAGGCCTACTTAGAGAGACATGTTTCAAAATATAATATTGTATGTCTGTGCATGTATGATGTATGTATATGTGTAAGTCCATGTTACACAGTGTATAACTTGGAAAAGCCGGTTCTAAGGATTGAACCAGGTTATCAGGTTGGCAGCAGGCACCTCTGCTTGCTGAGCCCTCTTGCTAGCCCTAATGTGATGATTCTGATTCCTCATGCTGAGCTCACTGCGTAGAGTTTTGGGGTGGGGTGGGGTTAGACTTGCTTTATTATACTTTTACACGTGTATATGTATTTCAAAAATTACCAGGATATATTTAGGAGTTTGTGTGTATTCTTTATTCTTGCCTGATGCTTGGTAAGACTTGGGTCTGGATGCTTATAGCTTTATTTTAAAAGACTATTCTTGTCTTTCTTTTTCTTATTTTTCCAAATCAGTATTCTCCCTTATGTCTCTGAACTCACTTGAAGCATGTGTGGCAGCTCCCAGAGAATCGCCTTCTTCTTCTTGTCTTCTTGCTGTGTGCAGGTTACTGGGCAGCAGGCATCGAGTGACATGTGATGTCTACAGTGGCACACATGGCTGTTGACCTCCATTCCCAGGCACTGAGCTCCTCTTAATTCGTCAGGATCTCACTGGCTTGCTTCTGCCTCATCTTTCTGAGTTCTCTTCTATCTCTCTCTTGGGAAAGTCAAGGAAGCCTTCTATCCCTTTCAGAATTTGTCTGCTTCACCCAAGCCATATCTCTTCTCTCCAGATGAGTGTGAGAGATAGTTGTACAGTGCAGAATCTTCTGGCTGCTACTCCTGCTCCACACCCAACCCAATGCCTGCTCTTACTTGGCTTCCTAGAGGTCGGCACTTCCAGGCCTCTGTCCCCGTGTCTCTCCCTCGCACCTATCCACTTAATGCCTTGTCATTTCTTTTCCCTGGGCACTCAGCATTCCCTGGTACATGATGCACTTCACCGTTTACGTCCTCTTTGGAGCATGACAGTGTCTCTCACTGATACATAAAGAGGCCTTGCTGGGATTTTGACCCAGGCTGCTTTTACCTGTATTCCTAGTCCTCCATGTAGTAGCCAGTCTGTTGAGTCCTCCGTGTAGTAGCCAGTCTGTTGAGTCCTCCGTGTAGTAGCCAGTCTGTTGAGTCCTCCGTGTAGTAGCCAGTCTGTTGAGTCCTCCGTGTAGTAGCCAGTCTGTTGAGTCCTCCGTGTAGTAGCCAGTCTGTTGAGTCCTCCGTGTAGTAGCCAGTCTGTTGAGTCCTCCATGTAGTAGCCAGTCTGTTGAGTCCTCCGTGTAGTAGCCAGTCTGTTGAGTCCTCCGTGTAGTAGCCAGTCTGTTGAGTGGCAAGCCTGTCTTGTAGTGGCTGACATGCAGTCTTTCTTTCTCTACAATGGAGCTTTGTCTCATTGCATCTGGTAACTGAATATTTACTACACATCAGGCTTGAGCGACACCCTGGTTTATTTCAGCATCAGGACTGACACTTGTTTAATGATGACAGTTTTCTTTATTTTCTCTACTTTTGTACATTTATTTCATTCTCTTGGGGATGATATAGAGTATTGTGGGAACACTTGTCCTCAGGTTTCTGAGACTTCTTTTTTCCAGCATTGGCCATGGCTTCTCAGCACCTCCGGGTACCCCCATTTATCCCATCTTACCGGTAATAGACAAGTAGAAATTGCCTGCATTTCTATTCAGCTGCATCCTCCTTTTTCCCTGTTGTGGGGACTTGCTACATTTCTTTTTACATGGCTGTGGGTCTTGGGGGAGATAGAAAGCCAGTGGTGGGCACTGGGTTTAATGTGGTAGAGGACTCTGCTCTTCTCTCATATAGGTGGTGGTGAAGTTTATTAAGAAGGAGAAGGTTTTAGAGGATTGTTGGGTTGAAGATCCCAAACTTGGAAGAGTTCCTTTAGAGATTTCAATTCTGTCCAAGGTGGAACATGCCAACATAATCAAGGTTGGTGATTCTCTGTGTGCTCTCACCGTCATGTCACTTCTTTAACATTAATCTGTTGACTGGAGTTGTTTGTAGACAAAGCTGTACCTGACCTTGTCTCTTTCAGATTGTGGATGTATTCGAAAACCAAGGGTTCTTTCAGCTAGTGATGGAAAAGCATGGCTCTGGCTTGGACCTCTTTGCTTTCATTGACCGTCATCCCTGCTTGGATGAGCCCCTGGCGAGTTACATCTTCCGACAAGTGAGAGAGGGCCGGCGTTCTGCCGGCTGGATGTGGGTGGGGTAGTTGAGCTCCATGACTGCAAAGGTTAGTAGCATGTAGACAGTTTCCCCAGTGAGCCAGTGTTAGCTTTCAGCCATGGGCTTTATAGGGTAAGAGAAAGGGAAATTGGAAGGAATTACCAGGGAACTGTATTTTAGTGATTAAAGTTTATCCATATATATACCAGTCACAAACAGTAAACACAAAGTCTTCATTTGCTGTGAGTTCTGTGTCTTTGATTTTGTGTTCTCACTAGTCATGTGACCATGTGTACAGCCTTAACCTTCTAATGTGTGCAGTTAAAACACTGTTGTGACTACATGAAAAGGATGTTGGGATTAAATCAGAGATTACCTAAAGAGGCATAAAGATTGTGGTATGAGCTATCCCGTGTCAAAAGGTTGGTCGTGATGTGCTTTGTATTTAATGTACGTGGATCTCTGCTCACTTTGTAGGAATGGGAAGTGAGCAGCAAGTCTGGAAGGTGTCTGAGAACTGGGAAGGGGAAGGAGGGTGGAGACAGTGGTTCTCGTTTTGAATAATGAGAAGGCAGTGGTTCTTCCATTAGGTGCCCCAGAAATATGTGGAATGTTTATACTTGTCCTTTGGTTATTTCTTCAAAGTGATGCGGTGAAAGATTCTTTAATCTAACATTTCTTGAAAGTTGTAAACTCCTGAAAGTTTCTCAGGCTTCTCTCTGTGTGTTTCAGCCTTTATGAAATGCTAAATGAATGCCCCACTACCCCTCTCCCACATCCTGTCAGAAGATTATGTGTTTCCTTCCTTCCTTCCTATCATTTGTCTGTCACCCATCATCAATCTATCATTCTGTCTATCTTCTTTCCTTCCTTCCTTCCTATCATTTGTCTGTCACCCATTATCAATCTATCATTCTATCTTCCTTCCTTCCTTCCTTCCTTCCTTCCTTCCTTCCTTCCTTCCTATCATTTGTCTGTCACCCATCATCAATCTATCATTCTGTCTATCTTTTCTTGTTTGTCAGAGATTGAGCTGGGGCCTGTGGACAGCACTACCTCCCCAGGGAGCGGCACAGTGAGCAGCTGTGTACACACTGGGCACAGCTGGGGCTTGTAGAGAGGAAGGATGAATTCAGTACAATTTAGTTGTAGAGAGACTTTGCAGTCTTAGGAAAAATATGGCAGTACACATCTATAATTTCAGTACTATAGAGTCTGAAACAGGAGTATAGAGAATTCAGGGCCACTCTGGGGTACATACATAGCAAGATTCTTCCCTGATCTAGGTACTCTTGTTTGGCTCCAACATGTATGTGTCTATGTATGCATGCTCATGTGTTCATATGTTCATGAATGTTAAACATGCATATATGTCTGCATGTATATGTACATGCATGCCTGTGTGTTTCTAAAAATTTGTATATGTAAATATTTAGGCAAGTGTCTATAATGTATACTTCTTTATCAGTTGATTGACCTTAGTTGATATACCATTAACTGTCTTTCTGATTTAAAGATTTTTATTTGGAAGTATAACATTGTCTCCAAAGATCCAAATGATCGATTATGTCCATGCTGCAGTTGCTATCCAAATTGTGGAATAATTAGTTTCATTGAAGGAGAAACAAGAGTACCTGGGCAGATGGGTGTTATGATGCTTGCCTTTCAGAGGCAGAGGCCTATATACAACCTCCTTCCTGCAGAGGCCACTTACCCCACATGGTAGGAGATGTGTTGGTGAGGGAATAATGGGGAACACACCATGCAGAGCATGCTCAGACCCTGCATCAGGATTATATGCTCCTGCTTTAACCTCAAACTGCAGCCTGCTGCACCCTGCACAGGCGCTTTCCTTTTCTGTGAGCTGCGGTACCCATACAGGGCCTATGCATGCATACTTGTCTTTCCTCCTGAGATGGTTATGGGACAAGTGTCTGCTGGGAGGCTTTCTTTAGTTAGTGGTAACAGTAGAGACATTGGGAGCCATGTTTGCTTTCTGGCAAACTCTGCTCTGTGTGAGGCAGCAACACACTCCCAAGCTGCAGTGCCTCCTGTCTGTGCAGAACCACTTCTCCAGCACCTGGACTATGCACTGGAGAATATTTATTTTTCCTTTGTTGATGGTTTTTGTTTTTCTTGTCAGTATTTAGTTTGCAGGCATGTTTTACTTGAATTGCTTTTTGAAATGTTCCACTTTCCTCTGGTTCCAGCTGGTGTCTGCTGTAAGATACTTGCGTTCCCAAGGCATCATCCATAGAGACATCAAGGATGAGAACATTGTGATTGCTGAGGACTTCACAATTAAGCTGATAGATTTTGGCTCAGCTGCCTACTTAGAGAAGGGCAAACTATTTTATACCTTTTGTGGAACAATTGAATACTGTGCACCTGAAGTTCTCATTGGAAATCCGTACGTATCACACACTCTTGTAGCTTACCCTCCTCTCGACTTTACATAAAGCCCATGACAGTGGCGACTTTAGGAAAAAATGGTTTCGGTGTGTGCCTTTTTATTGAGTAATGAGGGTGATGTTCTGCAAATAAGTGTGCAATAGGCAGGGAGCTGGACGATGGATAAGGGTCCATTTTACTATTTCAACTTTCAATTGTAGTTTGATGTTACAGAAAGTTAGAAAAATAGAAGACAAAGAGGGGGGTTGGGGAATTAGCTCAGTGGTAGAGTGCTTGCCTAGGAAGCGCAAGGCCCTGGGTTCGGTCCCCAGCTCGAAAAAAGAACCAAAAAAAAAAAAAAAAAAAAGACAAAGAGGAGGGTCTCAAAAGATGGGATTATCTGAGTAACTCCTCTGTAACTTGCTGTACTTACTCTGAATATCAGGAATAATTATTATTTCAGAATTATTTTTATGTTATGCGTTTGGGTGTTTTGCCTGCGTGTATGTCTGTGTAGCATGTTCAGTGCCTGCAGAAGTCAGAAAAGGGTGTTGGATCCTATTCTGAGTAGTGTTTTGTCCGTGTGACACAAATGAGTCATTTGGGAAGAGAAAACCTCCATTGAGAAAATGCCCCACCTGACTGGCCTATGGGGCATTTTCTTGAGTAATGACTGATGTGGGAGGGCCTAACTCACTGTGAGAGGTTTCATCTCTGGGTGAGTGGTTCTGAGTTGCTTAAGAAAGCAGTCTGAGCAAGCTAACAGTACTCATCCGTGCTCTGCTTCAGTTCCTGCCTCCGGGTTCCTGCCCCACATTCCTGTCTCCGCTCTCCTGATGGCGCGCTGTAACCTGCAAGACAAATGAGCTTCCTCCACACATTGCTTCTGGTCATGGTGTCTTCATCATAGGAGTAGATACCTAACGAACACAGGTCTCCTGGGACTGGAACAACAGACAGTCGTTAGCTGTCGTGGTTGCTAGGAATGGAACCCAGGTTCTCTGCAAGTGCAGCCAATGCTCTTAACTGGAGGTCTCTTTCCAGTTCCAGTAGTCATTGTCTAAATAATCTTGTTGGGCTGCCCATACAAGAAGCCCAGTAGCAAGAGTGGCTGAAATGTCGTCGGTATTAAAGAGGAATTGCATGTAAACTGGTTCACTGTACATGCTTTGTGTGGCTGGTCTGCTGCTCCACACCCAGGCTATTAAACTTCCATCTCAGTATTGAGGGGTCTGTGCACCGTGCCTTCTCCCCGTCTCCTGTCAGTACTGTGTTTTCCGCTCTCTGCCCATCCTTTTCAGTTGTATGTGTGCTGGTTCTGCTTGTGGCCCTCTTGGGCAGGCCCTGTCTCATTCTGCATCCTTCCACATTGCGCACACACCTGCATTTCACCAGGCAAAAGGCTTTCTGAAGAACATTCTTCCTTCCTCTTTTACATATAGATATCTTTCTGTCCAGGGGTCAGCAAACTCTGACTGGCTACAGGCAACCTGCCTGGAAGCTGATAGCATGGGTGAAGTCGATAACAATACCTCACATCTTCCCGGAGGCAGGCTCTTCCTATCAGGCCTAGTTCCAGATAAGCCTCTCCATCCTGCCATTCATTTCTCTGACCCCTCAGCTGTCACTACATTTTGTCTTTGTGTTTCTCCTCATTCATCTCCACTTTGAGCATCTTCTTCCTCCCACCACATGGTGAGTGGGTATCCTATCACCTTGTTCAAACGCTGCCTGTGGCTCCTGTGGCACCTAGGGATTCCAAGTTGTGATTTGCTACCCACTCTTCTGCTCTCCCCACCTCTGGGAATCCCTCCTTTTCCTGGTCATATAGAGGGTCTCTTGCTTGAGGCAACCCTGAGTGGACTGAGAATGCAAGTCTCTGGCCAGGGATGGAAGGCTCTGGCACTCAGGGCTGGGGCTTTGTAGCAAGTGCAGAGAGGCTCTGAAATGTTCTCCTTTCCTCCTCACAGCTACAGAGGGCCAGAGCTGGAGATGTGGTCTCTCGGGGTCACGCTGTACACGCTCATCTTCGAGGAGAATCCCTTCTGTGAGGTGGAGGAGACCATGGAGGCAGTTATTCATCCCCCCTTCCTGGTTTCCCAAGGTGAGCATGAGCTCCAGGTGGCAAATGATAGCTCAGTACTTGTGTTTCTGCCTCCTCTCTTTCTGTACTGATGACCTCTTGTGTTTCTGCCTCTTCTCTTTCTGTACTGATGACCTCTTTTTTTATTCTTCTAACATTCGATCTGGGCATAATAATTTTAACGTGACTCAAAAAACATTTTGGTAATTTTTATTAGTGTCCTTTGGCTCTTCAAGGCCCTCTTGGAAGTGATGCTTTGCAGTCAGTAACCTTGTCTGTGGCAGCATCTGTGAGGTCAGATGTTTAACTTAGGTCAGAAGCCCCATTTGTGGAGCAGGGTAGTGTTAGTGCACGAGGAGACTTGACCCTCAGCAGTTCACGTGGAAAATGTAGTGAGAGAAGATGTGACAGCAGCTCGAGGCCAAGTGGCACTTTGTATGTTTAATGAAAGCCAGGTAGTCAAGTGGACTCTGACTCAGAGGCCAGAAAGGCTTCCTAAGCTCGGAGCAGACACTGCAGGAGCCTGGAGCCTAGTGGAGCTCATGGAGATGGCAGATGTCAGGTGTCAGCTGGGGCCCCTTCCTCTCTGGCATCCTGTGGTCCCACAGCAGTCACTTATGAGGAGAACCCACATGGTGACGGCAGATGTTCAGTCTGTGCCCTAGCCTCTGTGTAGGTTAGAAGCCAATGTCTGCTTTCAGAATCCCAGATAGGACCTTCAGTCAGATCACCATTTCACAGTTACAGGACTGAAAGTCTGAGTAAAGGTGGTGGCAGGTTCAGTTCTCAGTGAGACCTCTTTTTGCCTTGTGGATGGCACCTTCTTTCTCTGTCCTTATGGCGGAGACAGGGAACTTAGCTTTTTCTACCTCTTAGGACACCAGCTCATCTGTCTTCCCCACCCATGGCTTCCTCAAACTATACCCTCCTCCCAACAGCCAGCTGCCCTGCACCGTCACATTACGGTCGAGTTCCCCAGCACGCATACTTTGGAGGGATGTACTTAGCTGTAGCACTTTGCATCTGGAGCTTTACTAAGTTGAGAGTCCCTAAGATGCTGCAGTTTATATGATGGACTGTTCTGCACCACGGATTCTCATTACACAGATTGGGTTCCTGATGATGGGACTCAGGGAGGCCCTGGTCAACACAGACATATATTTGGAGGAAATAGGCCCAAATACAGATTAAGGTTGGGGTCCAGTTAGAGCTCAGTCTCCTTCCCCACAGAATGATCCGAGGTGCTTCAGCTCGCTATTTACTTTGTCTTGCATGTCATGACCATCCTCAGTCATTCACAGCCAGAGTCCCTGTGTCAGAGTTAGGGTTTCTGTTGCTGAGATAAAACACTGCTACCAAAAGCAACTTGGGAAGGAAAGTATTTCAGTTTAGAGTTACACACAGTCCATTACTGAGGGAAGTCAGGGCAGGAACTGAAACAGTTAGAACCTAGAGGTGGGAGCTGATACTGAGACCGTGGAGGAGTGCTCCTTACTGGCTTGCTCCTCATGGCCTGCTTAGCCTCCTTTCTTAAAGACCCAGGAACACCAGCCCATGGGTTGCACCATTCACAGAGTGATCTGGGCCCTCCCATATCAATTTAAGAAAATGCCCAATAGCCTTGCCCACAGGCCAGTCTGGTGGGGGCATTTTCTCAATTGAGATCCCTTCTTCCCAAATAACTCTAGTTTGCATTGAGTTGACATAAAACTAGCCAGCACGCCTTGTAAGCAGACAGTCTGAGCTTTGATTGAGCTGGACCTCAACTTGCACACTTCCACTTTGGAGGCAGGCCTCATAAATGCATTTGCTGAATATAACAGGCCAGGCCTTAATGCCCTAAAACTGGCTGTCCCCTTGCTCTGTGTGAGGCTCTGTGAGGCAGGGTAGCTTGAAATCTACAGGTCTGAGATGTGTTCCACTTGACTTCGGCCTGGATCCTCCCATGTTCTTTATGTCCCTAGAACTTATGAGTCTTCTGTCTGGGCTGCTGCAGCCTTGCCCTGAGCAGCGGACCACTTTGGAGAAGCTGATTGTGGACCCCTGGGTGACACAGCCTGTGAACCTCGATAACTACACCTGGGAAGAGGTGTGTCGGACCAGCCAGCCAGGTGAGAAGTTCGTCTCCCTTCCTCTTCCCCTCCTCCTTAGTGTCTTTGTCTGGGGTGGGAAAGTGACCATCCATCCTGGTTGAGGCTCCTTCTGTCCTAAATCCACATGTCAAGAGTTTGTGGCTGGCCTGAAAGATAGGGCTTGATTATGCAGTGACCCTTGGATGCTACTTGGGTTCAAAGTGTGGGTATGGACCACAGAGGATGGACAAGGGCTTATAACAGCCCTGGCCAGGAGGAGTGGGAAGGCAGCAGTTGGTTGTCTAGTCCAAAGAGGGATAAGGGTACAGATGCTGACCATGGTGCTGTGGGGCTCCAAGTGGGACTTGTCTCTTCAGACAAGGCTTCCTAGCCCAAGTCAGAGGCCCTGGGGAACCAAGCTGGAGATTAGCATGCCCCTTCACTAGCATCTTAGCATACTCTATAATTCACCACTGGGATTTCAGAAGCCACTGCCCCTCCATTCTGTTGTCCTAAAGTAAGATTTTAGAATCTTACTGCTAGCATGCATATAATGTATTATCTTCTTTGTCCTTCAGAAAGTGGCCTGATGTCAGCTGCAAGTGTGGAGCTTGCGAGTAGGAGTCCAAGTGAAGTGGCTCAGACAGAGGGTCTTGGTAGACCTCCTGCTCCCAAGGAGGCTCCTGGTAACCACTGCTTGCATCTGGAGGATCCCTCGTCACCAGTCAGCTGAGCAAGTGCTCCTCTTCTCCACATGGTTTGGGGAATTGTATGGATTTTAGGGCTTCCACTGGAGAAAGGAGTTGTGAAGAATCGGCATGAATCCCTCTATAGATTCCTGTGCGAATCTACAAGAGCCTGCGGTACTATTATTCTTAGGTTTGTGATACAGACTTGTAACATGTTATTTTTTATAACCTTGAAAATCATTCTAATGTTCGATTACATTGTACTATTAAAGGGCTTTAAGTTGTGAGCCTCAGAAAGACATATGGAGTGTTTAAATTATTTTTGTTGTTTGTCCTTTGCTTGTAAGTTTTTGAGACAGGATCTCACCATGTAACTCTGGCCGGTCTGAAGCTTAGCTATGCAGACCAGGTAGATCTTAAACTGAAGATCTGCCTGCCCTCACCTCCCAGGCATTAGGATTGAAGATGTGTGCCACCACGCCCAGCTCTTTCTGGTTTTGTGTGTAGGTTTCTTTCCCACTGACTTGGTACGTGTGACATGTGACAGATTTGTGGAATCTATGGAGGTGGCCACACAATAACGGCCTAAATATTTATTTACTTAAACATTTTCCAAATTAAAGCTACTTAGCTAACAGTTACACTGGCTAGGACTGTGTGGGACATGAGAAACACCTGGATTTCATTGTTTTTCCATTTTTGTACCATTTTGTACCACAGCTAAAAAGAAATCTATCCTTGTTTGGTGTGGGGGTTTAGGCCTGTTAGCCATCTGTCAATCCACAGTGCCCTGCCAGCACTTTTAGACACCCTGTGACTAGCTCAGCTCTCCTTTGTTTATGTGACAGGCTCTAACTGCATCTCTGTGTCTAGTTGAAGGCCTTCAACCCTACCAGTGTCTGTGTGTGAGGGTTTCTAGGCCCAGTCCCCCAGAAGTTAGTAACATTTTAGCTTTTGATTTCAGATGACTTTATTTCCAAAGTAAAACATTTTCCCTTGTAGTCTTTATTACACACAAAGCACAAGATATTGCAGAATTGTTTTTCCCTGCAGGACAGGAGTATAGCAGTTGAAGATACAAAATCCAGCTTTCCAAGAACAATTTCCAAATTAGAAAAAAAAATCATTAAAGCCTTTGGTTATAGTCTGAAGCCTTATGGGTGTCTTTGTAGAAGAACAAAAACAAAGCCTTGAGACTAAAGTTGTGGGGTAGCAGCTATAATTTTTTCCCGTGGAATTCCAAGTCTGATTCAAGAGTGACAAGTTTTGTGAGGACTGAAGACGCTGCTGCCCGATTTTCACAGAACCCTGTGTTTTAGCTACCACTGCTGGCTGACTTGTTCAGGTTCCTAGATTGTTCTCAAAAACTTGGAGTGGGATAGGATTTTCTTAGACTTTAGGTGTAAAGGCTTAAATAATATTTATTTAGAAAGAAAATTAAGACAAAAGTAATTAATTATTTAGTTTTATACAGATCGCAACTTTCCTGTCCTATATAGAATCTTTCTGTCAAAAGATATGGTTAAACACTTCAGTACTAGATCAGTGCCTAGCACAAAGCAGTTATGTGTTTATTGATGCAATAGCCAGATCCTTTTTCTCAGGAAAGAAGCCAATAAAGTTAGAAGTAGTAGAATCTAGGCAGCTCTTCTATCTATTCATTCATTTATTTATTTTTAGGAAAAGGGTTTATTTATTAAAGAAGCCATCTGTGAGTCAGTCTGGATAAATGAGCACACTTGACATAACACTTTGGATCAGAACGTGCCTCCTTTAAAGTACATCGGGCTCCACGAGCAAACACCTAAGGCTCAATTCAAGTAGCACTTCAGGAGCCCGGCAAAGCGTCGAGGGGAACAGGGCAGTACTCATCCACCTTCCTAGGGCAATAGCCATTCTCTGTAAACATCTGTCAGAAGCCAGGACTGCAACTTTCAAACCATATGGCGGAGGTTGATAAGCCTTTAGATCAGAAAAGGAGTCACTGAAGCTGTGGTCCAGGCAAGATCCCAGCTGGGCCCTGTTGCCCACTGCCTCACAAACCACTGAGACTGCACAGCCAGGGAGCACAGTAGGCACCACTTACGTGCAATTCAGTGTCTGGAAGATTCTAGAGATCTGCAGCATGACAGGGCCTGTATCTGGGTCATTATCTACTGGGTGCTGTTAAGTGGGTTCTCCAGCATGGCTTCAAACACTAGCAATGTCTTAGGGTTTGTCAAACCCAGCTGCACTGCTGGGTTGTCCAGGATGGCCTGAAAGAGGGCTATTGGGATCGATGCCCTGGTCCAACTTCTCAGGGGATGGCTTCTGGTCCTCCAGCAGCCATTCACAAGCAGCATTCTGCTGGTGGTTGTTCACTCGGAGGGCATCAAAGCCCATCTCTGTCAGTGAAATGACAGCCTGAGCATCGGCTCAGAATTTCTTTTTCCTGCGTATCTTGAAGATTTCTGTGTGCTCCTCATCTTCAACACTAGTTCCCACAGCAGCTTCAGAGGAGGAGGAGGTGGGGGTGGCAGCGGCAGCACTTGTGCCTGCTTGAGCGGCATGGCCTGGAAGAGGCTTGTCAATAGCTGAATCTTCCGAGTATTCAATTAACCACCCCATGGCCTGAGGCACTGACATGTGGTTCAGCCGAAGGGCCTTTGAGGCTCTGCTCTCTGGAAAGCCCATTTCTGTGAGCTGCCTGCAAGGCAGTCTCACCCAGCATAGCATTTGCCTTCTTAATTCAACTGCGTCAGGATTCAGTGTTAACAGCTTCTGTGCCACCTTAATAAGGGCACGAGGATCTTCCTGAGTTCTGTCTGGAGGTCTCTCATGGTGCCCTGGACATGGTGTCTGGTTTGTGCTGCAAGCAGGCAGGTTGGCCGTTGCTGGAAGAATAGCATCTCTGGAGCCTTTTGCTCTTGTTTCTTCTACAGCCATCTTAGGGAGTGGGGAGGGAGCACGCCTTGGTCCTGGATGTTTTCTTCCAAGATCATTTTGCTGTCACTCAGCACCCTCTCTGAAGCAGCATGTATTAACTTATGGTGGATCACTTTCTTGGGGTCTTCTAAGCCCCCATGAGCACCATGTTTGAGGCAATTCTCCTTGAGCTTCTCCACAGACGTTCTCCTCAGTCTACTCGGCACCTTGCCCAGGAAGATCTGCAAGTACATTGAACACTGCCCAGGCCTGAACTCTCGGCCGCAACCTGTGAAGGTCACTGGGACTGGCGGGAGGACCAGGGACGGGGCGGGGACGCCTCGCGCTGCGCTCCTTCACTGGCTGCCCTGGCTTGACTCCTGTCAGCTCTGCTGCCTATCGCTGAAGGGGCAGGAGCTATCCATAGCTTCTTTCTTTTACTGCTCTCTCCTAAAGGTTAACCAGGCTCTTTGCCCAAACATTATCTAAAATACAAATTTAGTGGATAGAAATTGGTTTGGAATGTTCTGGTGTTCATCCATACGGGAAGCCAGACCTCTGGGCTGAGAGGGCTCTGTTGTCATTTTTTTTATTACTTGGGATATGTTCTTTAAAAAAAAAAGCAGACACCTTCGTGTGTGTGTGTGTGTGTGTGTGTGTGTGTGTGTGTGTGTGTGTGTGTGTGTGCATGTATGTATGTGAGGTGTATGTATATGTGCATATTTGCACTTAAAGTTTAGTGTTACCTGTAGCTTGCTTTGAGGCAGGGTCTTCCTATATCCAGACCCACATTCTTTTTGGCTAAACTGGTACTCAGTGCTGGGATTATAGGTATTAATGGGACCACACCTGGATTTTTTTATGTGGGTGTTGGGGTCTGAACTGCAATCCTTATGTTTGTGCTGTTAACCGCTGAGCCATCTCTTCAGCTTCTAAAACATTTGACTTCTTTTGGTGCCTTTGTGTGGCTAGGTATTCATATTGAGCACAGGTTTATTTCCCCCTCATCATAATATTTGTTTGTGAGTCTTTAGGAGTTTCATATCATGCACCCAAATCCTACTCATTTCCAAGTCCTTCCATGTCTTCTCTCACCCTTATAAACCCCCCCAAAGAAAATAAAAATTAAAGATAAAACATTGTCTTGTCATAGATGCATTGGAACTTGCAGTGTATCACAAAGTATACCTTTTGCTCAGACAGCTTTACTTACAAGTGTTCATTGCAATGAGTCATTGATCTGGTTCAAGGCCTCTGATTTGAACAGATTTAAAAATCTTTAGTCAGGGTTCTCTATTACTGCACAAACATCAGAACCAAAAAGCAAGTTGGGGAGGAAAGGGTTTATTCAGCTTACACTTCCACGTTGCTGTTTCATCACCAAAGGAAGTCAGGACTGGAACTCAAACAGATCAGGAAGCAGGAGCTGATGCAGAGGCCATGAAGGGATGTTTCTTACTGTCTTGCTTCCCCTGGCTTGCTCAGTGTGCTCTTATAGAACCCAGGACCACCAGCCCAGGGACGGCACCACCCACAATGGGCTGGGTCCTCCCCACTTGACTACTAGTTGAGAAAATGCCTTACAGCTGAGTCTCACAGAGGCATTTCTTCAACTGAGGCTCCTTTTCTGTGATAACTCCAGCTTGTGTCAAGTTAACACACAAAACTAGCCAGTACAATGGGCATGTGTGCCATTGTGTGTGTGTGTGTGTGTGTGTGTGTGTGTGTGTGTGTGTGTGTGTAAAAGTCAGAGAACAACTATGTGAGGTGGGTTTGCTTCTTCACTTTTACATGGGTTCCTAGGATCAAACCCAGGGCATCAAGCTGGTGTGGCAAGTGTTTTAACTGCTGATCCATCTTACTAACGAAACACACATTTTTAAACAATAGGTTACCAAATACTTTTATCTGGGTCTGGATCCATACTTACCATTTCAGGAAGAATTTTGGGCTGTCCTGAGAACTTATTACTGTATTACAGTGTCCATCAAAAACAACCCACCTCAAAGATGAGCCCAGGAACACAAATTTGGTTGCTCCAAAAGATTTTCCACCATCGATGTAGTTAGGTGAGATAGTTACAGAATAAAGCCATAAATCAAGGCATTTACCAGACGCATTGGTGGGGAACCACAGATAGGACGGATAAGGCAAAACTAGAAAAACACTTAAATACAGTTTTAGTTATTAACTAATGATACTGTTACCTTTTGGATTGGTAAAAACCAGTGGTGGTCTAGGAATTTATTTTAAAGGCGTTTATAGTCACAAAGCTGTTGGGTTAGACGGGTGGACAGTGAATGAATTTCAAAAAAGGTGACGAATAATCCATGATAATTTGGTTCCGGTCTGCAACATCCTAACTTCACAGTTACAGCGTTAGCTTATTTGGCCTTGTAAATTCTTTTAACACAGGTTTACATAGTCCCTCCTCCCCCAGCCCTAGTAAGCGTAGTTTCACAACAGAAAACGATGGTGTGCTCTTCGAGGTAGTTTAAAACTGTACTATGAAGAGCAGTTTTAAAACCCAGGAAGTGTTGCTTGTTCCTGGTAGAGATCACGCCGCTGAGTATACCCAAGTAAGAGGAGCTACACCTGCAAGCTGCAAGTGCTGGGCAGGAGCATCTGGGATCAGGGCTTGGGTCCGGAACTAAAGAACGCCGTCCCGGGGGAGTGCGGCGGACATAGATCGAGACCGGACGTTGTGAGTCAGGAAGGACCGCCTTTTCCGGTGTCACAGTTATTCGCTTCTTGGGCTCCATGGCTTCGCTGGGAAGGCAGGTGAGTTTGCCCTAGGCCCTGGGTTCACAGCAACTGTTGGTCGGACGTTCAGGAGGCACTGCCGCTGGTTCTTGTTGCCCTGGTCTGCGCGCACCTTGTGGCAGAGCGCTCCCGAGTTGCGTGTGCACAGATAGCCTGTACCTGAGATAGTTTCTGCCTTCTCCGGAGTTTCAGCCAGTGTGCTGCCTAACCGCTAGGGAGGCCTGGACCACCAACGTCGGCAAGCGGGGGAGGCTGACCATGCCAGCCAGAGTTTGAGACCAGTCTGGCGCGCACCGGGTGCTCTGTGCGTAATTTGTTATGTGCTAGTCCCAAACACCGAGGGCTATTGGGTACAAATGGACAGATTCATTCCTCAAAATATTCTTCCTTTAATGGAGGGAATCCTTGAAAAAAGAAAACTGTCCTTTGTTGGAATGAAATTAGGTGGCGTATCTGTCTGGTGGCTAGTCTGCGGTTCAGAATTATCAGCCAAATATTATTGCTTTTGCCCTGTTTCGTTAGTATGTGGATACTGCTGATACTCCTCTATCTTCAGTAAGTGATGTTGTTTGTATGCTAATTTTATGCTTTGGAGATTTTTTTAAATCCAAAGAAGATTTTACAGATTAATTTACAAAAATTGTTAGCTTTTGTGGGTCAAGGGTCAAGCTGAGGTTCAAGGTTACTAGTTCATTAAGTTTGTGGTGTCGTTATTCTGTGGTGGAAATGATTCTGTTTTTGCTCTGCCTTACAGGTTCCTGAATGGCATCGTCTAATGGCCCTTTCCTGGGCCTGTTTGGCTAGGCAGACCTGTCATTTCAGAAAAGAGAAAAAGATGAGTCCTTCTTTGTTTTGTAAACTGACTACAGTACCCAGTAGAGGGAACTTTCAAGAGTTTTCCAGCGTTAGACCCAAAAATTACATGCAGGAACCTGAACAGAGGACATGTATGGGTTCTGAGTCCTTGGAGCTTGAAAGGGCCATCAGTTCCCTCCAGGACATGGGTTTTGCTGAAGCCCATATTGACAGCTTGCTTAATATACAACCAAGTATCCATCCTCAACAGTTGCTGGACATAATTTCAGAACTTCTACTCTTGGGGTTGAACCCAGAGCCTGTATTTATGGCCTTGAAGAAAAATCCCCAGTTGCTGAAACTGTCTGCCACGCAAATGAAGAGGCGTTCCAGTTACCTTCGGAAGCTCGGCCTTGGAGAAGGTACATGATGCAGCAGACTTAATGTTGTGAGAAGAGTCAGAGTTAGGGAGAAAATAGCCCACCCTCGCAGGGATGTCCAACCTTTTGATAGTCTGGCCTGGAATTGTCACCTTCAAATGAGTTAGGCTGCATTCATAGATACCCTGGGATGCATGTGCGCTGTGGGCTAAACACACCTTAGTCAGGGGAAGTGAGGTAGGAAAGTTTGCTGAGGAGAGGTCAGTGTCTCCAAGGAGATGTGCAGTGGGCTCTGTGCAGATGGCGTTGTAAGAGAGAGTTGGGGACGAGCAGTCCAAGAAGAGAGAACCAAGTTCAAAGTGAGTTCCCTGTGTGTTCACTGAGGTGTCTGTCTAGCTCTGGAACACTTGGGACATGGAGTTCGTTTTTGATGGGTTAGTGTTGCTCTATGGTATGTATGTGTATGCATGTGTGTGACCTCTGCAACAACATCCCCCACACAACTTTCAGAGCTGATGGTACCAGGCTTTGGAAGGCTGTGAAGAGTGGCCTCCCCCTTCCAACAGTTGTCACACTTCTGGAGAAGGGAGGTGGTGCTCTCTACTCATTTGACCGCCTCTATTTCTTTCATTATTCATGGTAAGATTTTACCTCCAAATTTGGGAGGCTTAGAGCCCACTATGCTTGGTGTCTCTCCAGGCCTCCTCTAGAATATAAGCAAAAAGATAACTGTGTTCCCCTTGACAGATTGTCTCTTACAGTGTCATGTAACCCTAAGCTCAGTCAGCATGTGAAGCACAGCCTGAAAGGTGAAAATAAAGCTTACACTTTGGAAACGCCTCTTCACATGGAAGGGAAGTAGGGACCAGCGAGACCGTTAGGAAAGTTAGCTAACGGCTAAGTGATTTTTAAGTTTCCAGTCATAAAATTGGCACAACTATTCATAAGAAGACCCTTCACTTCACTTTGTCTGGGCAACCCCTACTTATACCATTTGTCCAAATACAGTTACTAATGTAAAACATGTGGAGACCAGGTGTGGTAGTGCCTGCTTTTAATTAAACCCAGTACTCTAGAGACAGTGGTGGATGGATCTCTGTAGGTTCCAGGCCTACCAAGGAGACCCTACAAAACAAACAGTATAACACGTGGTCACTCTGACTACTTGTGTGTCCTGAATGTTCTTGTTCCTACCATTGTTATTCCCAAGTTGTTCTTCATCGAGGTCAGGCTCCCAAGTCTAGAGATTATTAATCTGTCTTATACAGAGTGAGACAACAGCCCTGAGCCTCACTATACAGGAAGCACTCTCTGGCGTATCCCTGTGAATCCCTGGGAAGTTTTCTAAACTAAGCATGCAAGAGAAAGACATAGAATATGAAGAGTTCTTTCCATGGTGCTTCATGGAAGGTAGATCTCTGAAATGGGCAGTCCTGTGGAGGGAGAGGATCCTTGCTGTGTCATCACCCTCAGCTCCCTTCTGTCTCAGAGGCGTGTGTGTATCTGTATCTGAAAATGTGTCTGGTGGTTGTACATGTCATGGGGTACATGTGGATGCCACAAGACAACTTCTAGAGTCAATTGTCTGCCACCACAGTGTGGGTCTTGGGGATTGAATGCAAGTTACAGGCTTGCTGGCATGTGCCTTTATCTACCAGCCCCTAAATGTCGTTAAGCCCTTGGCTTTCTGGAACATGCTGAAGTTACATGCTTTGCTTTTCTTATATTCTACAGGGAAACTGAAGCGGGTGCTTTCTGTTTGCCCTAAGGTTTTCACCATGCGTCAGCAGGACATTGATAATATTGTAAAAGTCCTCAAGGAGAAGTGCTTGTTCACAGTACAGCACATCACTGACATTCTGCACAGATGCCCAGCTGTTTTGCAGGAGGACCCCAGTGAGCTAGAATACAAATTCCAGGTGAGAGTAAGCGATTGGGCTGGTGATGGCAGAGTTTTCAGGTGTTTTTAGTTCAGTAGGGTCAGCTGGTGGATAAGAAGCCTCTGAATAAAAAACTTCTGTTCTAGACTAATACAGCTCAGTTCTCCTCTCCTCTGTCCAATACAAACCTGTTCTCTAGCTCTGCGTCCTTGACAGTGAGTGGCCTGGTGCATTCCAAGTCCAAGCAGGTAAAATTTTCCAACTCTTGGAATGTCAGTTTGTGTGAGGGATTTGGAAATTGTGACAGTTGCTCTAACAGTTTAGTAACAGATGTAACAGGTCAGGTCCTAAGCACTTGTGCAGCCGGGTGGTGGTGACGGACTCCTTTCATCTTAGCAGAGGCAGGTGGATCTCTGCGTTTGAGGTCAGCCCGGTCTAGACAGTGAGTTCCAGGACAGCCAAGGCTGTGTAGAGACCCTGACTCTACAAACCAACCAAACAAGCAAATGCAGCTGATCTGAGGACCTGAGTTCAGATCCCCAGAACCCACCTAAGAAGCCCAGTGCCTCAGCCACCCCTATGGGGAGATGGGAGGTAGAGACAGGGAATCCTTGGAGGTTTGTGAACCAGCTAGCCTGGCCTTTGACCTCCAGAGCATGCTGTACTATACTCAAATAAAACAAACTTCATGTTCACACATTCTTTTAAAGATTCCTAGGTATGTTACGATTTCTTTGGGTCCGTTTTTTCCCACTCATGATTTCTGTTGCCCTATTTAAAGAAAAGGATATCCCTCTATGCCCCATTGTTTTCTGCTGCATTGTTCTCGGCCTGAATTTGGAAATGCTTTGAAAACTGAGATTTCAAACAAATGTGAGTCTTTTACAGTGGTTATTCTACCATTCTAATTAGGCGATTAATGATTTTGGACTACAGTTTGTTTTGAGTTGGAATGACAGGCTTTGGGGTTCTATACGTGGATTCCTAAAGGTGTTTGTTGTCTTTCAGTATGCATATTTCAGGATGGGACTGACACATCTAGACATTGTCAGGACCGATTTCCTACAGTATTCAATAGCCAAGGTCAAGCAGAGACACATTTACTTGGAGCGCCTTGGACGGTACCAAACCCCTGATAAGAAGGGGCAGACACAGATCCCTAATCCCTCACTGAAGAACATACTCAGAGTTTCTGAAGCTGAGTTTTTGGCCAGGACAGCCTGTTCCTCTGTTGAGGAGTTTGAAGTTTTTAAAAAGCTCTTGGATCAAGAGGAGGAGGAGTCTGAGAGCCATATGTCTGAGGAGGAGGAGGAAGAGGAAGAAGAGGAGGAGGAGCTGCCGTGACAGAGCACTGGGATGTCAGAGGTCATTCTCATGTTCCTGAAGCGCTGGGGAGCTTCACCTGGATCTTCTCAAGCACTTTTGATCCCAACACTGGTTTGATACAGGAAAAAACAAAAAAACAAAACAAAACAAAAAAACCCCAGCCAACCTGCAGTGATCTACTGGAGATTCAGGTAAATCCACCAAAGCAAATGAGGGGCTTTTTGAGTTCTGTGGGGGGCCCTACTCCATCCTAAATAAAGGACTCAGCTGTCAAAATCTAGGGAATGCAACCCATCCAGGTTGGTGTCTTTTTCTCTGTTAAAATAAGTTGTGCTACTTCCAGAACCATGGGGGAGAGAGGTGCCTTTCAGCTGAGGAGCACTTTGTATTTCCAAGTATAGTAAAGATAAAACCATGGAATTGTAACATGAGGGTTAGTATGTCATAGCACTTTATTTAATGAGAACAAGTAGCAGGTTTCCCACACGATAGGCATGTTCTTTATCCGACACCATTTCCCGGCCTTCTGACATGTCGAATGTACAGCAGAGTGAGGCAGTTGGTTAGTAACATGACCTTTAGTCACAGTTGTCAGACTAGCAATACACTTCTCTGCAGTTGCTGACCTGACCCTTCCTGCTTGGGCAAGCTGCCACCTCAAGGCCCCCTATCTCTCTGGCTCTGTAGCCTGTGCTAAAGAGTGAGCTGCTCAGAGACCAAAGTCAGGAATGCTTTGCTCGTATTTTTTCCCCATTTGGTGGCATTTAACAGTCATGTGAAACCCCGATGTGGGCCTTGTGTTTAGACTGAATTCAGTGCTTATGTGAGAATGACCTTGGTCCTCCAGACACCTGATAATCTTTGGGGATATTTTTTATGTCATGGCATTGGGATCTTGTCAGAGCCAGGGATGTTATAAAAGATTGTACATTGCACCACACATCAGTCCACAAAGCAATGCCAATGCTGAGAAACTGCTCAAAGACCTGGCCCATGAAAGTCCTGTGACTACAACAACTTTGGATTGTAACTGGACCCCAGGTATTTCTGTTTAAAGTAGAGGTCTTGCTGGATCTGAGGTGTGTTTTGTAAGGAACCAGCACCAAGGTGTGGGGCTTTTGACTTGCCTGGAGCCTGATTGCAAAGAGGAGGGTGTTCAAGGAAAGCAGTCATTCCCAGATTCTCCTGCACACAGTCAGGAGTTCTGACTTTGGCAGCTGTGTGAGGCAGGCTTATTCCTGGCAAGGGCGGGTCCTTGCCTGTTGGACTCACCACAGAAAGCCATCCTGTCTATCCCAACATCCCATAGGTGGTAAAGAAAGGGAATGCCTTCTGCCTGTTCTTGGCTGTGGACGAAACTAAGACCAATGATCCATTCTTTGCTGCTTACTCTTCCTTTGTGGCCTTGACATGATCTCCACTCTCCCTGAACATAGGGCATTTGGCTTTGGGCTCCATCAGAACTGAATAGAACCCTAGCCCTGAGCTCAATTAGGTGTCTGTTCATCTTAAGTTTTGATTAGCAAATGGTGAACCCAACAACTCATGAATGCCTCTTCAGTTTAACACAAAAATCTCCACACTCCACCTTGTCCATTAGATTCTGATTCCACTGTGACATTTCTTTTTTTTTTTTTTTTTTGGTTCTTTTTTTTGGAGCTGGGGACCGAACCCAGGGCCTTGCGCTTCCTAGGCAAGCACTCTACCACTGAGCTAAATCCCCAACCCCCACTGTGACATTTCTTAAGTGGACAGTGACTGTTTTGAGGGATTTAATTAGTCTGCATAAGAAAGGCATGTAAGAAAGCAGAGACCGCATGTGTGGAATGTCATACACTAATTCCTCAGCACCAGCGAGTCTTTCTCCACTCCACACTCAGCAGTCAACAGGCTGACTCTTGTTTGAAACACAGGCTCCAACTGGAAATGGGAATGTGGCAGCATCGGCCTGGCGGTGAGGGCCCTGAGGTTATTAGTAAAGTACAAAGATCCCATCTGCTCTTCAGTGATGCCACTTGAGCTTGCCACTCCCTGCTAACGCTGTAGCTTATGCGGTCTCCAGGACTCTAGCGAGTATCTAAGGTACAGTAGTGAGTTTTTGAAAGAGAAAAAAATTATGTGATAACATAGGTCCAGAAGTTTTTAGTGAGAATAAAACTTAAAAGGTTATGCCTCAAACTGTGTTTTATGAACTCTGAAGGGCAGGAGGTCTCTCTGGTTGGGATGTAGTTCTTGGTGCTGGACCTCTAGTCAGCTCTGCTCAGACTGGAGCAAGCAGTCAGGGTATGTCGGCTTTTGTGATTGTGGTGTTACTGCAGGGAGAGGACAGCTGTTTACAGCCTTGTTCGGAGTGGGAAGGAAAGCGGAGGCTGTGTAAAATATTTTTGTTTTGGTGAACCACAGCTGTCTAGTTGGGGCACAGCTTACAAGAAGCCTTGGACCCTGTCTCCTGGAGCCAGCCTGCCCTTTGTCACAGGTTTGAACAGGTAGCTCTTCCTGCTCTGTGGTGTAAGTTTACCTCAGGTTTCAGAGCAGGGGTCTCGATCGCTTTTCTTCTATGAAAGTTCAGGGGTCTTTCATGTCTTGATGCCAACTTGTCATACAGGATGGTTTTCTCCGCAGAAGGAAGGCTGAGGTCTAGATCATCTTATAAAGCTGCCAGCTATGGCCTGCTGCCTGTTTTTGTAAATGCAGTCTCATTGGAACACAGCTATGCTATCTACATCTGTGATGGTGTTGGCAGTACAGGAGCAGGGTTGGGTGTGTGCCAGAGGTACAAGTCATTCTACCTGCAGAGCCCAAAATCCTGCCTGAGCATCTGCCTGCCCTGCCACCCCTGAGTCGTAGACCAAGTGTCCAAGCCCCACCATAGTAGAATTAGCACTTCTTTAGGTCATCGGTATAAATGAGAAGAGGAGCAGGGTAGAGCCCATCTATTTCTGCACAGCCTCTCTCGCATCTCTTGTGAAAGCTGAGTCTTTTTCTTTGGCACTGGGATCTGGGTGTGGGTTTCTGAGCACAGAAGCATCACAAAGAGCCTGGTAACACAGGTAACTCTCCACAGAGGGACTGACCAGAACTGCGGAAACAGCAACCCTGGGTTGCAGCAGGGTGCATCGTTGCTTCCCTGGCAGGAGTCCTTTGGGTGTGCATGTCTGGCTGTCTCTTTTCTAGAATTTGGAGGACAGAGATCTCAGGGAGACTGCCTACTGCCGGGAGCTTGGCGTTTAAGTTTTGAACCTCATTTCCTGGGTTTTGGAAATCCTTGAGGTGTGGACAGAATTACCAGCACATGCCGGTCCTTTTGACAAAAGGAGTAACAGTGAACTGAGGCACACTCCTCTTTATACCCAGTCTTTCTCTGGAGGCAGCAGGCATTGTCCCCTAGGAGCCAGAATTCCAGCTGGCTGTGATGCAGGGCGGGATGGAAGGGACACACGCACCTTTTAGGACACTTGCAATCAGCCTCAGGCTTTAAGTTTGCTGCTGCTGGTCCTCTGCTGCCTTTCCTTAGGGGCGGGTGGCACTGCTCATTTTCTCAGGGCAGCTGTGGATGGCGAATTCTGGTTTCTTCAGAAAGAGAGGGTGTGTGTGATGTGTGTGTGTGTGTGTGTGTTTGTTGCTCTGAGAATAGGTTTTCTATAAGCCATTATGTGATAAGTACCTAGGGATTCTCATTTTTTTTTTCTAAAAATGAGTTTTCTGTGAGTTCTTAAAAGATGCATTAATATTTCTTTTTTTGCATTAATATTTCATCTGACTTACTGCCATGTAAATATTTTAAAACCAAATAATTTGTGGATTTTTGATCTTTGCCAGAATGAAGTTGCTCACAAGTGTTGGAGGGTGTTGTGTGCATTTTTGGGGGCTGAGGTGAAAAGGTGATGCTGTTAAGTAGACAGGATTTGAGTCTGGTCAGCTGCTCTTCCTGCAGTCTTCACATCTGAAATGGTCACGATGCACAGGCCCTGCTTAGGCCTGTCTGAGAGCCAGCTCTCCTGATGCCCTGCCTTTTACTGTAGACACTTTTCTCTTCGGATGACCTTCGCCCAGAACTGCTTTGCTCTTCTTTGTTTTTAGGCCTTTGGGTGACATTTCTCCTTCACTGTAGAACAAAGGTGATTCACTCCTGGAGTGGCAGGCTCCCAGATCTGCCTCGTTCCCACCACTGCACAGATGTACTGTTCTGACTCCTCCAAGGGAGAGGAGTGAAATGTCTCTGGCCAGCCAGTCTCTCGTTTCCAATTGATGTCCCATCAGTAAGTCAGTGTTGGGGCTGAGTTCAGGCTATACAGGGATCTCTATAGTGTAACCCAGTATTTCCCAGGCTTGTGAAAAAAATTTTTCCAATGCCCTTTGACATCTCACAGTTTATGTATGGGGAGGTGGGGTGGGACATGCTGGATCAAGCAGGCAAAGTTTCTTTCACTTCAGGGTTATTAGTGCTTAGAATTCCAGGATCCATGATATCTCTCCCAGTGAGAGGCTCTATTTAGGATCATCTGCAGGTTACATGACAAGGCCCCGCCCTTTTCCACCAGTAGAATGCTATTCATAGGGCTTGAGGGTATGTCCTTAGGTCCTTCCTAGTACCCCCAGGATTGTTTGGCATCCTTGATCCATCTAACACCCAGGCCCACTGTCCTGAAGGGGCCAGGTGATTCTTGTGCCTCATTGTAACTGGTCTGCATTTGCCCCTCCCCCAGAGAGTCATTTCCACCTGAAAGTGGATTCATATGGAAGGCCAGACCAGGTTATGTCTATTGGGAGGCTATAGACAGGGAATTCTGGAACCTTCCTGGTTGGGTCTGTAATAGCACAGTGCTAAGTTTGCACCATCAGTTGTCCAAGGTGCTGGGTATGATGGTGTCTCCAGTTCTCAACAGATCTTGGTATGAAGGAGAATGTACCTTAAGATTTCTTCAGTGTTTGACTGTTAATTTGATTCCTGAAAGAATTAAGAAAACCAGTTTGGTGAGAAAGAATCTTGTGTCTATTAAACCCTACCTCTGCCAACCTCATCTGTTCCTCATATATAACCCAGCAAAGCCCACAGCCAGACTGACAGGAAGCCTGGCCTTTCAGTCCAGGTGCACACACCAGCTGAAGGATGCTGTGGGATGAGCAGAAAACAACCTGACATTGTGGGGAGACTTCAACTTAGACACTTGGGCCTGTCAGTCACATCCTTGTTTTCCTGTTAGCACCACATTCATTCCTGTGCAGAACCGCAGTGACCACCTCCTAGCACAGCTGGCCTATCTGCCCTCACACGTGCACACGTGGGCACTAGTTTCTGAGTAGAGTACAGCCACACATGGGCTGCATTTTTGGGCAAATAGCCTACCGACCCTGTCAATACTACCCCTACCCACCCACAGAAGTGCATGCATGACAGCGTGGTCCCGAGAGTGCACCTGTTTGAGTTTTTTGAGGCTTGTGCTCTGGCAGCGCTCCTTAAAACACACGTCCTGGTGAACTTTGTAGACTTTCTTATACCTGTTGTCACAAGAAAACTCTGTGAAGCCAGACACTGGGACAGGAAGTGTCCAAGGGTTTCACCTAGGCTGTAGCTTACATATGGACAGAAGGAGAGACCGCAATTTTCTAACACAGTATTACTGGTGTTGGGGCAGGGGGAATGTGTAAAGCCTAATATAAAAGTACAGGGACTTAAAAATTAATTTTACTGAGTATAACATACATAAGAAAGTATTCATTTCAGGATACACTTTCATGAGTTGCTGACATAATCATGGTATTGAAAGACACCCTGAAATGAAAGGTCCGTGACAGGACATTGCTGGGGGCAGGCCACTCGGCCTGAGGCTTTGGGAAGGTCTGACTCCATGTGCTGGTTAGGTTTGTTGTTGTTGTTGTTTGTTTGTTTGTTTGTTTTTTTTAGGTCAGCTTGACACAAAATAGGGTCATATGGGAAGAGGGAACTTTATTTTTTTCCCATTTTATTTATTCACTTTATCCTGGTCGCAGCCCCCACCTCCCAACCCCCCCTTTCAGTCCCCTCCCTCAACCCTTTGAGAAAATGCCTCTATCAGATCGGCCTATGACAAGTGTGTGAGAGCCTCTTCTTACTGATTGCTGGGGGAGGGCCCAGTTACTGTGACCAGTCCCACCCCTGGGCCGGTGGGCCTGGTGGCATAGGAGAGCATGTGTGTGGGAGGGCCCAGTTATTGTGACTAGTCCCACCCCTGGGCCGGTGGGCCTGGTGGCATAGGAGAGCATGTGGAAGGAGCCATGGGAAGCGAGTCAGTAAGCGGCACTGGTGACCTCTGCTTTAGTCTCTCTGGGCTCCTGTCGCTTGTGTTCGGCCTTGACTCTCCCTGCCAATACACTGTGAAGTATGAGAGAAATACTTTGCTCCCCAATTTGCTTTTTTGTTGTGTTCCTTATCACAATAGAAAGCAAATTAGGGCACACGACTCTTCTGTTTTATGAATGTTTCAAGAACACAGCTGGGAAGTCTGGCACTTGCAAGCCTCAAAGGCAGGCAGCATGGGCCAGGAGGCCTGTGGGGCCTACCTGTCCCATTTATTAAGGCAACACTAGCAAGCCTCCTTAGCATCCAGGTCTTGGTTTCATGTGAGTGGCATCTACTCACACCATCCTTGTCCATTCAGTAGGAATGGGGGTGTATTTGGGTCTGTTGTCATTTCTGTGTCTGACCCATTGGAAAGAAAGTCAGAGTTCGTAGCAAAGCTCCTGCTTGCACTAGTTTTGGAGGGTACGTTGGAGGACTTCTGACTGTGAGGGAATAGAAGACCTGGAATTAACTTCAGCTTCAACTACCCCAGAACTTGGAACTACTACCACAGGAAGTAATAACTATTTTCAGAAGCTAGAAAATGGCCCAAAGAAAAATTGCATGCCCTGAGAAGAGAGAAGTATGCTGTGGACATTGAGCCACCACGTCATTGAGAGTAGGCAGTGGTCACAGTATTGAGGAAACAGGCTGGAGTTGGGGACGCAGGGGCAACTGGAGCTTGTGAAGAAATATTCTGGCGTGGAGAGGGCTCCACAGAGAACAATCTGGAAATCTGTGAGGAAAAGTGAGCTGCGCATGCACAGAGTGGAGTCCTGAGCGGCTGGGCCAGACCTGAGCCAAGAGTGGTAAGATCTTGGCAGTGCCACAGAAGGGGTGAAATTAGCCCTACATGATGCCTCCTCTAAAGCCTCCCTAAATCCTCAAAAGGATCAAACTAATCAAAGCCTGCCTTGCAGAAAACATTACAACAAATATACCTTTCTTGAAAATAAACCCACCACTCAGAAATATAAAATCTATATAGTTCAGTATCTGATAAATTAGGACATATAAAGAATCATAAGAGCCAAAAGCCACCCCCCCACCCCCCACCCCCCAAAAAAATGACCAGACATAAAACCCGGTGTGATATATAGCCTGGAGAAAACTAATGGAGTAGAAAACAATTCAGGAAAAAGAGGAAGACCTGTAAAGCGACTGCTGTCTATCTGCCCCACACACTTAGAGCTAAAGGGGAGTATGAGCAGTGTGAAGGGAGCAAGCGGATCAGTGATAAAGCATGGTGTCTGCTGGGGATGTGGCTGCGTGCACAGCACCTGCCGAGCAGCCTTGGAGTCAATCCTAAGACTGAAAGACAAAAACCAAAATCCCCAAAGCTAACCAAACAGCCATCGACAAGTATCTGAAATTAAATCTGTTGGGTAGGATTAATAATAAACTAGATGGTGTAAAAGAAAAGGCATGTGGCATTGAACACGTAGGAATACAAACTACCTACCAGGAGGCAGAGACATAGTCACATCTGCACTACTTACCATGCCTCATAACAACATAAAGACCTACAGTGACCCATGGGACGATATTAGTCAAACATATTCATAACTGAGCTCTAAAAGTAGAGAAGAGGAATGGGGGGGGTGAGCTATGGCCCAGATTTGATATAAGCCAAAACCTCAGAAATAAAATAATAACAAATCCAGAGAAGTGATTATGGCATTGCACACCTTTTATCCCAGCACTTGGAAGGCAGAGACAGGTGGATCTCCAAGTTCGAGGCCAGCCTGGTCTACAGGACAGGCAGGCCTGCAAAGAGAGACCCTCTCAAAATAGGTAAATGAATATTCTGGGGAATAAAAATAGTACCTGAATCAAAACATATAATCAAGTTGGCCAGAAACAGCACTAGAGAGGAAATAAGGAAGGCGCCACAGTGTGGAGAAGACTGGGTAAGCCAGAGGCAGGGGGCAGGGAGAGGGCCAATCTTGTCATCATGGTGGCACCAAGAAGCCCATGGGGTAGTGAGCACATCTCTGGTTGTGTCTGAGAATGTTTGCAGACAGCAGGAGAAGAGAGTCTGCCATGATGTGGATAGTACCATCCCACAGATGGGCGTTCTCTTCCACTACATGAGCTGTTCCACTTGACCCAAGCCTCTGTAGCCGTGAATCAAAATAAACCTGCCTTTACATCGTTTATGCCAAGAATGTCACAGTAGTAATTCTAATTGTAACCATCCGCCGGTAATCCTATATTTAACACACTTATGTCCAAATTAAGGCTTTAAGATCTATGGATTTGTGTACTGAGAAATGTTCCATTAAGTTTTCCAGGGAAGGAGAATGATACCTGACAGAATCTTAGATTTACACACAGGAGTGATGAGTGTGGGAAAGCAAGGCTTTGGGTACTGAGTGGTGATGACTGGCCAGCAGTGCTGGGGTATTTACTGCGGGGAACAGAAGGCAGTCCGATGATGATTCAAAGGTAGAAGACTCCTATAACTACAGATTTGTGCAAGCAACTCAAGGTAAAACAAAAGTTGAAGGTGTGCACTGTAAATCCTAGAGTGACTACTGGACAAAATGAAACGAGTATAATCTATGAGCCAGCAACCCAAAATTAGCCAGAAAAGAGGAAAATGCAATAAGGATCAGATGGAACAATATGAAACGATATGTAATCTGATAGATTTAAACCCAGCCTCATTACCCATTATGATAAGTGTAAAATGATCTAAACACTAATGAAAGACTGAAAACAAGCAAGATCTATCTGTTAGATACAGGGGAGTCTCTTCAAAGATGCACATAGGTTACAAGAACAGAATTAAACAGTTGGTGAATGAAGGACCATCCTCACACGGTAGGGACCTTTAACAGAGAGGCAGGCTCTGGTATAGGCAGAATGGCCAGGAGCCAGAGGAGCGTGTCAGTATAGACTAGTATCGGGCTAATTGCTCTTGTGGGTCCTGGCTGCCTCTGCACACCATATGGATGAGAGTCTCCTAGTTTCTCCTCTCACCAACTAAGCCTTGCATCAGAGTGAGCATCAGGGTGGCCTGTACAGGGTGGTCACACACCACCTTCTGCACAGAGCCCTTCAGGAGCTCCACAATTCTTGCAGAGCAGATACCACAGCCCATGTGAGGGTCTCCAAGATCCCAGGAACTCTTCCTTCTTCTGTTCTCACATTGTCTGCTCTATTGGTCTCTGCTGTCCTTCAGACATAGTAGGTACAACCTGCCACAGGACCTTGTAACAGATAGACCTGATGTCTGGAACATTCTCCATATCTGTTCAGTGTCCCTCTCCCATGAAGGGAGACTCCTGCCCCTAGCTCTCCCCATCTTAGGCTTTCCTCTCTTTCTTCCTGGACACTTCCTGATTTTGTTTACACTGTGTAGCGGATGTGCTTTGTGATGGCCGCCCTCATTTGGGTGTGAGCATCTGGCTCTCTGAGTGCCTGGAACAATCCAGCACACAAAAGCACTGAGCTTATACTCCTCTTATAGCAAGGAGGGTCTCAAGAGTCAAGATAAGCAGTCCTTCCTGTTCCCAAGCAAGAAACCAAGGTGAGAGTGATTTGCCCAGGGCCACATCAGGTGGGTTAATGGTAGAGCTGGGACAGAAGTTCTTGTGTGCTGTACGATTTCTGGGCTTTAAAGAAAGGAGGAGAGGCAGGTCCTGGAACTCTGTGAGGGCTCCCATGCATGGGAGTCAGCCTGTCCTCTCTCTAGTCAACTCTTGGCTGCAAGGGCTGAACAAGCAGTTTAGCCAGGAATGGTCAAAGCCAGTGTCTAGTTTCCATCATTCCTCAGGTAATAAGGACACAACACCAGGGCACAGAGACAGAGCTGACTTACACATGGTGGCAGACATCTCCTTCCCAAACAGGAAATGACTTGGTCTCAGAGAACAGCCGTGTGCAGGGGCGGGGCACTTTTTCACAGGCTATGACACAAAGGAGGAAGAAAGGCTGACTCTTAGGAGGAGGTTCTTTCCACCTCTCAAGCGAGACCCCTCCCCCAGGAAGCACCTGTGCCAGCCTGTGGATCTGTGCCAGCTACTTTCTGGGCCTGGGGCTTGCTTCAGGGTGTTCAGTATCTGCAGGCTGGTTTCCTTAAGTTCCTTGTGACCTCAGGATTCTTTTGTGTCTTCCTGGGAGCCTCCAGCACGTTTGGTACTCAGTCCAAATGTGCTCTTGAGCTTATCGTTCTCCCCCTGAATCTGTTGTCCCTCTCATCAGCCTGGCTCCTGAGATGTTGCTATGAAACCACCACCCCAGTTCCTGACTTCCTAAGCTTTGTTCACAGTGCTTTTCGACCAGTGCTTTGGGCATCCCTCTGTCCCTGTGGTTCATGCTTCATCTCTGAGGCCACACATCCATTATCCTGAGTTCTTTTGGACCCCTGCCTTATTACCTCACAGGTTGAAAGCCAACTTGGGGGAACCCATCTTGAAAGGTCAAAATCCGAGGGCCAAGTCCTAGGCTATCTATCATCACAGTTGCCCTGAGGCCAGTACCTGCTTAGTAGTCAGGTCTGACTTACCAAGCTCACAGTGTCTGCCTTTGAACCCAGGCCTGCAGTCACAGCTGTGGGCATTGGCACCTGGGACACAGGTGCCTCCATTCTGACAGGTGTCTTCTGAACAGCTGCCAGAGGTAGCTGGAAACAGGAAAGACTGTCAGCTTCCGGGCCAGGGAGGCCTGCTGGCACTGCAGGCTGCATCCCCTGATGATACACAAGGACAGCAGTGGCAAACCTGTCTTCCTCCTGTTGTTAGACACTGGTGCAGGATGCTAACAGTGCTGACTGGGTCTGGACTGGGACTCAACTGCTTGTTGAGGAGACCGTCCATTCCGTGTGGTGTGGTCTTGGTCCCCTCGTCATAACCACTTAGCAATAGATATGTGGTTATTCTGGACTGTCCCTTCTGCCCTGTATACTCAGTTTGTCCTTAAGGAGTGTCACACTTGGCTTACAGTATGTTTTGATATCAGGAATATGAATTTTCCTACCTGTTTCCTCTTTTCAGAAAATGTTTTGCTATCCTGAATCTTGCATTTCCATATGAATTTTAGGTACTGTGCATAATGCCCAGAGATGTTTACAGCAGCCCTACAGGATAAGGAAGTATGTGAGAGTATTGAAAATCTAAGAGTTCTTATCATCAGTCCTCACCCTCCGTGCATGGGACAGCCAGAACTATGAGGACCATGGCTGACACGCTTGTCACTTGTGCGTGAATCTGCAATTGGCAGAGCCTCAGAAAGGTTAATAAGAGCCTACTATACTTTTCATAAAAGTCTAGAATATCTATGGTGATGCGAAGTACCTTGGTGGCTCCTCAGGACAGAGATGGAGGTGTGGGGGCAGCTAAAGACACACACACACACACACACACACACACACACACACACACAGAGAGAGAGAGAGAGAGAGAGAGAGAGAGAGAGAGAGAGAGAGAGAGAGAGAGCATGAGAGAGAGCATGAGAGAGAGCAAGAGCGAGCAGTGAATGGGTCTGTGGGGTGTGGCAGCACCTTGTGGCAGGGCAATGTGCCGTACCCGATGGGTGATTTATACAGCAAAGCTATTCAAGCCTTGTACTTGCCTGCTATTGTGGGGATGGTCCCTGCTTATCCTTCTGGTAGAAGCCAGATATTGGTGTCTCGGGGGATAAATCATAATAATCCAGATACCCTGCTTCTGGAGTGAGGAGTGGAGAGAAGCCAGGGATAATATCTAGGATTAGCCTTTACTTTTTCACACTTGCCCTTGAGGTCTCTCCATCCTAGGAAGGCTGCTGTGGGAACCTGCCTCCTCTCCATAGATTCTTCCTGGGATTTGAAGGTACATCCCTGACCGGGAAAGTTATTTAGTGAGGAAACACCCTTTGGGGGCATTAATGTGCTTTAGGGACTCCTGAGGGCTTTTTTGGGGATACTCTTTTACTCAGGGAAGAAAAGTCCAACTCTTGCAGAGAAAAGGGTCAGATGATCTACAAGGAAACGAGAACAAGACTGGACACCAGATGACAGTGGAGAGAGGAATCTGAACCTGGCATACTGAGTGAGGGCTGAGAAATGTGTGTGGGCACACATGGCCTTCAGAGCTTGTTTCCTTGTGTACTAGACAAAGGCCAGCATACAGAGAAGGAAGGACAACTGAAAGAAAGGTTGAGACCCTTAGAGGTCCGCAGTATGTAGTAGGTTCACACCGAAGGCCAGCGACATTAAGTTAGATGAATTGGCTCACAGAAGGGAAATGCTGAAACAAAGGAGACAGCCCAGAATGGACCCACACATGTGGGGACACTTGGCTCAGGTGACCAAGAGCTGGGTTAGAGTGTGTTTCTTACAGAGGACTCTCTGTTGTCATGTGTGACACACCCCTCCCACCCCCACCATCCAGCCTCTCTAAGACTAAGGACTCAGTGCAGGACGGAGTGGGCTGCATGCAGGGCCCAGGAGAAAAACCACAAGACTAACTTCCTACCAGATTCTAGCATGGGCCAGGACCCACCATTATCAAAGGCAACCTAACTGACAAACAGATGGACAGACAGCATGGGTGTGACAGGAACTGAAGGTCATGAGTAGTTTTGTGTCTGAGGCCTTAAGGGGTTCTCTTTCTTGTAATATCACTGAAATGTACCCCACTGCAGGGTGACAATGGCCTTGGGGCCACTTGGATTTCTTTTTGAGATGGAGCCCAGGAGACTGAACCCATAGGGAAAACAGACTGTTTTGGGCTTTATGAAAGGGAACAACTGGTACTCACAGGGGCCAATGTAACACAGACTATCCAGTGAGCCTGCTTTATCTTCTCAGAAAGCAGGACAAACTGGTCAGGAGTGTTTCCATGCCACAGCATGCACAGCCACCCTCCCAGGGTGCACAGGGTCAAGAGCTGGTACAGGTGTCCCAGGGTGGAGAGAATACTGAATTCAGGATCAGTGGGCCCTCTGTTTGTACCTCTGGCATTGTAACATCTTAAATATGAACAGCTGTCCTTCCAGGGCAGTTTCTCAGGTGAGGTTACTGTGGGGCTTACACCTCCACCAAGTACTCTGGTCTTTGTGGGGCTAGGTGAACAGAGTCTTAAGTGTCTGACTCAGGAGGAGGAAGGAGGGCCTTGGAATCTAATCCATAATCCCTAGAGGGCTTAGAGGGCGAAGGACAGAGCAAGAGCCTGACAGTTGAAGAGGCATCTGTTGCGCTGCTGGCTGCTTGCCCAGAGGTCCTGGAATCATCTGGTGCTACATGGGGACAGAACAGTCTAGGCTACAAGTAGCCCTTTTTTGCCAAGCTTGGGGTAGCATTCCTCAAGCCAGGGTTTGCTCAATGGCCACTCTTCACTGATGTCCACCTCCTCTAGGAAGTGAGCTGGGTGGCCTGAAGTGGATCCCCAAAGTGGGTGAGGAGGGGCAAGGTGGGGGGTCACTGGAAATAAGGAGAGTGGCCCAGTCTTTCTAAGACAGATCCTGTGCGTGTCCTGCTCTCTGGCCTCTCATGAAGTGGGAGGTTGTCTCAGCTGCGGTGCCAACTCCCTTGGGCAGACCCGATACTTCACAGTTTTCCACTGTGGTGCCTCTCACCATAGTAGCTACGGAGAACAACCAGCCCCCTTCCCTTCCACACACGACTTACTTTCTGTGTCCTTGCTGTTGTTCTTGGGTAGCTGAAGGGCCAGACGGGCCTGCTCAGGGGCCTCTGTGTTCTTGAGCGGCACCGGAGTGGTGGGTTCTAGGAGAAGCTAAGGGTGACCACATGGCCCTTGCTTCATGCCCTGGTCCACCCATTGATCTCCCACACTGGCAAAGATCACTGTGGACCCAGCACTGTCCCCCAGTGGAGGCTGGGCCTCATTCTCCCTGCCCCTCTGAAAGCCATATGTTCTGCTTTCCCGAAGCTGCTTCCTAAGGGGCCTTGTTGATGCCAGCTGATGTCTGGGCTTCTCTCTCTTCCCCAGGGTCAGGGTCTCCTTTCCTTTGCCCTCAGCCATGCTCTCTGAGGTGGGATGGGGCTTCTCTTCCTCATCAGCATTTTCAGCCATCTTGGTTCTTGGCCCCAGCTATAAGCCATCCCTATGGAGCTTATCTCTGCCCTAGGCATTTCCTCTTGGCCCCTTTGTCTGCAAGCCTGGTGATCCCTTTCTTGGTACTCATATCTGCCCACCCATAGGCATCCGTTCTCTCACATCTGGGCTTGGTGCCCCTCTTGTCACTGCCTGTCCTCTCACTTACTCGTGTCCTCTGCTCTCTGCCCTTGAGGTTAGGGGCCTGGCCTCTCCCAGGCAGACTCAGGGACTGCCCTTTACCTGGGTAAGCAGATGGCAGGAGCCTTTCCAGCTACCCTAGAAGTCTTAAAAGCCTCACACATGGCCAGGATTGAGGTTGCTAGCAGAGCCAGGACTGACTGGCCAGTGCAATCTTTAAACCCAGATTTTAAGGACCTCAACATATTTCATGCCAGGGGCAAGGGTAGTGATGCCACTAGAGTTGCTACTAGGTTGGTGCCAGGAAGTTTGCAATACGCACGTGATCTCACAGTTACTGCTCTGCTGGGCAAGCCACCAAACCTGGCACTCACTCTTCCTCTTCCGTCTACAAGCTCTGAGAACCTGCAGACAGGGGCAGGAGGGTCATGGGTTGAGTGTAGACTGGGAACCCAGGGCTGGGGCTAGGGTGTGTACCTGGGTGGCTGGGTTGGTGTTTCAGGGGCACCGTGGTCATTGAGGAGGCGCAGCTCTGGCAGGCGCAAAGGGGCTGGCCTATTTCTGAGCATCCGTGAGTGGTGTCCTCCCTGGTGCCAGCGCCTGTCGGTGCCATCCCTGGGGGCTGCCAAAAAAGGAGAAAGGGGAGTTGCCACCAACTAGGCTGCCTAGTGTTCCTGTCTCGGCCCCTACTGCAGGAGTGGCAGCTCGCACCCAGCCCCACTTAGGCTGGGCAGAGAGGGGAGCACATCGCCTGAGAAGCCTTTGTCACAAGCTGTACCTTTCTGAGAAGAGGCTGTGCATTTATGCTGCAGCAGACGCACTGGTCTGGAAGGCCGGCTCCCCCACACTCCCCAGCAGAGTCCTGATGCTAAGTGGAGGCTAGACTGGATCGACCGTTGTTTTCCTGATGTGCAGCTTTCCTATAGCCAGGCCTTACCACCCTTCGGCCTCTCAAGCAAAGTGACTTCCTTCCTTCTCTGTCTGCCTCATCCTGACTCTGAGAGGGTTGGGTGTGAGAATTAGTATATAAGCACTGCCTTCACTGTCAAGTTCACAAAGCAGCCTTGGCTGGGGCTGGGGTGAGAATGGAGGAGGGGCCCAGAAGGCTGGGAGTGGAGCCTCACTGTCTTAGAGAGCACTGGATGACTCTGAGAACCCGCTGTCTTGTTTTCTTGTGCACCTTCTGCTTGTCTTCTCGCTGAGTTCTGCTCCCTGCACTCCTGAAACTCTCTCACACAGCACCTCACGTAAGGTTTGAGAAAGTAGTAAGGGGCACACAGGACACTTTTGGGCTCCAGCTGAGTGCCCTGTCACCTTGGGAATAGAGTGAGGTTGTTAATGTGGCCACCTGAATGTGTACACCCCAGCTTTTCACTCTTACCCTCCCTGCCCTACCCAGCTACTTGTAGTCTCTTTCCCCACCCTCTGGTGTTCATGCCCAGTGGCCCCTTTTGGGTCAGGCCTGGGCCTCGGCATTGCTGCCTGCTTGGTAGCTCTTTCACGGTGAGGTCCTGTATTTGCTGCTAAGCCTGCTGGGATTGGACTGGTAAAACAGCATAAGGCGAGGCTCATGCTGTCAACCGTCCTTCCTCTCCCTGATGCCTACATCTCTGTTCCCAGGAATGGCCCATGCAAGTTGTCTATGCTGCCTCTTCTGGGCAAGGATCCCACACCCCAACAGCAGCAAACAGCAGCCGTGGGTTTGAACAGCTCCCCAGGCCGTCCTGTCAGGGAACTAACTCACAGGTGATGATGTAGAGGTGCGCAGGCTCACTGTGCAGCTGGCCCTGCTCTGTGCTCTGCACTGCTGTGACCGAGAGCTGGTACCGCCGACCGGGCATCAGATCACGCACCGTATAGGACACCAGCTTCCCATTGGGGATGTAGCGGCTCTTGGTATTCTGACTGGTGGTCACATTGATGACGTAAGCCTCCAGTGAGATGCCTGGAGTGGGCGTGTCCCAGACCATATGGGCAGAGGTCGCTGTGACTCGAGAGGCAGTCAGGTTTGCTGGAGGCAAAGGCCCTGGATGAGGAATGGACAGAAGGAGGTGGTGAGAGGTCAAAGGGCATCTAGTGAAACATGACCTAAGGACTGTGAGATCTGGAGCTGTATCTGAAGACAGCCTTCGTTACTGCCTACTGTCATCCTAGTTAATGCTGCCATCCTGTCATCTGGGGGGGGGGTGTGGCACAGGGATCCTGTATGCAGAAGTTAGGTCATGCCTCAAACATGCTCCCCAAGTGTCTGAGGGCCACAGATGGGCAGTCCTGAGTCTGGGAGGCACAGAGTTGTACCTAGTAGTCATCCTTGCTTTGTAAATTCCCACTGCTCTCACACTCTTCACAACTCATACAACGGAAAGGGCACATGGACCAGTAATACCAAGAAATGTAGCCGGAGTGGGCTGGTCACATGACCCAAAACCCTGAATGACATCGTCCCAGTTTGCTCCTTGAAGGCACACTGAGGAACATCTTGCTGTATTCAGGTGCTGGTGCAGTCTTAAACAATGTCTCTGGCAGAAGCCTTCTCCCCCTGCCCATCCAAGTGAAGAGATCTCAAGGAGGTCAGGGTCTGAGTTTATAGTGTAAGGACACTTTGGGCAGGATAGGATGCCAGGAGGGAAGCCCTGGTCTCGAGGGTACCGTATGTGACTACTGAAGGCAGGAATTGCTGGTCTGCTTACGGGTCCACACGTTCAGCGGAGCTGAGGCCAGGCTCTCTGTAGGATATTCAGCCCCTCCAGGCCCACTGAGGGTGGTGAGCCGCACACTGTATCTTCTCCCTGGCAGCAGGTCCCTGTCAGAAGCAGGCAGGGAGGAGAAGAGAATCTAGGGGTTAGCTCTAAACGACCAGGAGTCACGTTTCGCTGACAGTGGTCCTGGCCACCTCCCTGAGGGGCAGATCAGGCCCCAGCCCCACTTAGGTGAAGAATGGCAGGTACACAAAGAACATTGTAGGCCCCTGTGCTCCTGAGGCATCTCCTCTTACCCAAATGTGAGGCGGTCCACACTCCTGTCCACCTCCGTGGACTGGACCACAGTGTCCTCAGGGTAGAGGACAGACACGCGAACCCTGCTGACAGTGGCATGCTGGATCCTGTGGAGAGCCCACTGCACTGAGATGGCATTGGCTGAAATGTTGGTGACCTCGAAGTCTTCAATAGGGCGGGGTCCTGCAGGGCAACAAGCCGCTCAGCTGATGCCACCCACGCCACCTGCTCCTCACCGCCCAGCCCAGTGCCTGCTGCTTTCTACCCGACCTTTCTCCGACCCACCCCTGTGGTTACCGCATCTTTCCCTGTAGGAAAGGCAGCCCCTCCAACCCCCTCAGAGCTGTCTGCTGAACAGTGGGTGGGTAGGGAACAGGGTCCACTCCTGGGCAGTGGTGACCAGGCCACCTTGAAAAACTCACGGGTGCGGGCGAGCAGGGCTGCAGGCCTGCTGATGTCATTTTTGTTGTTAGTGTTTCTCTTGACTGAGAAAACGGAGATGTTGTAGGCACGGCCGGCTGCCAGGGCCCGAAGCTGGTGAGAGGAGCGGCTCCGGTCCACAAAGTCCGTGCGCCTGGACGATCCATCCGAGGAGGCATAGGTGACTGCATAGCCGTCCAGCACCTGTCTGGCCGTGGTGCCCTCAGGTGGGCTCCAGGAGATGGAGACCCCACTCTCCTCCACCCTTTCTACCCTGAGGGCTGTTGGTGGGAGGAGCTCTTCAAGGTTGCACCAAACACAAAGGAGGTGGACGGGTTAGCCTTTAAGCAGGGAAGAGTAGCTCCCAGTCAAGTCACCTAGATTGGCCCTGGGGCCTGGTCACCCAGATCATTCCTAGCAGGGAGTCTTCTCACTGGGGCCACATGGCCCTTTGGAGGTTTGCATTTCTACACATGTGGCTGTTGGTGCCCCCTCCCTGCTCTGAAGGGGACCTAGGTCAGCAACTGCCTGCCCATCTTTCCCACTTGGCCCCTGGCCTACCTTCTGGCCCCCTTGCTCCTCCATCCTCCTTCCCGGAGCTCCTGGCCCTCACCTTTGGTGCAGTCCTTGCCTGTGTAGCCCACTTTGCAGGTACAGCTGTGGGACCCGTTGCTGGCCAAGCAGTAGCCGCGGCCCCCACAGGGGCTAGAGAAGCAGGGGTCACTCACTAATGGGGGAAATAACAGTGAGAGGGGAGTTGGGGTTTTCTTGTACCTCAGCTTCCTGTTGCATAGGTGGTCTCGGTGGGGGAGGGGTGGGGTAGTGCCGTGGCATCTGCTATCTCTCTCTGCCTCTCAAGCTCAGAGCAGAGCTGCCTGCCAGGCACCGTATGGCCCAAACAAGCTTGGCTCTAGGTTGGTGCTGCAACCTAGAGAGAGACTAGAACACTGTCCAGGAACACTCTGGTGTCGGGCCTTATAGGCAAAGGTAAAGTGCTGTGGGTGCCTGTGTCCTGGAAGGCCGGGTCGAGGGACCTATCGCGTGCTAATAGGGGAAAGGGTTCTTGTGGAAAGGACAGTGAGTGCGGGGCTCTGGGGATGCAAGCTCAGCCTGTCCAGGGACAACAGAGCCAGTTAAGGTGGGTGTAAGGCTGTGGACTGAGCATGTGCTCCTGTTGGAAGGGGAGGAAGATGAAGGAAGCAAACGGGGTGTCAAGGAGACCAGACAGGCGAGGAAGGCCCTCAGTGACACCTACCTGTCTCACAGTTGTAGCCGAAGAAGCCCTCTGGACACACGCACAGGTAGGCCCCACCACCGTCCTCACACCGGCCTCCGTGCTGGCAGGGGCTGGAGGCACAGGCATCCACCTCTGGAGAACACCCAAAGGGTTGGCCCGAGCTGCAGGGAGGGACTCTGGGGGAGGGAGGAGAGGACAGCGGGAAGACGGGATAGGGGGAGGCAAGGAGCAATGGCCAGGAGAGGGGAATGGCGCACCTGTGGGTAGGAGGGGCTCTCAGGGACCCCCCGCCCAGTTTCCTTCCTCCCTCCAGGTCACCACAGCCTTGGGGGTTTCTCTCTCTGGGTGGCTTGTCCAGCAAGAGATGGCTCCTGGCTTCCCCTCTGATCTCCCAGCAGCCCTGGTTCTGTGGGACCCTCCTGAAAGAACCCTACCTGTTTCACAGTGGGTTCCAACAAAACCTTCAGGGCACTGGCAGATGAAAGCCCTGGGGAGGTCCCTGCAGGAGCCTCCATTTCTGCAGGGCTGTGCTTGGCACTCGTCTGTCTCTGCACAGACAGGGGATGGCACTGACTCACATTGGAACTACCTGCATGGACCCCAGGATTCATTCTATTTGCTCCCTAAGGATCAGCAAGGCCCTGAGGCCTTAGTGCCTGGATGTTCTACTCTGAACCACAGCCTTTCTCCTGTCACATCCACTTGCTCCTCCTTGGTTGGTTTGCTGCCCATTTCCAGCACCTAACACCCTCATCGCTGCTTCTGTGCGTGCTCTGTGCTCCCTAGCATCACCCGTGGAAGCAGCTCCTAGGCTTTGCCCTTCAGGAAGCCAGGGTCTCCGTTTCCCAGCTTCAAGCCCCACACGGGCACGAGGGATGCAGGTCTCACCCTGCCTTATATTGGTCAGACCTCTGCTCCCTCCAGTAACTGGGAGCACCAGGTACCTCCACCACCAACCCCTCCCCAGGCCTGAGTCTGATGAGCTCTCAGTCTCCAGGGCAAGAGGGGACTCTATCCTGGCCAGCAGAATGGCCCCAGAGAGCAAGCAGTGAATGGGATAGTTATTTAGACAAGAGTTCTGTCCCGGGGAAGGATGGTGTGACAAGGTAGCCATAGCTGAGGAACACCAAAGCCTCAGCAGACCTCTTACCTAGCTCACAGTGGACTCCTTCGTACCCCGGGCTGCAGAGGCACTGGTAACCAGCAATGAGGTCCTGGCAGGAGCCTTTATGCAGGCATGGCTGAGACTGGCACTCATCTACTTCTAAGGACAGACCCCAAGAACAAAACAAGGTGGCCATTAGTAATCTAGATGAAAATGGATACAAAGTCACTCCGGGCTCTGGGCAAGTTTACAACACGCCTTGACACGTAAAGAAGCCAAACCAGGCTTACCCTCGGGATCTCAAGCCTGCTGGTGTCTGTGAAATGACTAGGCTGCTCCTGAGGTTTTAAAGGATCCTGCTCTTTCTGTCTATCACACACGTGTGAAACCAGCATGTTTCAGGGACTGTCTGTAGGTTCACCATACGCTAGGAGTTGTGCTCTGAATTTGAATGTTCACTTTGAGAAAAGTCTAATTTCCCTCTTAAGTAAATGAACGGTGGGGGTGGAGAGGCGCCTTAGCCGTTGAGGGCATTTATGACTCTTGCAGAGGACTCCCGTGGTGGCTCTGTAACACCAGTTTCGGAGGCTCTAATGCCCTCTTCTTGCTTCCTCAGGCACCCATATGGTGTACATACATAAATGTAGGCAAAACCACTCTTATACATAAAAATAAAAATGTAAACAATTATTTTTAAAAAGAATTAAATAGACTGGCCATGTTGGGATCAGAAGCTAGAATGATATTTACCTGTTGGCTTTCAGACCTCTCCCCTGTTCAACACCCTGTGCTGGGCCTATCATTTTTCTCTCTTTAAAATTATTTTTTAAATTTATTTTTTGAGACAGGATTTCACTATGTAGCCATGGCTGTCCTGTAAATCTTTTTGTAGACTAGGCTGGCCTTGAACTCACAGAGATCCTCCTGCCTCTCTCTCTCTAGTGTGTTGAGATTAAAGACGTATTTATGCTCGCCCAGCCCTAAAATTAGTTTTTAAAGTTTGGTGAGTTGCCTAAACAAGGCATGGCTTGTTGTTGCTTCTGAACTTTGCTGACAGAGTCCCATAAAAAGCATTCTTTCTTACTCAGCGTTTCACAGGTAGGAGACGTCCACACTCACTGCTGTTCAATGCCCCATGGTTGGCTTGGGTCATATATTATCCTTTCTCATTTGGTGAGCCCTTGTGTGTGTGTGTGTGTGTGTGTGTGTGTGTGTGTGTGTGTGTGTGTGTGTGTGTGTGTGTGTACAGAAGCTGGTGCTGTAGGTTCTCCTCATACCCTGGTGTAGATAGGGGAGTTTTTAAGTTTACTGGGAAATGGCATGGTTCAGATGCAGGCCTCACTGGTAGTCACCTTGCCAAGCACATTGCCAAATCATTTCCAAGTGCTTCTGGCAACTCGTATAGAGTCCCTCTAGCAACCGACAAGACAGTTTGTTGTCCACTTTCTCACCGATGCTCCCAAACTTCTGATAGATGCAGACAGCTGTTGGATGTGCACACTTGCGTCTTCCTGACTACTGTGAAGTAAAATGCCCATTTCCATGTCCATGTTCATTGGCCTTCAACGTATCTGCTTTGCCCATTTCTTCATTGGGCTTATTCTTTTCATTGTCAGTCACTGGTGTTTTCTCTCTCTCTCTCTCTCTCTCTCTCTCTCTCTCTCTCTCTCTCTCTCTCTCTCTCTCTCTCCCCTCCCTTCCTCCCTGCCTTCCCCTCCCCGTTCCCTCCTGATCTATCTTTATTCACACGTATGCATTCTCTCATGTTCTAGCTTTTATTTAACTTTTCCAAAGGTTAAGTTTTAAGTTCCTAATTTTTATATACTCAGTTTGTCCATTCATTTCTTTGATAATATTTTTTTTGTAGCCCAAGGGATCTTTCTGTATCAGAGTAAAAAAGATGTGTACCTATATTTCCCCACAAAATTAACCTTTAAGTTTCTGGTCCACTAGGACTCAGTCACCGTGAGTGCTGACTGGAAACAAATGCAGACCCATGTGGTTCCATCTGCCAGGAGTGTTTCCCCACATGCTTTCTTTGCAGTTTTTAGTTTTAGCTTTTACCTAGAATTCTTCTTGCACACACAGGGGCTACAGACCTGATGTTATCGTACACAGTGCCATTCCACTGCCATTCCAAATGTTCCCAGTGGGGATCTGAAGTGCATGGATGGCCTCTTCTGTAATGTCATTCACCAGTGGCTTCACCAGCAGCTTCTCTTGCAGGATATGCTCAGGGTCTTCTGTGCACACGGCTGCCATCTGCACTCCTCCTCCCTTCCTGGATGTGCCTTCTGTTGCAGGGTCTCCCCGTAGCAGTGTCCAGGACGTCCTTTCCCAGAGGTGGGCAGTCTTGTCAGTGTGGTTTGTGAGCTGTAGGTTTCTCACAGATTCTCTTACTCGGATCCAGGAAAATGTCTTCCATTGTTAGTTAATGAAGAGCTATTTTACAGTAGTTCAGTTCTGCTAAGTGATTTTTTCTGTGGCAAATGAGAATCACTTTTTCTCCCATTTCCTAATACTGTGGATACAGATTAATCTTCAGAAGGTGTGCCAACCTGTGCTCCTGAGATAAATCCCACTGGCTGTGACAACATTATTCTTTTACATAATACCAGCTTTGATTTGGTAATAGTTCCTAAAGTTTTTTAATCTATGCCCTCAGGAATGTTAGACAATATAAAAAACTCAAATTTTATAATGTCTATATAGTTCAAAATTGAGGGAGTACTATTCTCACCAAATAGTCTCCGCCATTTAAAATTAACTGTTCATAACTTGTAGTTCATTTAAAATTACATTTTCCCTCTGATTTGCAGCTTGTATAATTTGTCACACTGTGAAGAGAAATACCCACTTTCTCCCTATTGTTCCCATCCTGTTGGAAATCCAATTTAATCCCAATAATTATCCAAACGTTGCCTTTTCAGTTCAGAATCTCTTATTTTGTCATTTAAATTTCTTTATTATCTTATCCTCTTAGCTTATTTTGAATATTTTTACAGTGGCATTTAAAAGCTTGTGATTTCCGATATCTGGGACATCTGTAGTCCTGTTTTAATAATTTCGGTTTTAGATTATCTGTTGTAAATTCTTGTTCCTCAGGCATGGTGAGAGCAAACGCAGTACAGACCAAGCTCTGTTCTCTGCCCCACGCCCTGACTGAGCCGCCCATCTCCGATGTTACTGAGCCAGGTTCTGTTGCAGGGAGCAGAGGGTGAGTGGCGGTTAGTTTTAAGTTCTTGAGGGCTAGAGAAGGCCTCTCTCCTGCTGGACGTGGGATCTCGGCCTTGTGGGAGAATGGGATGTCTGATTTTCACACCAGTCCCTGGTTTCACATGCATGTGGCAGGTTCCTGCAGGCAAGAAGTGGTGAGTGCGTGGGGATCTCTGCTTCTCTGAGTGGAGCATGGCTGGATTCCTCTGCCCTTTGATAAAAGTGCCAGTGGCCTTTCTCATATAGGAAAGCATGCCTGAAATTCTGAGCCCTCAGCTCTGACAGGACAATGGGCGCGATTCTTCAGGTCTTGTGGTGTTCGCCTTCATAGTTCAACTGGGGTGACTTGTTCTGTCCTCACCTAAGCGCATCTAAAAGTAACTCGCTCTTCCCTCTGACGTCTGTGGTAAGAAGTCTGCGGTCAGCGTGATTCTATCACCGTGGCATTCCCCCTGCTGGTCAAGGTTCTTCTGTTATCCCACGATATCCTGATGTCTCAGGCTTGGTGCTGCTGTCCCCTCAGGCTCTACACCTTCTTTCATGCACAGTTTAGTCCTCTTCTTTCTGGGGAAGCTCTCCCAACTGTCTTTCAACCCACAACTTATTCTTCTTCTATATCTGCTTATAAATTATGTCAGTTATTTCAATTATTATGGCTTAAAGTCTCATCTTTATACTTGCCTTTACAGAATGATTTACTGGTCCAGATGTATATGGCCACTGCCATATTAACTTCTGAGTACTGTCACTCTATATGGTGCAATATAAAATGCATGTGCTGTCTGTCCGTCTTCTATATTTCTATCTCCAGTGGCAGCCGCTCAGTGGGTGCCCTGCTTTTAGAGACGGCTGTGCTTCTCAGGATCTGGTTTCCTTGCTGAAACACCCTTCTCTTCGGGGTACCATGCGTGGCACCACGCTGAGAAGCAGAACTGAGAGAGGTGCTCTTGTGAGCACACACAGGAACCCTGGGCTAGGAAGGCAGGAGCAGAGGGCAGATGCCTGAGGCTGGGCACTTCTCTTCAGAACTTTATCTTGGTAGGGCCACACAGTGAGATGAGCTGCTCCAGGCATTTGGGAAATGGTCCCCTTCCTAAGTGCTGTCCCTCCTTTTGTGTCATGAGAACTGTGTTATGATCGCACAGTTCCCGATGACAGCTGACACACAGCTTGACACATTGGTGCTCGATGACTTGCAGCTATGGCAACAGCTTCACTGCCAGTGTTTCTATCAGAATGACTCCATCTCCGGGACAGAGCCATGCCAGGAACCCTGGAGATGCTATCATCTGGAACTGCCCTCTTCACTGCATATGTGATAGTTAGGATTTTGTTTAAATGTAACTTGATTCCACGGGTTTGGGTGGGGCCCTGAACTGATTTCTGCTTTCTTAGGACCCTGACCTTGGATACAGTCTTGGCCTTGGCTGCTTTATCTGCAGTGTAGGTTTGCAGCCGTTTGACCTGCTCTGGGGGTGCTCTGAGGACAAGAAAGCCCTGCATAGGAATAGCCCAGAACAAAGCTATCACCACAGGACGAATAGCTTCCTTTCGAAGAGGAAAGGGGGGAGGGGCCTGTGCTCAGGCTCTGTTCAACTTCATATGGTCCTGAGAAGAGGATGTTGGCCCTGCCCACCCACCCCTGAGGGCCCACAGAATCACCAATGCACTGGGGAGGCTGGCTCCAGACACCTTGTGGCTGACAGACACGCATATGGCTGAGGGCGCTCAGGCTGAAGCCGGGGTCACATGTGTACAGGGCCACCGAGCCCATGCGAGTTCCATTGAAGCGCATGGTAGCATGTTTTACCTCCTCAGGCTGACCGCAGTCCACCTCTGCAAGAGACATCAGCATGTCCTGAGTGAACATCAGGACACCCACTTGGTCCAATCTCTGTCTTCTTCCCTGTGCCCAGCGAGGCCTGGCTTTCACACCACCCACTCAAGGAGACAGTGTTTGGCTTCTGGGGACTGACACCTCAGAAACTGACTTCCCTTTTCCCCCTCTTTGATGCTTTGAATGACAATGGTCCTTATAGGCTCATATATTGAAATGCTTGGTCCCCAGTTGGTGGAACTGTTTGGGAAGGATTAGAAGCTGTGGCTTTGTTAGAAGAGGAGTATCACTGGAGGCGGGCTTTGAGATTTCAAAAGCCTTTTCCATTCCCAGTTAGTGCTCTCTGACGCATGCTTGTACATCAGGATGTAAGCTCTTAGCTACCACTCCAACACCATGCCTGCCTGCTGCCATGCTCCCCACCATGACAGTCCTAGATTCACCCCCTGAACTGTAAGCCCCCAATAAACTCTTCTATCAGTTGCCTTCAGCAGTAGAACAGTATCTAAGACACCATCACTACCCTGCCCAGCTCCTAGGGGATCAGGAAAAGATGCTGTGCTCCCGGCCCACCCACCTAACTCTCACCTGCCTGACACCGGTGTCCTGTATACCCTGGTTGGCAGTGGCAGGAGAAATCTGTTCCTAGATCCTCGCAGATACCCCCATTCATACATGGGCTCCGGAAGCAGGGGGAGGGGGCTGCGAGAACACAGAAGGCCCTTTCACCACGACGTCCTCTGTATTCCTGCACTCGGTTCACCCCAACCCCTCTCAGCCCAGCCCTGCCCATTGACCCAGTTTTCACGTGTGCCGAGGAGAGTAGCCCTGGCTGCCTCCCGCTTACCTATCTCACAGTGCCGACCAGAGAAGCCTGGAGGGCAGTCACACTTGTATTTGCCAATGTAGTGGAAACAAGTGCCACCGTTGTGACAGGGGCCAGAGGCACAGGAGTCTGGCTTTCCTGGAAGCAGAAGACACTCATCAGAGTCAAGTATGATAGACATCCACCTCTCCAAGTCCCATGAGGGTGATCCTGAGAGGCAGGCACATGGTCAGGTCCTGTGCAGCTGGACTCTGGCTGGCCCAGCCCTATCTCAGAGCATGTCCATCACCACCCACCCCTGCCTTGGGGCCGCACCAATCTCACAGTGTCTCCCAGTGAACCGGTACGGGCAGGTGCAGCGGTACTCGTCGCCGGTCTCCTTGCATGTGCCCCCATTCCGGCAGGGCCCTGAGCTGCACAGGTGTGGCCGGGCTGTATGGCAAGACAGACAGATACGGTGGACATGAGCCAGCCTCTGAGTGGTGCAGAATCCATGTTACCATGATGCCTTTTCAATCCTTTGGTACTGAATGGACCCAAAGACAGTCCTGCTTCTCAGCTGAACTCCAAGGCTCAACACAGCAGGAGCTAAATCAGTCAGGCTTAAAAAAGGGTGCATGGAGCTCAGGCTATTGGCCCAAGCCTGCCAGTGCTCTCCCTGCTGGAGAATTGAGCCCCACAGCACAGCACCCACACACAGGTCCCTTCCAGAATCTGCTCTGGACCTCCAGCCACAGAGTTCACAGTTCCATGGGACATCCTACCCAGAGACCACACCCATCTCCAGGCCAGGCTTACAGGGTCCAGTGTCTCTGCCTCATCCAGTCCTATGCCACCTCAGCAAATGCACACAGAGGTCTCCCTCAGGGTCCCTCAGAGCAGATTCCAGAAGGGCCCTACATGGGGTTTCAGGGATAGCCATGCAGAAGGCCTTCTCTTTAGCAACTCTCTCTGTCACTTCAAGGACAGAGGAAACTGTGAGGGTCTCAGGCACCCCTGTCAGAAACCTGCTCTGGGGCTAGCTGAAGAGGTGGTATGGGGAGGCTCCTCATAAATAAATCCATTGTGGCCTTGGTCCTCCTGACCAGCCAGAGCTGTGAGATGCCTAGAGTCCTGAGCTAGGTTACAAAGGCCTTCAGTAGAGGACATTCCTAAGATGCCTGGTTTGAGGTGTGTTTTATTATGTCCTGCTGCAGGAAAGGGACAGTCCTGGGTGGCACTGGTGGACAGGCCAACCCCTGCAATATGTTTTGGAAGAATACTTAAATTCTAAGTGTTTAGATGTTGTAAAATGTTTGCATTCTCCATGTTAAACTAAATTTAACAAAATCAGAATGAAAAAAATTTAAGTTCAATATGATTCTAAAATCTACTGGAAAAATACTGAGGGGAAAGTGAAGCCCATCGAGGTTTACAGACCAGGACAAGTGACGAAAATAACTATCAAAAATGGTAAGGCTCGAGCTGTCCTAGATGTGTGGAGCAAAGAGGCTAAGGGAGGTCCCAGGACAAAATGATTATCTGCTGAAAGGAAAGGCTAGCAACTTGGCAGGCTGGGAGCTCTCCGTGGTGCTGACGGCAGAGACCGGAGGCACACGCCCCGCCTCCGCCCCGCCTCCGCCCCGCCTCCGCCCCGCCCCCAGCTTCTCTTCAGATCTACCGTGCCCTATCCTGTGCCCCACTTCCCTCCCCTCTCTAGTCACCTTTCTCGCAGTGCCTGCCATGGAATCCACGAGGGCACTCGCACGTGTAGGAGTCCTCGTGGGCGTCACAGGAACCTCCGTTAAAGCATGGGTCTGAGTCGCAGGGCGAGGGCAGAGCTAGGGTAAGAGAGGAAATGCTGTCTTGAACCACAAGCCCTGCCAAGGTCACCTTGACATCCCTTGTGGCTAAACCCAAGGCCACTTAAAATACACTCTGCGTGCGTCTGGATTGCTCACCTTGGGCCTAAGTTCTCACCCCCTAGAGTTTCTCCTACTCTTGATTTTAGCAACATTCAACCTTCAGATCCCACAAGGTTAACTTTGACCCATGGCATGATCCTCCATATAATTAGACATCACTTGGCTTGTCAATACCTTTACACTAACGGTGTACAGTAGTAAATGCATCAGTCACACATAACAGTGTATGTGTTAAGGCCTGAGAGAAGATATCTTTCGAAGCTGTCTCTTTGTCAAAATGTTTTCCCTTGGAAGCATTTCCCTGCAACAACCCAAGTGAAGCCGTTGCCAGAGCCCCCTACACCCGCAGGCTCTTGACTTAACCCTACTCTGTGGCATCACCTGCACCTTCTCTTGCTAGACACCACTGTCCAGGACCCCTGGTGGCCTGTCCCTAGCCACTCACAGTGGCTGATATTGTGGTCCGTGTGGCAGACACATAGGTAGCTTCCGCCATACTCCATGCAGTAGCCTCCATCTGGACACTGAGTGTTCATGTTGCAGGGCGTGGCTGTGACTTCTGTGAAGGAAGAAGCTCCTTTAGTGCCCACTCGCCTTCCTGGCGACCTTGTCTTCTTGAGGAAGATGCCCTCCCCCGAGACCCTGCTAATTTTGTCCAGGGACCAGACAAGAAACCTACCAAATTCACAGAGGAGCCCAAAGAAGCCTGGAGGACACTGGCAGATGGTGGTGTTGGCACCCAGGCATCTGCCTCCATTCCGGCAATCGCAGTCATTGAGAATTCCTGTGTGGGGGTGGGGAGAAGCATCCATGGGTGAAAGATGTGGCTCCTTTTTCCTAACCCTGGCTTTTCCCTCTCAGAGTTTGCTTCACATACAACCCAAGAGAGGACCCTTCCCAACTCTGCTGCCACGTGCAGGCCCCCAGTCTCCTGTTCCAGCCCTGGCCACAGACCCAGCAGCGCCAACATACTCACTCTCTCTGCAGTCCAAGCCCATGAAACCTTCAGGGCATTCGCACACGTATCCCTGGTCAGCATCCACACAGGTGCCCCCGTTCTGGCAGGGGTTGGAGAGGCAGGGCGAAGGCACCACGTAGCTTCCTGCAAGGAAGACAGTGGTTAGTAGCCACTGAGAGAGATGAAAATGCTGGACCAAGAGCAGACAGGGCTTGTGAAGACGGAGGAGAAGCCGGCCCCTATGTGAGTTCCCACAGCTATTCTCAATGCCAAGAAGGATTCGAGTCAGAATCAAGTCTTCTGGGAGCCGGATTGGCCCAGGCTACTTTTGGGGTACAGAAAAATCAGCACTAGGGGCTGGAGAGATGGCTTAGTGGTTAAGAGCACTGATTGCTCTTTCAGAGGTCCTGAGTTCAAATCCCAGCCACCACATGATGGCTCACAACCATTTGTAATGGGATCCGAAGCCCTCTTCTAGTGTGTCTAAAGAGAGTGACAGTGTACTTACATACATAAAATAAATCAGTCTTTTTAAAAAATCAGCACTGGGGGGTTGGGGATTTAGCTCAGTGGTAGAGCGCTTGCCTTGCAAGCGCAAGGCCCTGGGTTTGGTCCTCAGCTCCGGGAAAAAAAAAAAAAAATCAGCCCTGGGAGAACAACAAGAACTCCTAGACTTCACTGATCAAGTGTTCCTGTTAGTCAAATAGTTAAGATTTCCCAAATGATTACTAACTTAACTGTTGTGGTTATAAGTCACCGGTCCTTAGTTTATGACCCACAACATGGCCAGTCATAATAACACTTCATGAGTTTTAGGGGAAAGAAAAGTGAATGCTCCTTAGATGTCCATTAGGCCAGATGCAGTGTACTTCTAACTTCAATCAATTCTGTCTATGTGCTCTATGAATTACTCCAGTCTCCCCCAAATTATGGACCTGTTTGTTTTGCAGTCCATCAGCTTTTGGCTCATGGTGGTTTTTTGAATACATTTCTGGGTATCAACAGTTGATAGTAAGCTTAGGTTTGTCTTCTTGATGAATCTTGTCTTCACCATTGTAAAATGTTCCTCTTCCTTCCCCTCCCACTAGTATTTCTTATCTGAGCGCATCATCTGCTGTCAGTACAGCTACTCAGCCTTCTCTGGCCAGTCTAATACTTTTTTTAGGTATTAATTTTCCCATGTATGTCAATTTTTTGGGTAAACTGTTATACAGTAAAATCAACTTTCACTCGGTATGTACTGATAAGCATGCCTAGACTTGTGGAATCCCAACCAGAATCAGCATAGAACATCCTGTCACCTCTGGGGATGTCTGCATTCTATGACTTCAGTCTCATGAGCCCCTGGTAACTACTGACGGGTTCATTGTTGTAGTTCCACTTTGCAACAGTATCCTGTGAGTGGAGCCATACAGCTGCAGTCTTTCTGCACCCAGCTGTCTTTCCTCAGCATAATACATCTGAGATCCACGCCCCCCCCGTGTGTGTGTGTGTGTGTGTGTGTGTGTGTGTGTGTGTGTGTGTGTGTGTGAGAGAGAGAGAGAGAGAGAGAGAGAGAGAGAGAGAGAGAGAGAGAGAGAGAGACTGACTCTAGTCCTGTTTGAGACTGAGTGGTACACCATTGTATGGAGGCACCAGCTTGCCGATCCATCCACAGGTTTTGGGGGATTATAAATAACCATTCTGTTTTTACTTCTTTGGGGCTAATACTAGGGTCAGGATTGCTGGGTCAGATTATAAATGTCTGAAATGTCTGATTAGCACAAACAGCTAACATTGCTTAATGGGTAGCAGAACTTTTTTTATTTCTGCTAAAACTGTGAGTTTCTTGCTGCCCTGTGACCACACTAGGTTGGTACTTTTATGCTACTGAACTAGGTTTGTGGTGATATCTCACAAAAAGTTTACACACTCTAGTGTTGTACATTTCTCCCCATATGTTAAAGGAGATGTAGAATTTTACACACTGGACATTTCTCCCATTTTGGTCTTCTGTATAGATCTTTCTCCCTCTCCCTCTCCCTCTCCCCCTACCCCTCCCCTCCCCCTTCCCCCCCTCTCCCTCTCTCAGACAGGGTTTCTTCGTGTCCTGGCTGCTTCCAACCCAGAAATCTGCCTGCCTCTGCCTCTCCACCACTGTCCTATTTCTTTCACACATTTTGTGAGAAAGCTATGCTGCTGAATGCTATACAAGCAGGCCTTTACTGCACCTGAATTCTGGAATATAGTTCTTGTAGAGGAATTTTAACCCAGCAACATGGCTGCTGTGGCAAGGGACCACACATCTTTAATTCCTCTGGCTGGAGTATATCCTTAGCACAGACATTTATTTTATTTATTTATTTATTTATTTATTTATTTATTTATTTATTTATTTATTTATTTATATTTTGGTTCTGTTTTTCAGAGCTGGGGACCGAACCCAGGGCCTTGCGCTTCCTAGGCAAGCGCTCTACCACTGAGCTAAATCCCCAACCCCAGCACACACCTTTAATCCCTAACAATGAAGGTAAAGTTAGTTTGCAGAAGGAAGCAGCCATGTTTGAAAGTGACATCAAATTGAGAGACAGACAAAGTGATGAATCAGAGAAAGATTTGACAGGATGAGTCAGAGATAGGATACTCAAAACCCTTATGAGAACAGCACAGGAGAGAGAAGCTATTTAAGAGAATCACAGGGAGAGAGAGAGGAGTCAGTTGGGAGTCAGCGCAGGGAGTACTGTGCAGAGGAATTGAGTTCACTTGTGAGTTTGTGCACGTCAGTGCAGGTCAGCAGAGGCAGTTGAAGCGAGAGAGTAAGAAGGAGCGGGAAGATTAGACTAGAGTTAGTTTGAGGACAAGCAGAGCAATTCAGAGAGAAGCTGAGAGAAGCCAGATTGAATCAGTCTGAGTCGAACCAGCCAGGCAGAGTTCAGAAAGAACTAGAAAGGGTGAGCTTATTCAGCAGCAAGCCCCCGAGACACCAATGCCATCCATCAGGTGAATAAAAGTTACCTTTATAAGTCCTGTGTGGTCTGTAGCACTGCACTGATGACTTTGCCTTCTCTATACTCTGAGCTTACATGGTTCCTAGTGAGCACTTGTTGCTACTCTCACTTCTCTGGATGCGAAGTGTTCCTTTCTTCTGCTGACTTAGGTTTTTAAAAGATGGTTTATCTTTATTTATGAGTTTATGTATGCCACATTTGCACAGGTGCCAGAGCCCGGAAGAGGGTTCCAGACCACCTAGACCTGTAGACCAGCTGGCTGATAGCCCCCTTACTTGAGTTCTGGCGATGGAACTCAGGTCCTCAGGAAGAGCAGTAGGAGTTTTATCTCCCAGCCCCTGAGCCTTCTCTTCAGTTCTCACTCCCCTTCCCCACCAGATGCTTTGAAGATTAATTCCTCATATCTGATGTCTAGAGGAGTGGTCCTAGTGTGTGGTGGCTCTGTGGCTTTCTCCATGCGTTCCTTGGGTGCAGCTTTCATTAAATCGGGGAACTGTGTGGCTTCTACCTCTGTTTGTATAACTCTCTCCCCCGCTGCTGCCTTCCTTCTCAAACTTCAGGGCCACGTGCCAGATGCTCACTGTTGTTTGACAGCCCCTGGGGCTCAATTACTTCTTCCAGTCTTACTCTCTGTGCCGCATGCTGTTTCTATTTCTCTTCCAGCTCATTGGTTTTTTTTTTTCCCTTCAGTGTTTTACCAGCTGTTACTACGACCCACTATATTCTAAATATTCACAGTTTTCACTGTTAGGAATTTAAAAAAATATCTTCATCTCATGTTTTCTCCTTAACAGTCTTGGGAATATGCAGCCTATTTATAGTAGTGGGTTAATTATTTGTATATGATAATTCTTTCATGTCTGTAGGTTGTATTTTAATTATATGTAATATATAATATCTACATATCTATATATATCTATATCATCTATCTATCTATCTATCTATCTATCTATCTATCTATCTATCTATCTATCTACCCAACAGATCCAGTCCTCCTGTTTGAGCCTAGGAGCTGCTAGGATTCCCGATTTCCAATGGTTCTTATCCAGCCCAATAAATTCCCTGACCCAGATCCGCCATGCCAAGGCAGAAGGGCCCCCTGCTGCCCGGCTCCTTCCCTCCCACAGTAACTCCAGTGCATTGTCTCCCACCTCCCCATCTTAGCTGCTGTTGAGTTGGACTTTTCTCTTCAGTTCAGAGGGACTGGATACTCTGGACCTACATGGTGGACCGGGGTACCCCAAGCAGGATGTAGGGAGCAAGGGCAGGGTTTGTGCTGGACCCCTTCTCTCACGTTGATAACTGTGCTATGCGGTCTAATGGCTGAGGACAGGACTTCTGTAGATTTTGTCTCTAACCTCGGTTTGTGAAAAGGGAGCTTTCAGGGCTGCTAACCAGCAGCAGATTAGACAACCTGTTTTTCCAAATATCTAATTCTGGCCAACTTCTCATGATTAGATTCATTGTACTTGTAGGATAATCCCCTTCCCCCCTTTAAAGATGGAGTCTCATGTTGCCCTAGCTGACATCTGAACTCTGGATTTCAGATAATCCTCCATCCAGCCTCAGCCTACGACGAAGTAGCTGGGGCCTCAGGCCTGCAGCCACACCTGATCTGCCCTATGGTTTTAATTATTCATTTCCATTTGCATTGTTAGTTGGCACAAAACACGATTTTCTCACAAGATTCTTTTGAGACCACTTATCTGTTTCCCGATGCAAATTTAGTGAAACACACCAGGCAAGACAGTTAATGAAACATCCAGTGGGGATCTGAACACGGCCAAGAAGCGAGGGTGCCACACCCACTCTCTGCTCTCAGGCCTTTACCAGGACCTGTCCTGTTCTCTTGCTGTGGCGTCTGACAGTGTCCATCATCTGGGTCTTCCTTGTGAGTAAACTGTGAACCCCATATACCTGCTCAGTTTCAACCATGCACACAGTGTCAGGGTGCAGACACCACAGAGTTTTGTACCAGGCTCTGCAGTCTCTGGTTGGCTTTGTCATGCTCTACACCAAGACACAGCTAACACTTCAGACACAAGGTAGTGCAGAAAAAGGACATATTTGGTCCCATGTGGTAAAGGCTTTCTCTCGGCTCCCCATACCCCTTTCTCTGTGTGCCAGGAAAGGGAAGGTGCTATAAAACCTCTGAGTTGAGAAAGGGGACTTGGGAATGGTGTCACCTGTCCCTGATTGCTATAGATGGAGACCAATGTCCAGAAAGGAAAAGGCCTGTCCAGCCTCATATAACATATTGCCTCTTGCTTCCTGTTCTCCCCAGTTGGTGGCTCTGGAAGGGCTGGGAGGTAAGAAGAAGGTTGAGAAGAGAGGGGAGGGAGGGCCGGGGGTACACAGGGCACAGTCACTGTGGAGGACTATGACACAGCTACCTGTCTCACACTGAGGTCCTTCGAATGGCTCCACACAAATACAGCTGTAGTTTCCAACCAGGTCAACACATGATCCACCATTTAGGCATGGGTCAGAGCTGCATTCATCCACATCTAGGGACAGTAAAGATGGAGGGTTGGCTTAAGCCAGACTGTGACCACCCTGAACCTGGCCATATGACAGCCCTCCCAGCACTGCCTGCCACCTGTGGCACCCCTCCCCCCTGTACAGGTCACTTACCGGTCTCACAGGTGGCCCCAGTGTATCCAGCCTGACACACACATACTGCAGAGCTGCTCTCTGCCTGGCACTGGCCACCATTTTGACACACTTTGTTGTCACACGGAGACTGGGCTACAAGCAAGGAAGAGTAGACAGGGTATTGGACTCCTGGCTGCAGTGGACTGATGGACAGAAGCCCTGAAGACAAGCACTGAGCCTCACTCTTGACAGATCTAGGTTCGATGAGAGGGGAAACTGGTTGTCTCTGGAAGGTGACAAGTTGGGAGCAAGCATAGCTAGGGCAGTCCCAGGAGTACCCAAAACTCCATACGAATTGGTTCTAATTCAGCAAACCTGGCGTGGAGGAAGGACATGTGTGCTGGACAGGGTGTCAGGGGAAATGGAACCAGCTGCTGCCATTCTTCTAAAGGCTTCTGGAACCTGGGGCTCCTACTCTGTCTCAGTGGCTATGGAGTGGCTGCTGCTCAGCTCGGCCCCTGTCCCCCATGGCCAGCATGGTAGCGACCCTGAGGGTCTCCCTGGGCTTTGACAGACGGACAGAGCAGTAGACCATCTGACTCTCCAAAGCAGCTCCCACACCTGGTTTTGCTGTTGCAATGAAGGCAAGGAGGGGCTAGCATCTGCCCGAGGAAAAGCTCTTTTGCCCTGTGTTCCAACCATCCAGGCTCTGGTTTGGGGCTGGAACACGGTGCACCTGTCCACACTGGATAGCTGAGGGTTCATGGCAAGCCCCTCTTACCAGATGGAAATACCTCTTCGTGTGCACTTAAAATCATACTTTCTTTTAATTTCTTTTGTAAACTTGTTCCTTCTCTCTGTGTACAAATCTCTCCTTTTTAAAAAAAAAATATTTAATTTTTTTTTTCTTTCAGAGCTGGGGACCGAACCCAGGGCCTTGCGCTTGCTATGCAAGTGCTCTACCACTGAGCTAAATCTCCAACCCCTTGTAGTAAGACCTTCTTTCTTTTTTTTTTTTTTTTTTGGGTTTTTTTTTTTTTGAGCTGGGGACCAACCCAGGGCCTTGGCGCCTTCCTAGGCAAGTGCTCTACCACTGAGCCAAATCCCCAACCCTTAATTTTTTTTTATGTCCATTGGTGTTTTTGTCTGTGTGAAGTTATCAGATCCCAGACAGTTATGACCTGCCATGTGGGTGCTGGGAATTGAACCCTGGTCCTCTAAGAAGAGCGGTCAGTTCTCTTAACCACTGAGCCATCTCTCCAGCCCCTTGTATAAACTTCTTATTGTCATTTAACTACAGTTTCTCCAGTACACACACACACACACACACACACACACACACACACACACACACAGAGAGAGAGAGAGAGAGAGAGAGAGAGAGAGAGAGAGAGAGAGAGAGAGAGAGAGAGAAATGGAACACTTAGCTTTTATGACCATGAATCCTAATAGGATTGTTTTTCTAGACGGAAGTTTCAGTATGGATGCTATTTGGATATACTCAATCTAAATTGTAGCCAAACTGTGAGTTGCAAACCCCATGTGGTCACATAGCTGCAGTAGGGCATTGTGAAAAAAATCGCAACAGTAAAATACTTCTGAATGCACAACAAGTTCAAAGTGAAATCTGTGGCGAGTGTGGTGTGCCCTGGCTGTGAGCACTGTGTTATGTACGGCTTTGCTGCTGCCTGGGTTCTGAACCCAGTGTGCAACACAGTGTGCAGCTCATGTGGCGGCCAAGACCGTGGACACTGCCTGAAACACCTCGGCTCAGATTCCAGACTACGCTCTATTATGAACCACAGTTTTCTTATTGTATATATGCTTTCTCTTTGAAACATACTTCTGCCATTCTGTTCTATGCATTTATGTGAAGCAGTGTTCTTATCACTGATGCTTATAAAATCCAAATATTCAACTCTGAAAAGTATTAAAAATCCTCTGTCCTGCAGTTTCAAATATTAAGCCAAGATTTAATTATGTAAAAGTAAACAAGCACATTTCTTATTAGTGCGTACATCTGCTTTCACCTTGTTTTCTTCCATTTGTACCATGTAGCCTTGGCTGGCCTGGAACTCACTCACTATGCAGACCAGGCTGACCTCAGACTTATGAAGCCTCTGCCTCTCAAACACTGAGTTCAGAGGCATTTACCATTCCTGGCTGCTTTCATTTTTAATAAGTGGTAAAATTATATGTAGTCAGATAATTTTAAGATAAATTTCATGATTTATCACCATGGTGACTTATATAGCGATTTTATGTACCAATATACCTGGGATTGCATAAAAATTTCTTAAGCAGAAAGGGCTTAAGAAGCCTGATAGAAGACCTGAACAACACTCTAGAAGTTTTTTATAATGACCGCTACACTCTTAAGGACGCTATGGTGCCGGGATGTTCCTGTTTGGCTAAGTTGGGCTGGGAATGTGGTCAAGGTGTGTGGCATTAAAGGGCTGCCTTGGCCTAGCATAGAATAGCCCACATGGTGAGGATAGGGGCCAGAACAGAGTCTTCAGGGACAGTGCAGGGTGAGGGGAAGACCCTGAGGAGGGCCCAGTGGAGCGATGAGGAACTGGAGGCTGAATCTATGGGCAAATGCTTCAGATGCCCTGGGAAGACAAAGGGCTACGGTAGCCTGGCCCACCCTGCACCCGGCCTGTGAGAGCTTTGAAAGGAGCAGTTGGTTCAGGGGCCAATCATGCATGTGGTAGGAAGCTGTGCTCTGCAAGCATGTACCCTGCCCTCCCTGCCTCAAAGCTGTCTCATCTTACCCCAGAAATCCCCAACCTTCTCACTCCCCGAAGACTCCTGACTCAGACCCTGGCCCAATGCAGGACCTGGGCTCTCTCTAATCCAGAGCTTCACCCACGACCTAGTGCCTGGGCCAGGAAATCTCTGTCTGCTATAGTCTCCTGTGTTTGGTCTTACCCACACCATAAGACAGGTCCTTCCTCTAACATCAGGCTCCTGCATTCCCTCATTTTAACTCACTGGGCTGGCCGCACTGCTGCCCAGCTGTGTCTTCTTGCGTGCAGGGCTGGCGGGTGCGTCTTACCTGATTCACAGGTGGGTCCCTGGAAGCCGGCGGGGCACTGGCAACTGAAGCTGTTGACACCGTGGGTGCAGGTCCCACCGTTCTGACATGGGTGGGAAGCACACTCGTTCACATCTGAAACATGGAGCAGGCTGGGGCCTCAGTAGAGGAAACTGTGAAGGACTTGCCAGGGCTTTGGGTAGGGATGGTGGATGGACTAGGCCCCAGTTTCAGCCAGGCCTTAACTTAGAGTGGCTAGGAGCAGCAGCAGCGACACTCACTGCCACATAACCACAGCACTTGGCTGCCATCTGTTTCGACATCGCGCGGACAGAGATCTTTGACCTCAAAGCCACTGTTGGACCTGCGGTGTCTCCCTGAACCTGGGATACGACCAGTGGGCAGGGGAATGATGTGGTATGGGCCATCAGTGGGCACCCTGCCCCCACCTGGGTACCAACGACTCACCCAGGTGGCATCTCCGCCCCGTGAAGCCAGCGAGACAGGAACAGGTGTAGGAGGGATTGCCCGTGACACAGTCATCAATGCACTTGCCACCATTGAGGCACGGACGCAGGACTAGGCACACAGAGGCTGTGGACACAGGAAGGAGCCCACGCCTCATAACACTGCATCTAGGATGTGGGCAAGAGAGCCACCTGCAATGGCTGCGTCTCCCTTCTTTCCGCCCAAAGGATAGCTTAGTGACCACGACACTGGTAACTGTGCTTCTTTGCGCTCATGTTCTGGGTCTTTGAGCTGGAGCCCTGTTTGCCTGGCAGGTACTCTTGCCAGGATCTCTTGCTGATCTTTAGTGTCCTAAGTTCTGACTCTGGCTTCCTGTGGTGGCAGACACGCCCACAATCACGTACACCCACAGCTCCTTCCTTTATCTCTCTAATCCTTTCCACCTCTACCATGGACACTTCTAGAAGCTCGGGCCTGCTCAGCCATCCTCCTGGTCTCCTAAGTTGGCACTTCATCATCACAGCCAGTGGTTATCATGCCTCCCTAGGGTCTCTGGAGATCTCAGCAACCTCCAAGTCCAGTTCTACGAGGCCAGGCTGGGCTCCTGAAATAAGAGGTTACTAACAAATTGGCAGGTGATCAGAAAGTCTCAAGGACTCCTATTGCCTGCTCTCAGTAGGGCTCCAGGGAGACTCCAGAGAGGCCCAGTGATCCAGCACACCATTCAGACTGTGGGTACCTTCTGGATGGGGAACTTAGCATCCTGTCAGCTGGCTTCACTTACAGCACTGTGCTCACCCGGCCTACTTGAAATCTTGGCTGCAAGAGGAGCTGGGCTTGCTTGGCAGTTACCCTTCCAGACACAAGGCACTGACCGCTTCTCAGGCACCACCCACCCTCCCTTCTTGAGCAAGCTTGTGTCTATATAATGTCCCACAACTGCCCTTGGCATGGATAAAGGTGCTCCGTAATGATGGTGCCCCAAAGGGATCCTCTTCCCAGAGTGCCTTTCGACCTAAGCTGCTGTGGCTTCAAAGTATGGTTTGCCCACACATGTACCTTGATTCTCACCAGAACCTAGCACTCTGGCCTTTGACAAGGGACCCCCAGTCCCCACCACAAGTGGCGCCTGCAGGACGGCTTCAGATGCTATGGCCCGGAGTCCTGGTGTCAGGGCTGACTGATAGCCAGGACTGGGGCTGGGGCTGCCCTGGGATTCTGCCCTCTTAAATGCTACACTTGCTACTCTGGTCCGTGATGGCATTGAGTTCAGCTTTGGCTTCCCAGGCTGGCCTGCTATGTATAGTCACGTGGCTCTCAGTACCCAGCGTGCCAGGCGTGTTCCAGCTTCTCCCTCCCTGGTATTTCACACCATCTCCCTTCACCAGACAGCCTCCCTGACTCTCAGCGGCTCTGTGTGGTATCCCTGCTGACTTTTCTTGGGGGGACTCGGTGTCAGGGAAGGGCACCCTGTTCTGTGGCCTCATTCACATGAGCAACAAGACTGGGCGGTGGTCCCAGCAGCGGCCTGTCTTCAACCCAGGTTTAGGAGGGCTTGCGATGAGGGGGGTCTTCCTAATTGGCAGGTCAGCCAGCCAGTGCCCGGACACCTCTGCACTGTGGACAGGGTGTTTCAGGGTGCGGTACCTTCTAGAGGAGTCATGGCAGTGGAGCTGGGGTTTCTGAGTGAGCACATGACTAAGTCTGGGCTACTGGAGTAATCTGCCTGCTTGTGCTCCTAGACCAGCAAGACCATAAAATGCTCTGGCTTGTCACCAACATCAGGCCTATGGATGTCCTTGTCCCCCCAACACCCACCACAGATGGAGGCAGGGGTGGGATGTGGCAACCCTGCTCCCTTCCTCTCCCCAGAAGACCCAGGTCACCTGAGGCATGGGACAGGATGGACTGTGGGACAGGGGGGGGTAGGTGGGAAATTCAGTGAGGTGGGGGATAGGTTCTACCCTCTGCCCCACCCCTACTGCCACAGGGTTCCTCAACCCTCCCCTCCCTGAGCCTCTTACTTGTATGGCCGCAGCCCCCCACGCGCACCTGGGCATCATCGATTCTAAACGCCCAGCGCCCGGGCACGCCCACGTTGGTGGTGGTCTCCACCTCAGCCATGTCTGCTGTGCGCGACCCAGGGATGTTGAAGTAGCGGTGCCCATCACCTGCGTTGAAACCTGCCTGGGGGCGGGGCAGAGAGGGAGGCAGATCTCCTTACAGTCATCGAGTCCTCCCTCAGGATGGCCAAGTCAGGGACGGTGGAGAGATGGCCTTGTAAGCAGATGACACTACAGATGTTGGGGTCACTTGACTGCAGCCCCTCAGTCAAGTGTGGTACTGGAGGTCCCCCTCGCTTCCAGCACTCACCACTTAGCATGTAGGCCTCACTAAGGGCCCAGGAGAAGTGCTACTCCAGGAAAAAGTTGGCGTATGGAAGTACACAGTATAGGGGATGGGCACATTTGGGACTGAGACCTTTATGGGAGAGGAAGGGGCAAAGGCAGCAGAGTCTATTTTGTGGTGGGCACTGAGAGGTCCGTGGGACACAGTCATGTGGCTGCCACACACTGATCTCTGCATAGGTCTGGAGGGGAGCAGGTATCTGCTATGGTGAAGGTCTGCCTACCTCTCCTGGCGGGAGGGTCAGGGGCCCCCGGACATATCTGGGCTTACCTGGGCTGCAATGCCTCCCAAGCCATCAGCATCACCACCACTGCTGGCGTGTGTGCCCGTAGTCCACAGGATGGACTCATAGTTGAAGATGGTGAAGGAGAACCGGCCGTCAGTGATGAGCACCGTTTGGAATGTGTTGACCTGCCAAGACACGGGGCTAGCTGTGACTGGCTGCACTCCCTGCCCCTCATCAGAGCCTCCTTGTCCCCCAAATGGACAGCCAAGCAAGGCAGGGCCATGACGGTTTTATCTCTACAGCCTAGTGCACATCGACCCCATTGTAAAGGGTCAGGGACAGAACACCTGGAGCAGACACTGTCCCCAGCCTCGAGAGGCTCCTGTGGAGGCTGGGGCACAGATGTCCAGTGGGCTAGCACTCACACAGCCAAACCCACAAAGTCTGTGTGGTCAGAACAAAAACAAGGGGAAAAATCAGCTTTTAGCATTAGGTTTGATGGTTTTCCTGCCCTGTGACTCCATGAACACCCCTGAGAAGTGCACCCTGAGACAGCGTTCCAGATTGGGGTGAGGAAATGACCTTGGGACACACGGGAAACTGGAAGAGCGCATCATGTCCCACTTCACACCACCCATGAAAGCAAATCCCAAACTCAGTGTGGTTTTAAAACAAAAACCATGGAAGTCCTAGAAGAAAACACCAGGCAATACACATTGCAGCACAGAGACTTCTGCCATGTATTAACAGCAAAGAGAGATCAATACATTTACAGACCAAAAAAAAAAAAAAAAAAAAAAAAAAAAAGCCTCCAAGTGGGAAAAGTGCTATAGTGTCAAAATGAATGGCAGACAGTAGCAAAAAAAAAAAAATGTATTTATAACACATGGCAGTCAAAGCTGCTGATATCCTGTATATCCAGAACTGGGAACAATAAAAAAAGGACAAAGAGGACTAAGAAAACTGGCATAAGATATGAATAAGAACATTATATCACATAGTGCGGTAGCAATGATACTAGAAAGAGCCCAGCATGTGTAGATCCGAGTATAAAAGGAGCATACCTTGCTGTGCCTGCAGGGATAGCAAAGAAGGAAGATGACAGTGTACTTATCTGGGGTGCAGGGAACAGGCACCTCTAAACGGACACCTGGGGGATACCCTGAGAGGACAGCAAACTGCTCTGGGGATGTGTGTGTCACGGCAGGATCCCACGTAGCCACGCTCTCAGGCAGTGGTAGTGCTTGGGCCTATGTCAGAGTTTCAGTCATTGGAAACAGTGAAAGGCTGAGCAGGAATCGTTCTTCATAACATTTGGCGGGAGAGACAATAAGCAGATAAATGCTTTGTGTGGGTGGCCAGAAGGGGCGACCGTCAGCAAAGGACAGTGCTGTGACTGTGGAGTGACGAGATCCGCAAAGTGTCTCCATCCACAGCTCCAATAAGTGCTGCCTGGTCAGACTGTACTTCTGAGCATGTCCTGCCACCTGCTGCCTTTGTTAGGGGCTTCTATAAACCCCACAGTCTGGGCTTGTCTTGTTGGTTCTGTCTAGGGTTGTCACCCAGTACTTGGGACACTGACTGCCAGCCAGTAGGTGCTCTCCAAAAAAGGCCTCACTGTGTGAATAAACCGCTTGGAAAGGCCACTTGCTTCCCAGGGCCTCTTTCCGTGTGTCTTAGCTCCCATCCACAGTAAGTGCTGGAAAATGGTTTTCTGGTGGACAGCAGCAGCCAACCACACCCACCAAAGACACAAGGGCTCAGCCAGTCCATCTGAGAGCAGTGAAACATCAGCCAGGTGTGGAGGCGCATAGCTGTGACCCTCACCCTGAAGGATGACCTGAGAGGACCAGGAATCGAAGGCCACCCACAGCTACATAGTGAGTTTGAAGCCAGCCTGGGTTACACGATACCCTACTCAAAACAAAACAAAACAAAACAAAACAAAAAACAACAAAAGCCAACCAAGGTTGAGCTGGTGGCCCAGCTGCATACGAGTGCCTCCCTACACAAGTGTGAGGACAGGGATTTGAATGTTCGGCACAAGTACAAACTGGAACATGGCTGCACGTAAGCCTGTCACTCCAGTAAGGTAGTGGTGGAGGCAGGAGGATTGCTTGGGTTTTGTTGGCTGCTAGATTAGCTCAAAGAGCCTGTCTAGATGATTTAGGAAGTGACAAAGCAAGACAGGACACCCAGGACATACCCTACAGGCACACGCATACCCGCTTGAGCAAAACAACCAAAAAAACCTCCCACTAACTAATAAAAAAGTTAATAAAAAACTCCCACCCAGAACAGACCCTCCTAACCCTGCCCACCCTGGAACTGCTAGAGAACCAAACCATTCCAGCAGAATACCTCCTAGCACCATGCCTCCTGTGTAGCCCCCACAGGAGGATTCTGTGCTGGGCCTCCCTGCTTCACTGAGGCAGGGAGGGTGAGGCTCTGTCCTCCACCCTGGCCCTGTGATTTCAGAAGTGGCAAGAGCCACTACATCTGACCTGCTTTGGCAGGGTCCCCAACCACACAGCTTCCCTCCCAGGCCACACAGCCACCTGGACTCACGGGGGAAGAGCTGCTGCCTCCGAAGAAGGTCACACGGTACCAAGTGGCAACAAAAACCCAGGTAGCAGAGAAGTCCGGGAGCTCAGGAAAGTACCGCCTGATGTCCTCCGTGGCTCTGTTCAGCATGGCTGCGTCGGTGGCTTCCCGGTAGTAGACATCGCCTGCGCGTCGGTTGTCCACGTCTGCCCAGAAGGCCGCTACCACGCAGCGGTCTTTGGCGATGGGGAAGGCCACGGGGGTGAACTGAGAAACTTCCTTCAGGAAGGAGATGATCCCGTTGTTGTTCACCTGTGGGACAGAAAGCCAGGAAGCAGATGTACCAGGCACTGCAGAAGGTGGTCATCCCAGTGCCATCTCAGCTGCCCCACCTCCCAGCATCCTCTTAGTGGTCCAGCTCAGGCTGGCTGAGAGCCCCTGACCCCTGAAACGGGACCATGTGGTCCTGTTCTCGCCTTGTATGCAGCTCCAGGCTCTGAGCTGTGTGTTAACCCAATGCTTAGCTGCTGCCTATGCTAGGGCAAGGGCTCTGCATTGAGCCAAGTTTGGAAATAATAAACAAGAGGCCCAGGGACCAGCATAGCTTGGAAAGGCTGTGATGGCCAAGTTGGGAAGTGTGTGCTTGGGTCTCCGAGCAGGCAGGAGGCTCTCCCTGACCCTCAAACTTACTGGCCATGCTCTCCTGACGCGGTTTAGCCTACCCCATCTGTGTTCTGGTTTTCTTGGCTAATACTTAACCTGCCATGTGTTAAATCTTTAAGTCAAAGGTGGGGTGTTTGGGAGCTGGTACAGTTATGGGGGAGAACTCTTATGAATGACATCAATGCCCTCATGAAAGAAACCCAAATGCTGCCTTCTGCCATGTGAGAAGACTCCAGTTTATGAGTCAGAAGTCAGGCCTCACCAGTTATGGAATCTGGTAGTGATTGGACTTCTCAGGCTTGAGAACTGTTCTTTAAATCCTGTGGCTTATATGCTGTACAGTAGAAGGCATTTTGTTACAGATGGACTGTCTCTACCTCTGACCTCACAGGGCATTAGGGTTTCAGCTTGTTGTTTGGATGGATGATGGCTATGGGGGAGGGGGAATTAAGTTGCAAAACCTGCCTTGGGTCTGAGTTCAAATGTTGACAGTGTTTGCAGAAAATATCCATCATCGCTTTCTCCTCTAGATATTTACAGCCCGAAGAGTGATCCCCTATGGACAGTGCTCCTGCCAAGATTAGCTAAGCCTCCTTGTTCACAAGGACACAATAACGTCAGCTCCCTGTTCAACTGTATACATTAGACAGGCTGAGCTTCCAGGGTGCAGTCTCCATCGATAACCCAAGCCACATGATCTCTGTATGTGTGTCTGTGGGTCTTCTTTTCTTCAGTCCCTTGCTGTCCCTAGTCAGGGTTGTGGGACCTTCTCCGCGCAAGAACATGGCAACTGGTAATGATTAACACAGTAATTAAATGCACGTTAGCACTACAGAACTGTGCATACCTAAAATCGAAGACATATGTATTTTATTACAGTAAAAAATTGGGAGGAAAGGGTCATGACAAAAAAAAATCTTGATGGTATTTATAAAAGAAGGTTTCTCAAAAGGCAAAATGTAACAAGCAGTCAAATACATATAACCAAGAAACAGGAGAGAGTTCAAAATGGATTTGATGCAAGTACAGAAAAGTGGTGAACTGAAACCGGAAGGCAGGTGGGCTAAGCAACTGTCAGGAATTGGGAACAGAGACAAGACGGAGCGCTTAGATCACAGGCGAGAGGCACAGAGCCGGCACAAGGACCAGAGAGCAGTAAGGACACAGGCATTGGAGAATCTTCCAGGATTGACAAGAGACATGCAGCTGCACCTCCAGTAACCTCGGGGACTAAAACAAAGCCACACTGAACCGGTTGGGAAAAAGTAGAACGCCAAATGCAGGAAGGCACTCTGAAAGAAGAGAGCTGACAGACAACAGTCAGGAGCTGTTCAGGTGCCCATGGCTGACTTTTTTATAAAACATAATCTCAATCACCACCACCACCACCACCACCATATTATTATTATTATTATTATTATTATTATTATTATTATTATTATTATTATACATTCCAACCACAATTCCCCCACTCCCCTCCCAATCCCCCCACCTCACCCTCACCCACCTCCCCTTTCTCCCAGATCCACCACTCCTCCATTTCCCTTCAGAAAAGGCCAGCTTCCTAGGCATGTTCTCTCTTATTAAGCCTGGATGATGCAGCCCAGTATGAGGAGAAAGGTCCCACAAGCCAGCAAAAGAGTCAGAGACAGCTCCTGCTCCCACCATTAGGAGCCCCACAGGAAAACCAAACTGCACAGCTATAACATGTATGCAGAAGGGTTAAGTCAGTCCCAAGCAGGCTCTCTGGTTGGCAGTTCAACCTCTGTGAGCCCTTGCAAGCCCAAGTTAGTTGATTCTGTGGGTTTTCTTGTGGTGTCCTTGACCCCTCTGATGTTTATAATCTCTCCTCCCCCTCTTCCGCAGGACTTCTCAAGCTCTGCCTGATGTTCTGGTGGGTCTCTCCGTGCCACTTGACTTTTAATGGAAGCTAAAGAACAGTGGCATTTTAAGTCTTCAGTGTGCCAGGAGACAGCAGTGCCAACATAGAGACCTAGGCTCAGAGGAGACACTGAAGCTGCTAAATGAAGGTGATTTACACAGGCAGAAATAAATGCATACACAGAAATACAGACCCATACTTAAAGACTGAATCAGGGTTGGGGATTTAGCTCAGTGGTAGAGCGCTTGCCTAGCAAGTGCAAGGCCCTGGGTTTGGTCCCCAGCTCTGAAAAAAAAAAAAACCATGAAAGATTGAATCAACCTCAAGTTGACAGGAAACTCAAGGTCAGAGATCCAAGAAGGGAAGAAAGGAGAAGTTAGAGCATAAATCCACGTGGACAAGGACCAAAAGGGACACCACAGCTAATGGAACAGTGCAGAAGATCTACAAATTAAAACTCAAGACAACAAAGGCATTCCGCCCGGGAAAGGCATCAAAATGAAGTCTCCTCAGGTCACTGCATGCTCCAAGGGGGAGTAATGGGGACAGTGGAGTTTTTAATGAGCTTCAGTATGTTAACGGTTGTACGGTGCCACCTGGAGAATCTTTGAGACCACAGAAGCAGCACATCCTTGACAGAGAGGTGAGATGGAGCAGTTAAAATACTCAAAATGGCTGAAAAACTAACCGCGGAACAGATAGTGTTGCAGTTCTGCTCCAGCTGCTGGCAAATTTCCCTAATGCAGGTGTGTGTAACAAGGTCGGCTCCCTCAGGAGATGGTTTCCCCAGTGAAAGTGTTGCCGCTCTGTTCTGGAAGGGGCGGGGGTTTGGGAGTCTGGGGGGGTAGGGTAGGTTTCCCCAGTGAAAGCTCTGCTCTGGCAAAAGTGTTACAACTGTGTTCTGAAAGGAATCCTGGCAGTCACGAGCCAAGGAGTACCACAAGGTCACACCACAACAAGGTCACACCACAACAAGGTCACACCACAACAAACCTCGCACAAGAAGTTTATTAGGAGGGAAAAACCCAGGAGGGTGGCTGCCTCTGCCGGTGAGAAGCAGCAGAGAAGTGGGCAGCACTCGGTTCACAGAGGGTGTCTTGTGGAGGGCGGGGCCAGTTTTCCAGGGTGGCCTGGCATTGGAGGGATTACGTGACTCAATCTATAGGGCAAGCTCAGGGATTGGTGGGATATTTTTTTTTTCTTGTTGGGCAGAGTCTGGCCGCTCTCTGGCCTCAGGCCATTAGAAAAGGACCATTAGGGTCCTTAGGGACATCTGGGGCTAGGACCTGATTATTTCCCCACCTTGAGGGGCTGGGAGGCAGTTACAGCTGTTTTAGCCTGTATGCCCTAGCTGCTAGAACTCCTCAGGCAAGGTCGGGTCACTTGCATGCACTGAGGGTTTACAAAGGTTACAACAGTTAGAAAGTTTGCAAAGGGAGTCCATCGCTTCTCTAGCCTTTTGGCTAAGATCAAGTGTAGCAAACTTCGTTCTGCTTGAGTTGGTGTGGCTACCCAAACCACAAGGCAATGGAGACTGGGATCACCTGCCCGTCAGCTGAAACAAACAGCACAGGATGCAGATGCACACACCTGTCCGCCACACAGTTCATTAAAATGAACCAAAGCTTCCAGTTTGGAGATACTCAGTCTAAATGCTGGCAAAGGAGAGCTGGCACGGCTGTCTCATCATCAAAGTAGACCACGAGGCCTCATGGATTCCTAGGGGTAAACATCATTTCACAACCATCATGCAGGTGTAATGGCGTCACACCTCACCATTCCTAATGGGGCCTCAGCAGACCAGAGGGTGACAAATGGACATCGGTCACTTCGTGACCACTTGAAAATATTCTCTGGTAAAATGTCTGGGCAAAACCATGCGGGCTCTGGCCCCAGCCTTGTTTTTTTGGTACAAACAAGAATGCCAGTCCCTGCCAGCTATCGGCAAGGCCATTTCCTTGGATTGTGTTTGCAGAGCTCAGCCCTGAGAGATGAAATATTGTCCTCTTGGGGCTGGAGAGCAGACTTACTGTAAACGCCAGGCTCCTGAGCTAAGAGAGCAAACCCACGATGTGCGTGACATCTCCTTGGGCCTCCATGTTGTCCCCAGACACTCAGTAAGAGGTTCAGACAGAAGAATTCTGTGTAAGAGGCTCACATGACTTGACCTGGACAGACAGTTGTTGAGCAGCATTGTGCATGTGATTGTCTGAGTCTGGCAATATGTAAAGGGGATAAATTCCTCAGAGTCATCAAGTTGTGGCTTTGTTAGGAATATGAGGCACAGCTCATATTACAAACGAATTAACTTAATGTTCGATTAAACCAATTCTCATCAAATTTAAATTATAAATTTAAAAATCGAAGGAGAAGTAAATAAGAAATACCCAATTTAATAAAAATGGAAGAAAAAAAGTTGAAGGAGAAAATCCCCAGTCCATAAGTCAAAGCTGGGTACGGTCTGAGGATCTGTAATCCTAGAGACAGGCGGATCCTAGGAGCTCCCAGCCTGGCAGAAGCAGAAAGCTCCTGTTTCAGGCTTTCTGGCATTTCTGACTCTGCACTGGGACTTCTGGGCAGGGAAGCCTCGGGAAACGTTTTTGTTTTTCATTTTTTGTTCATTTGCTTTGTACTTTTTAGTTATTCCTTTTATTTTTTAATATTATAATATACTCGTATCATTCCTCCCTTCTTCTCCCTTCCTCGAAACTCTTTCTTCCAAATGGATGGCTTCCTTCTCTCATTAATTGTTGTCACGTGCATATATTTAGGCACATAAATATGAATTCTCAAACACAACCTGCTCAGTCTGTACAATGTTACTTCTATGTGTGATTGCAGGCCGGTCTTAGTCTTCCACGGGGAAGGACCGTTTCTCCTGTCCTCAGCCTTCCTTTGTTGACTGTCGTTCTTTGTACAGGGTTGAGGCCTCCTGAGCTCTCCCCATCACGGTAAGTTTTAATGTCTGTCCTTCTAGCTTATGTTCCCAAAATGGCCCTGGTTTTTCTTTCGTGTGTGTGTGTGTGTGTGTGTGTGTGTGTGTGTGTGTGTGTGTGTGTGTGTGTGTGTGTACATGCATGTACACACCTGCAGAAGCCAGACAAGAAGAACATTGGCTTTCTCCCTATATTGCCGTCCACCTTATGTTTTAAAAACATTTAGTTAGTTGTGGGTATGATGGGGTGGCTACATATTTATGGCCGATGTGTAGAGGTCAGTGGACAACTTGTAGGAGCTGGTTCTCGCCTGTGATATGGACCCGAGGGACTGCACTGAAGTCATCAGGCTCATCAGCACGTGCCTTTACCACCAAGCACACCCATAGGTGTCCACGCAGTATGCACCCCTCCCTAGAATATTCTCCCGTCTGCAACCAGACAGCTAAGCCTGGATGTCACCGTGACAGTGGAATAGCCAGGCACAGAAAGACAAACACCACATGGCCTCACACAGAGAATGTGAAAACACGAACCTCAGAGCAGAGAGTAGATGTGTAAGACATGGGAAGTTGGGGGAGGGGGGGCAGGAGGCAGCTGGAATGGATTTTAGTCTTCAGGCATTAGTTATATAAGGCTCTAGTCCCATGGTGTTAGCTGCATTGGAAATACAGTATCACTCGCTTGATATTAGATCAACTCCCACCTGTGCCAAGCACCCGTGAAGGAAGGCATGTTTTTACCATGGCTGTCATTCTCAGTGTACACATAATCACTGCATTGCATAAACCCACACACACACACACACACACACACACACACACACACACACATAATTTTGTCAATTTTACTCCAATAAACTGGGAAAAAAAACTAAGAAGAACCAGTGTCTATCACTGTAAGGCGCATAAACATCTCACAGTCTTCTCTGACTGTCACACAGCAATGACAAGGAGTAGACAGGACCATCGGGAGCAGGGTAGCCAGATGTGGTTGCTCTGGAAACAGTGAAGGAAAGAGGGTGGTACCTCTTTGTGGATGGAGTGAAGGCTGTGGACAGGCCTCACGGACCTGCTGTTAGAGCCAGAGGGACATGCAGGGGTTGGCCAGTAGGGACCGCCCAGAGGTGGGGTGCAGGGTACAGTGGACAGCCCTAGGCCTCTTCTGGGAGGAAAGACCAGCGGGGTCTGCATTACACTTGCTTTTCTTGGTACACACACGTCAGGAATCCCTTTCTGACTGTGCTTTAGAGTAAAGATGTAAAGACTAAAAGTCACAGACGGCAAAGGCTACTGACTACGAGGTGGTCAGGGTCTTTGGGGCTGGCACTACAGATGGCGATGTGCCACCTACAGACTGGGGTCCTGTTGTGCTGCCCCCTCCCCACAACCGCACGCTCATGGGCCACTCACAGCTCCCTGAGTTTTCCTTCCTGCCTTAGAGTGTGAGGTGTACCCTGTGTTTAGAAGAGGCCTCTGGCCTTTAAGGTCTCCTCAGCTCCACCCTCACTGCTGCTGTTCTTCTCAGGGTTGGGTAGGAGCAGGCCCAGAGCTGTGAGGGGAGAGAGTCCAGGAAGGAGGCAGAACAAGTCAGCCCTGTTCCCATGCCAGGCCTGGGCAGTGCCAGGACCACAGCAGAGCAGGTATGGGAGCCCAGATGCTGGGCTGGCTCATTCCCTTTCCTGGGCAGTGTCACTGCCTTCCTTTCTCCAGATGGGATGCATGAGTTCCTTGTGGAGGTGGGCAACGGCAAGGCCCAGGCCAGAGGTCTAGGGAGTAACGCGTTGCCCTCCGCTTCAGGCCCCGGCAGAAGTTGTGTCTCCCTACATGTCATTTATTATAGTTTCTGTGTACTTGCGACGCCACTTTGCAAAACATGCAGGACAGTGTGGAAAACCAGGAGAAGGAATGAGACCTGAGTGCCTGACTGATACACCCCCCCATTCCCGTCCCTCCCGGAACCCTAGATGCCAGGCATTCCTAGACAAGCAACTGTTTGATCCTTGCCCTTGCTTTAGAGGTGACATCCAGTCAGCTACTCAGCCACTAGCTCCTCAGAAACCTGATCATGAGCCCAGATGTTGTCCTAAGTGGGGGCTGCACCTGCAGAAATGCCGAATTCCCACCACCTCCACCACCACCACCAAAAAAAAAAAAAAAAAAAAAAATGCCTGCCACCCTGGGAAGAAGGATCTGCCTGGCCTTGGTTCCAGAGTCGTAGCCTTCCCTGGCCCTTTCCTGAAAGTTAGGCCTGCAGGGCCTTCCTGTGGCCACTCCCAGGCCTCCTCTGGGACCAGCAGTTCTTGGGCCAGTTCAGGAACACCACCCTCTCTTCAGGCTGAACACCTGTTGTTGAGATAAACAGGGCTGCCGCTTGGAGTCACACTCCAGGGTGGGTGATGTTCCAGGAGGGACCCTTCAGGATGACTGCTGGCAAAGTCTGCAGAGGACAGAGAAGAGTATAGACCATCCCTGCTTCCCAGGGATGCCCTCCCCTCCTTGGCTAGCTAGCCTTGCCAGGACCAGGCTGTGCAGGGGCAAGCCGAGATTCCTGGTCAGCTGCCCAACTTCCTTGGGAGGCTGGGAGCACACAGTGGAGGAGGTTAGAGTATCCTGGATGGTGTGTGACTGCCTACATGCCTGCCTGCCCACACTCTCCTGTCACCGCTCCCCCTTACTTCCCCCTTCTTGCTTCTGCAGGAAGGCAGCCCTGGCTGGAGGAAGCAGAGAGGCAGGGCTGTTGGCATTTCCGACTTGTTTGAAGTCAGGAACGCCTGAACACCAAGTGCAATGTGACCCGAGCTTGGGCCAACTACCCTGAAGCCTGGGGCCAGAGCTGCTCTGAGTAGAGGCTCTGGCCTACAAGAGAGACTGCTCTAGTCATGCAAACATCTGATCAGATCCGTCCCAGTTTGGGATTCTCTATCCCGACCCGGATGACAAAGCTCTCCCAACCCCATGTTTTTTACACTTGTTTTGAGGGCTGTAGGCATGTCTTTCATTTCCTGTCAGCCTTCTGGGCAGCTAGGGATCCTCTTACAGGCATGGTGGGGGCTGGTGTCCTGGGCAGGACTGCTGTGTGAGCATCCTTTATTCTCAGCCCTGGAGGGCTCCCCGAGAAAAGCACCTTGAGACAGCCATCATGGAGTTATATACGTAATTGTGGGAGGGACAAGAGAGTCACTAGGGGCAGTCAGGATAAATTGCAGGAGGGGTCATTTGGGCTTTTTGTCTGTGCTTACTCTTGCCATCTGTCCACAGTTAGTGTCTCCCTTAGCTCACTTTCTGGTATGATGTCTTTGATCTAAGCCTGTGACAGAGTATGGCCGGAGGTGCTCTTTTATGCACTGTCTCCAGATGTCTCTGACTTGTCCTGTGTGAATGGAGCTGTTGCTTCACCTCCAGCACACCTGACCAGGTGCTGCTTAAGTGCCAGGTTCAGCAGGGCCAGAACCCAGCCATCTGGACATTCCCCGCCAGTGAGTAATGACTGTGCCATGCCTCATGGTCTAACACCCTTTTGTGTCCACCACTGGCTAGGCCACTGCCTCCTGGACCCACTTGAAACTTTGGGCCTTTAGCCTGCAGGGAGAAGAGCCTCTTTCTGGCCTCCCAGAAGAGCTGCAGCTGCCATGTCAGAGGGAGAATTCCCAGGCCAAGCTTGTGGCCTTCTCCCCACATAGAGCGTGGAGTCCTCCAAACTGGACTCCTGGGTACAGTGGTCGTGTCTCTGGGATCTCGTTCCGGTTCTCATCCCCAGTGGTCCTCTAAAGTTCCTGTGCCTTCTCCACTTCCCATCCCGCCATCTAGTACAGACAACAGATAATGTTTGTCCCAGGGGCCTGAGAGGCTAGCTATGTCTGACTCTTGATAAGCTCTGTCTAAGCTCAGAGGACACGTAGACTGAGTTGACCTTGCCGTGGACGATTAGGGTCAAGGCTCTACCTAGAAGCATTCTCTCTCTTTGTATTCCGAGAACCTTTAGGAGACCTGAGCATGTACCGAGTCTCAAGGACAAGGGGGCAGGCCAGTGGGTGCATAATTATGGAAGGCTTGGTGAGCAAATAACTTGGCCTGCTTTGTAAAGAAATACACACCCCACCTCATGCACGTATAGCAGGCTGGGAAGATGGCTTAGTGTTGCCTCAAAAGCACAGGGACATGAGTTCTATTCTCGAAACCCTCATTAAAAAGCCAGGTGTGACGTCATGATTGTCATCCCAGCGCTGAGTAGTAGAGACCATATTCCTGGGGACTTGCTGGCCAGGAAGTCTAACTTGCTTGGCCCGAAGTGTAGAAGGTTCTCATCACCACAAGCACACCAGTCATGTGCTTCACTAGTCATCCTGATGTTCCAGAGTGATGGGAATTTTCAGCTCTATTGTCACCCCAGGGGACTATTTCTGCCACGACTGTAAACACTTACATACGTTCATCATGCACATATTCCCACATCTGAATCCACTCTCACGAGACACACAGAGATGCAGGTACTGTAAGTTAAAGTGATCCGTCCAACTCAAACCCAACACAAAGCCACATTTTATTTTATGCTTCCTCCTCTCTGAACCTTCAGTTGTCATCTCTAACAGTGATGCTCCCTGTCCTATAAGCCTTGTTGTAAACTTGACACAGCCCAGAGTCCTCTGGGAGGAAAGCCTTGATTGAGGAATTACCTAGGTCAGACAGATCTGGGCATATGTGTGCAGGATTGTCTTGAGTACTAATTGATGCGGGAGGGCCCAGCCTACTGTGGGCGGTTCTATACCCAGGCCCTGGGTTGTACAGGAAAGCTAGCTAAGCATGAGCCTGCAAGCAAGCAAGCCGGAGATCGAGCCAGCAAGGAGATCGAGCCAGCAAGCAGCATTTCTCCATGGTTCTTGCCCGGATGTCCCTTAATGGTGGACTGTGACCTTGAAGTGTAAGCTAAATAAACCCTTTCTTTTAAACTGCTTTGTCAGTGTTTCACTAGAAACAATGTAATAGAAAGTAACGAGGAGGAGGGCGCTCACGTCAGTCCCTGTGCCTTTACTCATTCATTCATTCCTTTCAGAGTTACAAACACACCTGTGAAGAACAAAACCAAGTTCGGAGTTCAGTATTTGTTTGCCATTCTTTTTCGTTTATTTTCCGAGCACGTAGTCAAAGTAGTTCCCTGAAATTGCCTTCTAAAATTAGTACTAAAGCAACTAGTCTACATATAAGCCATCAGTGAAAGGAAAAGAGAAATAAAAGATGTGGAAACAATTAAAACTTCCGTTGGTCCTACTAGTTCTATTAGTACTATTATTCTATTAGTAAAATAAATAAATAAATAAATAAATAAATAAATAAATAAATAAAGCAGTTGAGGACTAAAAGATGTCTCAGCGAAGTGCTTGCTGCATATACGTGGGGGCCCTAGAAGCTTCTAACAGAGCTGAGCTGCGTCTCGCATCTGTAATCCCACTGCTGGAGAGGAAGAGATGGGTGGGACCTCAGAGTTCCCTGGACAGCCAATCTAGCTGAACTGAGACACTCCAGGCTAATGAGAGACCTGGTCTTAAAAATCAAAAAGGACTGAGGAAGATACCCAAGGCTCACTCTGGCCTACACACACACACACACACACACACACACACACACACACACGATCACTCACACATGTGAATATGCACACATAAATGAGTAAAAATCTAAAATAAAATACACTGAGTCAGGCATGCTGCCATGTGTCTGTAACATTAGCATGGACGCACCTGAGACAGGAGGATTACAAGTTCAAAGCTAGTCTAAGATATATAGTGAGACTGTCTTGAAAAACCAAGGGCTGAGGATGTATCTAAGTGACAGAACACTTACCTAGCCTGCTCAATCCTCAGAATCATAAACAAAGGCCATATCAAAGCAAAGACCACACTGAATGGTATTGTACGAGGCTGGGCCACTGCAGATCGGACTGTCAGTAAATCTGAAAACACCGCAACTCAATCAGTCTACATCAAGTACTTGCTATCCCTCCCCCTCTTGGGCATATACCCAAAGACACCTGCTCAAACATATTCATTGCTGCTATAGTCATAAGAGCCAGGAACGGGAAACAACCTAGATGTTTTTCAATAGATGAATAGATGAAGACATTGTAGTATATTTACACAGTGGAGTATTACACAGATGTTAAAAAAAAAAGGACATCATGAAATTTGCAGGCAAATGGGATGGAACCAGGAAAAAAAAATCATCCTGAGTGAGGTATCCCACATCCTTATAACGAGATAGATCTCATTAGGAAAGGGAAATAGAGTAGATAATTATGGAAGGATATTGGGTGGGGGGCTGGGACAGGAGGATAAGGTGGGGAAGGGGAGAAGAGAGGAAATGAGGAAGGGAGTGTGGGGGAGAGACGGCTAACAGTAAAGGACGTTTGAAGGGTCGTGTGGACACCCAATACAGAAGCATCTTAAAATATACACATATATGGAGGTGATCTAAATGAAATCGTCAAATAATGAGAGACACAGAGTCCCAACAGGCCATCTCCACTACTGGGGTTGGGTTACATCTAATTGAATTGTGGGCCAAAGGGATCCCATGGGAATCCCCAAATAACCCAAGCTGCTGCCAAGACTTCAGGCTGCTTTTCACAAGCTGACAGCAAGGCCCTACTGCCAAAGACAACACACAGCCCACTGAACATGGAGAAGTCAAGATGGTGCCTGCAAAGAGCCCTCATTCCTACATCCCAGTGTCTTTGGTACAGGAAGATAGCACCAAGCCAGCCGCAAACCCTTTGATGTACGGTGGCATGCTGCCTGTGAAATAGGCTAGGGTGATGGTGGCACACTCTCTGTGGGAGTGACCAACGAGTATCTGATTTGACTTAAGGCCTACTCCACAAGATGGAGCCTAAAGCTGACACTGCTTGAGTGACCAAGAACCAGAGACTAGATAGCCCAGAGACCTAGGGTAAAATCTTATTGTTCTAAATGTTATCATGACAAAAAGACTCCCGGTGATATGCTTGGCCAGAGGGAACTCTTGGAAGCAGTCAGAGGGAAGAAGACACGTTAGACCCAGTGGCGCTGTGAGAATGGCAGGAGAGTCTCTGCTAGGAGCTGTGCATAAGCATAGCCAGTGGGACAGACACCTTCTTTAAGAATGGAATGCCCAACCCAGAATTCTACATCCATGCTGCAGACATAGCTTTTGAAATGAATGGAAATCGATACACTTCTCAGACTAGAGTACGGATGCTCAGCCAGTGAATCCTACAAGAAATGTTCCAGGAAGCCGTGTTGGAATAGTATGATATAGGGAGGTCTGGAAGTGGCAGCCTGGGTAAACAGAGAAGAGCATCCAATCTAAAAAGCTCCCTAAATGACAATCGGCTGTTTATTTGGGCTTATGACAGCCATGAAACTATGGCAACAGCATGAAACAGCATGGGGAAATAGCTGGATGCCTGGCACTGTATTTGAAGGGGTAAAGTTCTATTCGAAGACAGAATGTTGGCCAAAGCAGTTCCGTATGCTCCCCCCTAACATTACAGGCTCGAGTCAAGGTAATTGGTCACTCTCCACAACCTGGTGGTAAGGGCCTCTTGTTGAACACAAAAGCTATACAGGTTTATCCATATTAAATGTAAGCAAGCATAAACACTTCCATCAAAAAAAGAAAGAAAGAAAGAAAGAAAGAAAGAAAGAATGAAAGAAAGACAGACAGATAGACAGACAGACAGACTGACTGACTACAGGCCAGATAGAAAACGTTCAACCTCACATCCTTTTGCCCTTATCAGAGAGGAAATAAATGTCACAACCATTATGATGCTGTGAGTGTTTTAGAAGTCAGAACAAGAAGCCATGCCTGCCCTAGCCAGGATGTTTGTCTGTGCTGTCCCTCTCTACATAACACCCTCTCCTGTGGTCCTGGGCCCTTAGGGGATTCACATCTTGGTCTTAAGACAAGTGTCAGAGCCACATTCAGAGACGTAAAGACACAGGGCCTCTTAGAACCAGGCAAGTGTGGGCAGGGGTAGAAACACAGCATCACATGGATGTTCTTCATGCCAGAGAGTCTGTCTACAGTAAGGCAGGCCAGGAGCCGGGCATTCAGTGAAGAGACGTCTGTAGGGGACAGATGCCTGGACCTTGTTTCAGAGAAACAGGACTTCAGGTTGGGTCCCACTATGGGGGCACAGTAAGGAGGCAGGTGGACAGTCACTCAAGCCTGTGGGTTATTAGTTTGAATTCTCAGACTAAGCTGGGCTTCCTCACCTGCACTTCTCACTACAGCCTGGTTCTACTTCCCTAAGTCTAACTGTCATTGTACAGGATGTCTGGCTGCCAGCTCTGGTCATCTAGAAAATCCCCGCTGACACACAGTGACCTGCTGAGACCCGGGACCACGTACAAGTAGAACCTGGCATCAGACAGAGGGAGAAACCACTGTCAGCTCTGCCTGAGTTAAACAGGAACACCAAGGAATAACAAGACTGCATGAAACAGAAACACAAGAAGCTGCTCTGGGCCCAGTGTCCGAAAGGCAGAGCCGGGGCTGTTCTCTAAGGGCGGGGAGACCAACACAGGCTCACTGGATAGTGCGGAGTCAAGCTTTGCCTCCAGAGTATGAGAACTGATGAACTGGTCAGCAAGGGTTCAAGTCAGTCTATTAACAGTCCTTCTTGCCTTTGGGACCTATTCTCTGACTTGTAAATCCTTGTTGTTTTCCCACCCCAGGATCCACATTCTGGCCCCAGAGTTTTCCCAAAGACCAGTATAGTATGTGTCAGGGAGGTCAGAGGGCATGAGACTCAGTACCACTGGAGGATCCACTTGGAGAATGGCTGGAGATGACCTTCCAGAGGGCCACCACCCTGTTCACCTCTTCATCCAGATCAGGTTGGATATACAAGTGGAAGACCCATGCTTACAGCCACTGTACCACCTTAACAGACTCCTGGCCCTTGTAGGAGCCCAGCACCCTGAAGGATACGGCCCTCAAGTGGCACCCCCTTTTCTGACAATTAAGGAGCAGATGCTGACAGATAATATGCTGGCCAAGGCCACAATGGGGGCTCCCAGTGCCAACTAAGACAAGACTGAGACCCAGCCGGCCATACCACAGCTTCCAGTCTTTCCTACAAACCTGGCAGTAACATTTCCAGCCAGCAGGTGGTGGGCAGTAGCCCACACCCGCCAGGAGCTTCTCCTTACCTGCGTTCAAAGGGCTAAGCAACAGCACATGCTCTCAACAACTCCGGGGCCAGTTACTATGACGCAAGAAAGTGACTGAATGCAAGGTCCTTTCTAGATAGGAGCCACCCTCAAGATGGAGCTGTCACTCTGAGAGAACATGACTGCGCGTCCCTAAGGGAGACTCAAACAGTACCAGTCTCACACAGGGCACTTCCGACTTTCCCTAGGATGTGGGGCGACACAGAAAGATGGGGCAGTCATTCTTTCACTCACTACGCCAACGAGCCTACTCTTAGACAAGCTGTCAGGGCCGGGAGAGCTACCGACACCATACCTCACTATGTGGAGATGGATGAGGGCCAGACAGAGGCATCTAGGGACCTCTCAGCCTCGGTGAGACTGGGGACACTCAGCAGACACCATGTGCCAGAGTCATCGCTTCCTTTCCTCCAGATAACCCTGGCAGTCGCCCATGCCTGTGCCCCAAGTGCTGTTTCAGGCCAGATGTATGGGCACGGCTTCCCAGAGCTCCATGTTCTTTCCCACTGAGCAAAGAGATTGGGGAGGTTCACTGTGCACACCATGACCACATCAGTGACTGTTTTCTAAAGAGTATCTGTGTTTCAGGGAGAGGCTCTGGTAAGGCGTGTGTTTTCCTAAGAGCCAGAGGTTGGTTTCTCATGTTAAGAAGGTCAACCACTTAATATTTTCACCTGTGACTAGGAGTGGAAAATCCAAGCCTGGCCAGAATGCTTAAAGAACATTTTGACAGCTCTGCCAGGACGAGTCTTCACATTCCTCTTCCTGCTGGGCAGACCCAGAACACAGCTCTTCCTGTCTACCGTCTACTAGCAGAAGTCTTCACTCTGCCCAGTCGGAAGGATTTTCAGGGATGTCTTTCTGCCTGTCTTCTCTCTCTATGCCCCTCCATGGTCATGTCACCAGACACTGCCACCAAGGTGAGGAGGCAGGGAAGTCAACCATGAAGCTGTGGAGTGTTACAGCGGTGGACTGTGTGGACGATGCTGGTCACTGTGGGGTGCAGGGTTCTGGAGATGGTGTTGGTGGTGGACAGGACCCATGAACAGTGTCGGTCAGGAGGACGGTAATGCGGACCATGTGACTGGTTATGGAGGCAGTGTTCAAAATGGCAGGGATGCCAATATGGCCGCTGAGGGCAGCAGTGCTTATGGCAGAGGGGAGTGTGCCAGGGGAGGCACTGATCGTGGACGAGGTGGTACTAATGACAGAATCGTTGGGAGAGCTAATGGTAACTGGCGTTGGACATGGCAAAGGGTGTGTAAGGACGTGGGTTTTAACTATAGACCACGTTGGCTCAGGCGTTTCTAAGTGGATTTGGGTAATTCAGGAGACGGCAAGGCTGGTGCAAAGTGGTTGCTTCACCACAGCTCATCCCTTTGCCTGTGCACAGGTGACTGGCTCAGGGTCAGACCCTGAGAACATGGAGACTGGCGCTTTGTCACCACTGAGACCTCTCCTGCACCCGTGTCTGGGGATGGGGAGAGGAATTAACCTTGGGAGCCCTGTTTAGAGGGTCTGATCTCAGTGGACAACCTCCGGACTAAGATGGGGGGAGGGTCTGGGGCGGGGAGGTGTAAACCCCTCTACACTGCCCCTAGCTGCCAGCCCTGCCCAGCGCAGGTCAACTGCAACGAATTCATGCCAGAACTCCTTCTGGCCCAGCGCTTGGGTGTTAACTGTGGGTGAGGCTGGAATGGCTTAGAGAGGGCTGAGACCATCACAAGCCAGATGCCCCACTGGGGAAACTGTGGCCAGAGGCCATGTGCCCACTGCCATATAGTTCTCTGTGAAGGAACACAGAGGTTCCCCGCTAGGCACTGCGGTGTCCGTAGCTCTGAGGAAGCCTGTCGAACTCTGCCAACGTCCCAAACAGGTCGGGCTATGAGCAGCAGGGGCGCGCCGCGTTCCGCTGGCCTGGCTGTCGCCTAGGTGCCCTGGCGGATGCTCGCCCCGCCCTGCCCACGCCTCTCCCGCCAGCCGCTGTCCGGCCTTGGCCGCGGGAGAGAGGAAGCGCTGTCCTCATTCCACCTCTGCCTGCCGCGGTGCCAAGTTGCTGGCGGCGGCGGCAGTGCGAGTTGGGGTGGAGGGCAGCGGCGCCCTCCCCGGAGCCCCCTCGAGCTCGGGGTTACTCACGTAGAGTCCTGAGTGCTCGGCGCCGAAGAACGGGAAGGGCACCGAGAGGGGCTGCAGCCCTGAGCCGCCGTCGTCCTGCTTCGGGGTGACGGCGTCGCCACGCTTCGTGCCGAACGGGTAGAAGTCGGCGAGGGCCACCGCAGCGCGCACCCCGCGCGCCCCGAGCCCCAGGGCTGCGGCCAGCAGCAGCGCCCAGGCGGCGCCACGGCGCATCGCCAAGATCAGAGGGCGGGCCACGGGGCTCGGGCAGGTGGCTATAGTCACCGCACGGCCGACTGGCCGCACCGTCCTCTTCCGCTAGCTCGGGTCACACTCCGGGGACCCGCTCAGCTCAGGAAGGCGCGAGGCAGGACCGCGGACCGCCAGCCTAACGCGGGGACCCGGGTTTAAATAGCCTGCCCAGGCGGCCACCCGGGAAGGGCGGGGAGAGGCGGGATCATGCAAATAGTGGCATTTTTAACTTGCTGGTCCTCTGGGTGGGAGGGGGCCAGAGCGCAGCTCCCAGGCCCTCCTGTCTCCAGGCTCATTAAAGTCGAACTAGTACTGGGGTGGCTCCACCTCCAGACCGGAGGCCCTCTTGCTCCCTTGCGTTTGGGCTATCTTGAGGTGAGGACTTACATTCTCCTGTCACCAGATTAGGGCCTGCCCACAGGAGGGGCTTGGGCTAACCCTGCAGTTCCGAAGCTGACTTGTTGCCCTAAGGCCTGATTTTGAACAGGCTTCCTGTGCGTCCTCTGGGGTCCCAGTCAGGCCAGAGCATCTGGCTTTTCCTGATTGAATGTCAGTCTGGGCCACTTCACCCTGCAACATTTAAATGAACCTTGTGTGGCCACACCCCAGCCCTAGCCTAGGGCATTAACTTTCAGTACCAGCTGAAGCCTGTCCCAGGGTCTGTTCCTTATCTGGTTTCACTGAGGATGAACCTTGGGTCTGGGAGACTGGAAGACTTGCACAGCTTTCTCTCCTGTAACAGCTTTTCCTGAAGGAATTAGTCTTGTATCACAATGTTAGGGAAGTCTGCCCGGTAGTCTGGTCACCCAGGCCCCGGTGGGCAAGTCAGTGGCCGTGGCTCCTTAACCTTCCTTAGTCTTCTCGAGAATTGCTTTGTAAATGGCTGTCCTGCCTCAGGGGTGCAATCTGGTCTCTTTCTGTGACCCCCTGGGGACTCCTGGAGCTTCAGTTCCCACCATGTTGTCTGATCCCAGATCCTACTGTTGGGTGACATGTGACTTGTAAGCCAAATCTGGGGTCCCCAAAGACAAAATGCTACCTCTCAAGAAGCAAGCAAGAAAAAAACAAACAAACAAACAAACAAATCAACCAAACAAACAAACAAAAAAAAAAAAACCCAAACTGTCACTGAGATTCTGGTTTGTACTGGCTTTGCGGGGTTTTTTTCTATATGTCCTGAAATCTCTCTAAGAAGCATGGGCTGTGTTTCAGTTACAGAAAGGGACATTGCATATTATTTTTAAAGTATAGCAGAGTTCACCTTGTGTCAGTCAGGAGTTCCTAGCTCACACAGATCATGTTCTCAGCAGACTCACCACTGTGAGACTCCCCACCCTTGCCTCAGCTCTGGGCCAGGCACCAGATTTAAGGAGGCGGCCCCTGACCACCATTTTGGTTTGCACTGACCACTTCTACCCTATATCTGGTGCATGACTTGCCTTCCTCTGGCCCACCCCTCCAGCTTTGTGTAGTGATTCTGTTTGGCAGAGGGGTAAGCCAAGGCTGGAGATGTGAAATGTTCTGCTGTATAGATCAGCCCGTGGTACTAGGTGTGGTGGTGACTTTAGTCCCAGCACTCGGGAGGTGGGTGGATCTCTGAGTTCGAGCCCAGAGTGAGTTCCAGGACAGTCAGGACTATAAGGAGAAACCCTGTCTAGCAAAAACAAAACAAAAACAGATTAGCCCTCAGGCTAGGCTTCTGGATTTAAGAGTACTCTGTGGTAAATTCCCTCATCTCATTGACTAGACCATACCAGGGTTTAGACCAGGCCTCACAAGGCATCCTTCCGCACAGCCTCTAGCACAGAGCTGCCAGCAGGCCTAGCCACCATGCTGGGAATCTAGGAGCCTCTTGCTTCTAGGTTGTTTTACCCAGAGTGTCCAGCCACCGGTCCCGTCTCAGCACTGACAACCTTCTGCTGGAGAGCATTCCTCAGGGGTCCTGGTAAAAGATTTGAGTCTGCTTGGGGACTACTGGGTTGCCACAGCACTCAGCACACTGTCAAGTACACAGCGGTGCTCAATAGAGTCGTTGATTGAAGACTGTCCCTCCTGGTATGGTGAACTAGTGGTGAGACGTGGACTCCTGACTGCTTTCCACTGGAATCTACTGATCAGCTGCGGGCTGCCAGGACAGAGGCCTGTCTCAGAGCTGGGCTTGTGCGCGGGTCCAGCTGCAGGCTGGATCCTCCGATCTCCATCAAGGTCAGTGGTGTGGTGCTTACAGCATCCCCAACTGGGTGCCCTGTGCAGATTTTCAGCAAGGCCTGGGACACAAGGTTGGGGGTGTGGTGGTGGGACTAGCAGATCTCACTGTTGTTGCTGGGCGTCACATTACACACACACACACACACACACACACACACACACACACACACACACACACCACACACAGGAGACCCACAGGCAAAGAGAGAGAGAGAGAAAAAAAATCTTTTTTCAGGTGCTAAAAAATATGATCAGGAAATACTTTTCAGCAACGTGCTGTTTTAGGTCCCCCCCTGGACTCAAGGGCGCCTTTGTCTCTACCACAGAAAATCCACATTTATCACAACCGAAATCGTTTTATCAAGTAGGCTCATGTTCTGCAGCAGGAAACTTGAGCTCCCCAAGAGGCCTATGACACTTTAATTTAGGGCCTGACTGTGTGTGCCTGTTTACATGGGGGAGCCCTGGAGCCACCCACCAGATGTTCAGGCCTTCGGAGTCCGTGAAGGTCAGGATGGGGAATACTATTCCTGTTCCTCCCGGTAGGGGAATTAGGCTAGTACGCTGGTCCCACACAGCAGGCCTGAGGGCTGCAACCTACCTATCTTTGCTCTTTCCCTTTGGAGGTAGCTAGAGTAACGCATGCTCCCCTACAACAACTTTTTCCTTCATGCAGCACACACAAGCCCTTCCCTCCTACCAGTCCCACCAGTGACACTACTGTTCCAGGATGGGTTGGGAGAGGCCTCAGGGCCCTGGGGAAGGTGAGTCCCAACTCCTGAGGAGGAGCACGTGTCCCACCTTGACCGAGAGGGGAGGGGTGCCATACCTGCACGCATCCTGTGCACAGGAGGCCTGCCAACCTCGGCACCCAGGAGGTGAGCACTGCTACTGACAATTAGCTGGAGCTCAGCATATGCGCCCCCAAATGGCTACAATTTGTTTTGTTTCAAGCTAATAGGAACTGAATGCAGGTGGGGCTCAGGAAGAGCTTTCCCGCCCACTCGAGTGGATAGTGACGCAGGAATTGGTCTGTGGAAAACTGAATCCACTTGAGGTTCGTGGTGGCTGGGAACACATGCACATGTGGACTTGGGACTCAGGTGTCCTGGGGGCTGTCTATTTCCTGTTTCCCGAACACTGGGACAGCTGACCCAGGATGGGCATGAAGACCTGAGAAACCACAACGGATAAAGTCACACTGCTAGGATTTTTTTTTTAAAGGTATTGGGGAAACCCTGATACATCACACCAAGTAAAAGATTTGGGAGACAGTATTCAGAGTAGCATGCCCGCTACAACAATCCTAAGTGTGTGATTTGGAGAGAGGAGCGTCTCAGGTTCCTTCCCCTCTGCAGCAGTGGGGCTTGGGTCACGTGTGGTGGTCTTTCTTTGAGTCCGGCACCGATCGCATATTCCAGATGGTTTCCAAAGAGCGGATCACCCAGGGATATTGCAGTGATCTTGGTTTGTGTAACAAATTCCATGGCACTCTGCCGTGACAAAGTTGCCCAGTGACATTTCTCAGATTGTCTCCATTGTCAAAGGACACAGGATGCATTTGAAGAACATTAACGTTTTAGACACCTCAGATAAACAGTGCATGTTGGTTATATCCTGCTCCAGCATTAGTCAAAATGGAGCTCTGGTCAAACCCTTGGGTACCCGAGTCTGGATCCAGAACCAGACATGGAGTAGGTGGTACTCCAGGCCCTGGGAGTCTATCATTGCCCGACCAGACATGAGGACCACTCTCATGCTCTCACAGACATCCAAGTACCTGTTCAGATTGTTCAGCTCAAGAGCAGAGCTGAGACTCCCAACTGAAGCTAGGATCTCCCAAATGGATGTTGGGATCCATCAGACTTCATATGGGCCACGAACCACATGTGGGGCAGGCCAAAAGGAGAAACTGCCTGCCCTCCCCTGGAAGTGGGACTGGGCAGTTCCAGCAGTGAGATATCAGAGCTCATTCTTCTCAAACTCTGGGAAGAGCAGGAGACAGAAGACCAGGTCCCCTACCACCTGCATAGCCTGAATTGTTCACCCCTTGGGCTCCTCCTTGGGCTTCACCTCTACTGTGGGGTGCCCTTCCATCCACTTTAGTTTGCACGTGTGTGCCTGCAGCTCCACTGAGCAGGTGGGCTGGGGCATGACCGGCATGGGGTGAGGAGTGGGGCACTGGATTTGATCCACTGGTTGCCAGTACTTATTACCTATCTGATTTTGGCCCAGCTACAAGGTTTCTTCACCTTGCAAACTGTGGTCTCAGAGCACTGCTGTGAAGGCCTTTCACAACCACTACCACTCTGCCCAGGGCAGTAATCACCAGATAACGCATACCAATGTGTACACGCCTTAGAAAATATTTAGAGAAACGCAATATATTCTTTAGAAATCATCCCTTCTCAACACAAATACATTCCTTTATGTTGAATAAGGAAAAACAATATCTCCTGCACGGATGTAAATACTCAAGAGTGTGGCAATCTCAGAAGCCCTCGCTGTGCTGGGAATGTTCCCCTGAGCAGCCAGTGCAAAAGCGGGGTCACTAGGGAGCACCTTCGTTGGAAGCACCTTGGCCAGGTCACGGTGTTTTTTATTTTGGTGCCAAGAAGTATCCAGACCTGTCCTTGTTGAAGTGTGCCCCCTGCTTCCAGGTATATTTACAGGACACCTCCTCAGCTGTCAACTTCAGTCCCATTGATGTCCCTGGGACCAGGGAGCCTTGCGAGGTCAGGAAGAGGAAGGCATTAATGCTGCAGGTGGGCTCCCTGAACCAGCAGTGGAGGAACCCCCTAGCCTCCTGTGGGAATCTCCAGTTTCTGTACCGCTCTCGGGTCCTCCAGGGGATGGTACAACACTTCCACAGGGGAGCTGCAGACCAGAGGAGGAGGAAGGTAAGGGCTATCTACGAAGTCCCAGTTTCTCAGGCCTCAGTGGGACAGGCCGTCTACTCTCCCCTGCCAGGCTGTGTTGGCTGGGACCTGGAAACTGTAGGTGGGAATTTATCAGGGTCCCTGTGCCACCAACTTATCCTTTGTCCAAGAAAGCCATTGCCAATGGGTCTCTGTGTTCTCCCTTTCAGAGCCTGGGCGTCAGGGTCCTTCTTCACACTGTCATCGGTAGTAAGGCCTATCTGTCCACCTCAACTGTGCAGGGACCAGCTACTAAGTTCAACCAGAGGTCTGACAGGGTGGCTGATTTTAAGTCCCTGGTGATCTTGAAGTAAACTGACGGGCTGTCACCTATCTTGACCTTAGCTACATGACTGTGACTGGATGGGTTCCAGGAGCTGCCTGCCTTTCCTGCCCGATGCCAGAGTCCTTGAAGAGGCTTCAGGAGGTCCTGGCAGAAGCACAAGCCATGGGACAACCTGTACCCTGGGGTGCAGGCAGGCAAGAATTTACCAGGTTGCCTGGTAGCCTGTGGACGCTAGAAAGCGCCATTTACAATGTGAAAGAGAATTGGAGGGGCAGGGGGAAGACAAGTCATTCTGACCAGCACCAAATAGGAGAAAGGCACAGGGATGCCAACAGGTGAGGCAGGAACAAGATCTGATAATGGCCTTAGCCTGCATAGCAACCAGAGAAGGATTGCCCAATGGCATTTTCCAGCATTTTTGTGTGTGTGTGTGTGTGTGTGTGTGTGTGTGTGTGTGGAAATGGGAGATTCTAGAACAGCTTCAGATCTCCAATACCCCTGTGGCGCACGTCACAGGGCTTGCATCTGAGTCATTTCCAGCCACCTGCCACCGTGATGGGACTGCAGTTCCTGGATGCAGAAGGTTTTGTGGCCTCTGGATGTGGGGTGTGGTGGCTGGCCTTGCAGGACATTGTGTTTTTGGCTCTCGCTGGTGGAAATGTTTTCCATGTGTTTCCTGTGTTTACAGAACTGAGGGCACGGAATGTGCCTGTGGCAGAAGGGCTGGTTTGACAGGGCTCAGCCACCAGTGCCTGGCCCAAGTAACAGGTCCAATCTAGAAATGGAGCCCCAGGCCCAGTATGACCTGAGGGGTGGTCAGCATCCCTGCTCCCTGCAGCAGGGAGGAGAATCAAAGAGCAATGTGGTCCCGTCCAGCTGGAGGCTGAGGTCCCCATAGGCAGGACCTCTGCAGTCTGGGAAGAGTCGAGGAGGGCGTAGTGTGCTTTGGTTGGTGGCTGCCTATTTGTAAATCTTCTCACAGCCCACCGATGTTTGTTAAACTTGGCCCCTCTAGTGTGTGTAGCACCAGTTTCTCCGGTAGCATAGAACCCTAACATGGCCCCCAGAACCTGCTGTCAGTGCAGGCCACACGGCATAGGAATGAAGGGAGGTACTGTAGTGCTTGGCTCGAAAGGTCTAGTCACTGTGGGCTTGTTGCTGCCGCTGCCTCACTTCATGGTCCAGCTGCTTCTTCAGCCTAGCTACCTGGAGAGAGAGAGAGAGAGAGAGAGAGAGAGAGAGAGAGAGAGAGAGAGAGAGAGAGAGAGAGAGAGAGAGAGAAGGGGCTCAGTCAGGTGGACAGGGACCCCAGGAACACAGCCATGGAGAGTTGTGTCAGGAAAGGTTCTGGAAGCTGCAGTCTATGGCTCCTAAGGCGTGGGATAGAAACACCAGGTAGACGGACAGAGGGACTCATCAGCTTAGGCCTGCTATCTTGAATGTCTGAGCATCCTGGGAACAGTGAAGGGCTTCTTTTCTGTTCAGGCCAGGAATGTACCTCAACTGACTGAGTTAAAATAAGCATTGCTAGTGGGTTAGGGAAACTAAATTGAGGGTAAGGCAGACATTTCTCCTGCCTCTGCACCTCAGTTTCCTTTGTCTAAAGTAAGGATTTAGACCATCAATGGTTCTAAGGTAGTTTTGTTTCTTTGTTTTTGTTTTGTTGCAACAGGGTTTCTCTAGGTAGCCCTGTCTGTCCTGGAACTCTCTCTGTACACCAGGCAGGCCCCATGCTCAAAGATCCACCTGCCTCTGCCTCCTGAGTGCTGGGGTTAAAGTTGTGCACTGGTACTGCACAGCGGCCCTAGCTCCTAAGGTCCAACAGTGACAGGCTCGATGCAGTGTATGCACACACCCAAGGCTCTGCGTTCAGATGCATTTCTTTTTCTTTCTTCTTCTTCTTCTTTTTTTTTTCCTTTTCTTTTTTTCAGAGCTGGGGACCGAACCCAGGGCCTTGCACTTGCTAGGCAAGCGCTCTACCAC